>NC_088900.1:988072-1291486 GCF_037157495.1 Lathamus discolor
CATACCTCCTTCCACTAAGCCATAGGACAGCCCATTCTTGTTGTCCGAGGTCATTAACATTTCCACAATCCCTCTGTTTAGCAGGGCCTAAATGAGAAAGAGGAGAAGCAATTGTGTTAACAGCCTCAGTTTAGTGCTGGTCAGGGTATTAAAGCATTCAAGCACATTATCAGCACCTTTGGGGATAGCCTGAGACTGGGAGTGGCTTGGTAAGAAACACTATTCCCGTGACATCTCCCATTGCTCCTAACGCTTAAAGACAACTGCCAAACCTTGATCTATCTTAGAAAGCAGGACTGGAAAGGTGATGCATCAGACTCCAGGATTTCCTCTCCTTCTTCTGAGCTCAGTTAAATAAAGAGCATCACTGCTTTCCATCGAGAGAGGGCTTCAGGTGGAAGGAGACAAAGAAAAGCAGCTCACCCTCCCTGAATGGGAGCTGATGTGCCAGTGACTGCATCACGGACTGCTCAGGTACCGGTGCTCTTCACCAGTCAATGCATTTACAAGTTCTTCTCTGTATGAAACAGGACTCCAAGGCTTTGGAATGCCCATGCACAAAGAAGGCTCTTCCCATCAGGCCTGTTCCCTTCTGGGTGTTTTCTTTACAGAGCAGTGGCTCGTGTTTGAAGGAGAGATGGGGAAACCTTGAATTCACCCCTCTTTTCACTGGACCCGCAGGGAAGTCACTCCCTCAGCCTCCAGGGGCTTGGAGAACAAACCTGCAGTGCCCTCATTCCGAATTCCTGCCTCTGAAGTGGTGCTAAAGACGCTTATCACAGATAAAGCAACCTGCATCACGTGCAGCAACCGGCTCGTGTGTGCTGTGTGATCAGAGAAACCTCTGCCTACAGCCCCAGCCTGCACAAAGAGCAGACTGGGGCATTCCGCACAGCCCCCCTTGGGGAATTACAGCGCAGAGGTTAAAGACAAGCCCCATTCAGAGCTGGGACAACCGGGCTCGTTTATCAACCTGCGATTACTTATTGATACCCCACTGAATGCTGGGATCTGAAGGAATCCAGCTACTGAGGGACTGGAGTTTCTCACACAGCCTCTTGTGTCGAGCCCTGCATCCACGTGAAGTTTTGTTGCCCGTCTTTTGAATACAAGTGTGAAATGGAGAGCCAGCGGAGAGCTGCCCACACTGGAATGTCTCAGGGCATTCCAGGGCACAGCAGAGACACCAGGAATAGAAACAGACCCAGGCGTGTGCTCAGCTAATCCCAGCTCCTGCTCCGTGTGGGGAGGGAGCTGCCACTACACGGCACTGCACCCACACGGGGGAGGTCAGCACAGGGCTTCCAGGTGTTCCAAGAGTTGCCAGGGGGGGAATAGGCACATTCCTTCCAGGAGGATTGCAACGTATGTTCTAGCTGCAGATGTGAATTAATCGAGTTTAAAGCCCAAACCAGGACAAAGACCAGGAGCTCCGCCCCACGTTAGATCCCACTCCAGCCAAAAAGGACGCCCTGCAGATCCTGCTTCCCCACACTTTCATCTTTAACCACAATGCACTTCCTCGGATGCACGCTGCACACAGCGCCAGAGGATGATGAAACAGCCCTGCAAAAGCACACCCACAGCAGGCCCGGCAAGGGGATCTGTTCTGGCAGGTCTGGGAAGCATCCTTCATGACTGAGAGATGGAAAAGCACCAAGGCAACACGCTGCTCAGGCACAACAGAGCCCCTGTGCCCCATCCACGCAGGCCTCTGCAAGCCAGCTGCTTATATACTTGCCACTGGTGTGACACAGAGAGGAAGCTGATCCGTTGTCAGTGCAGACTGGCCATTAACTCCTTCACGTGTTACTATGTACTCCCTATGGAACCTTCTAAGCGATGCTGAATCACTCCATGGGATGGAGATAGTGCAGGCGCTGCTGTAAGCAGGTCAGGACTCCTGCCACACCATGGACTCGCTGCAAGAGCCTCTCTGTACCTCCTGCAAGAGGGCAACCGGAGCCAGAGGGAACTGGAAGGTGAAGCGGGGGCACCCAGAGGGTGTCAGAAGAACAGGGAACATCCAACTCACAGCAATGCACGCTCCTGTAACAGCACTTCCAAGCATTCAGTGAGAAGTTAAACACCCAGCTGTGTAAGACAGGCACTGTCTGCCTTGCAACTGTGCTGGGGGCAGACAAACAGGTCGGGCTTATGTTAGCTCATCTCTAAGGTTCCTTCCAACCCTAGCCCTGCCTCTCTGCGTTAGATCCACCAGGATAACCTGGCCCCCGTGGGCACTGGCCAACTCCCCATCACTCAGTTCAGAGGGAGGGCCCAGGGCATGGTTTAGTCTCTGTTGGCCAAGGGTAAGGGAGGCACTTGGCAAATGACCTGCCTGGTGCTGAGCTCCAGATCACACACGTTCAGGAGGGTGCCAGTGGCTTGTTCACAGCCACGCAAGTCAGAGGCAGAGAGAAACCTCTCCCTAATGCTAAGAGAAGCCAAACAGGACCAGAAGGAGACAGCATCTTCAAGGCCAGCTATCTACTCTAAACACCCCTCCACTTCCCTATCAGCCTCTTCTCTGGGAGAGATGAGAACACAGGCTTATCAGTACTGGGAGGGTCATACGCCATCTCTTCCACTCCAGGAGGAAAGATGAAGGGGAAAGCAGCGGGATTATGTGCTGATGCTTCCAAGGGTTTGTGAAGCCCAGCTCAGGATTACTGAGAAGAAAGAAAATACCATATGGAAAGTGTTTAGGAGAGAGATTCACCCCAGAAACAAGTGCCCGTGCCAACATTACCATTTTAACATAGGCCATGTAGTTTGGGTCTTTGGCATAGGAGCCATACTCGTTCTCCACTTGCACTGCAATGATGGGACCTCCTTTCTTGTACTGTTGGGAACGAAAGGGAGAAGTTGGTCACCAGGGAACTAAAGCAGAGGGATGGAAGCCTCAGTGGCACAGGGAAGATGCAGGAGTCTCGGATGGACCCAGCTCCACCCTCCCAAAGTCCGTGTACAACCAAACCTCTGGATCTGGAGAGCTGACAGAGACAACCCTGGTACTGCTTCAGGCGGCTGCCATCACACACAGCTCCCGCTGCTCTCTGCACACAGTCCCCACTCGTGACAGAGAGGGTAATGGGCTGGACTTGCCTGAAGAGGGACCACAAGAGGCATCAGACGGTCAAAATAAGCATCCACGGCTTCCGTGAAGCCCTTGTACGTTGTCCTCAGCTGCATCTCTGGGTCCTGCAGGAGCCAGCTGTGAGACAGGCAGCAAACAGAATCCATCAGAGTCTCCTGGCCACTCAAGGCCTGGGCCACTTGGCGAAGGCCACAGTGCAGGTATGGACACCCGAGTGCCCCATCTCCCCTTCCAGTGAGACCAGGCTGCAATTGCCAACCCCTTCCCTTCTTTTTGGCCTGCACTTTGGGCCTGAGCTCACTTCATACCTTTCCCAAGAGGGTTTCAAGGGCTCAACTTACCACTGGCAAGGTTACCCTGGAGCATCCTACATCCCCTAGGGCACCCGACAACCAACCCCTCACAAACCCCAGCCATCACCCAAGCAAAGCTTCCAGGCATCGTTCCCATGGTTTCTACTGCTCATTTCCAAGACTTAGTTCACTGGTTGGGTCTTAACACGAGAAAGAGCAATTTGCTTCAGAGCAGACCAGTGTAGTGTTGTAACACTGAGCTTGCAGCTTCCTTGCCTCTGCAAAAGGAGGCATTAACTAATAGTGCTTCCAGAGGTCTGGAATACTCAACTCCTGCACTCTGCACGCAGCTCACTGGGCTTACAAAATCACTGCTCTTTATCTGTGAAATGGGAACAGCGCTGCTGCTCTTTATCAGTCTTTTATCTGACTGATAAAGATGCACATGGCAATACTGGCAGCCAACTGCTGCCTCTGGGCACACAAGCCATCCCGACACATCTTCCAGTTCCACCCCGAGCCCTCTGGTGCCAAAGGCATCCTGAGAAACGACGACTGCAAGCAGCAGTCCCCGCTGCAGTGTCTCCGCTAAGGCTGATGCTCCCTGACGGTGAGGAAAACAAGCGCTTCCACTGGGATCCAGTAACCGGGCGAGCCTCAACGCTGACGCCTTCAACTCAGCTCCCAAAGCCTCTCACCAGCAAGCCGTGTGCACACAGCAGGAGGGTGGCATGGTCAGGGGTCAGCCAACCCTTCCCCGGCTCTGAAGGAGGCTCAGCTGCGTGCCCAAGGGCTTTTCCACCACCCCAAAGGCTCACCTCAAGGGAATCAGCACACACTTACCTGGGCAGACCCCCAAGGTCCCACTCGGAGCAGATGTAAGGGCCAGGACGCAGGAGCACCCAGAGGCCATTCTTAGCTGCCAGCGACAGGAAGGCCCTGGGGATGCAGAGAGCTTCATCAGTGCCTGCCTGCCCCAGTCACTGCAGCACAGGATCTGCCTGCTGAGGCTCGCACTGGGACTAAAGCTCTAAGGAGCTCCAGAAGGAATGGGAGCCTCCATTGCCTGATCAAGGCACGGGCTGGAAATGACCTCCTCATCCAGAACCAGCAGAGCCAAGGGGTCTGGGGCAGAGCTGGCGGCACCACGTACCCGAGATCCAGGTTCCCACTGAAGTCGAACTTCCCTCGGTCTCGTTCATGGAGGTTCCATGGCACGTACCTGGGCAGTGCAGGGGTGGAAAGGGCTCTGCATTGGTGAAGCACCTCAAACCCCACCCCCCCCCGCACCCCCTGTGTGAGTCACGCACCCCTGGCCACAAGCATCCCTTCAAACAACCGGGATGGAGGACAAACCCCACCAACAGCTACGGAAGGGGACGGAGCCCAGGGAGGGAGGACACTTACGTCGTGAGGGTGTTCAAGCCGCAGGCTTTCATTTTCAGCATTCGATCTTCCCAGTATTCCCTGGGGACTCGGAAGTAGTGCATGGAGCCTCCGAAGATGCGGAACGGCATGCCCTCCAGCAGGAACTGCGAGTGCTCTGCCTGCAGGCCAAGCGTCCTCCCCCATAGCCGCAGAGGGACCAGCTCGCTCCAGTTAAACCTGGAAGAGAAAGGCAGGGATAAGAGCACGCGGTCTCCAGGGATCAAATCTGGCTCCTGAGAGGCTGCTCGTGCTCCCCTACCTGGCAGGGTCTGCTCTGACTGCTCCTCAAGCCATGCTCTTTGCCAGAGAGAGCTATAGACAGAGGGAAGCCTGCCCACGATGTGCATTTACCCCTCCTTTCAGTAGCAGCTCCCATCCCAAGCCCCTTTGCCACGCTCTGCAACTCAACTGTGGCACTGCTCCGGCCTGGAGCATGGAACCGCCTCACTGGCAACGCAAGGAGGGCAGCTCCTCACTCCCAATTCCAGCACTTCCCGAAGTTATTCCCTTTCAGATGTCCCTGTTCTGCAGCAGGACAGCTGAGTCCCAGGTCCCTGTTCCAACAGCAGCTGCAGCTCGGTAGTGATACCCTGAGCATCTTGTGGCCTCCGACACCTTCCAACTCCATGCGTGGGAAGCAAAGCGCCCTCAGTGGGAACAGAGAACTTCTTCCTTCACGTCCTGGATTACAGCCATCCCAGGAAAGGCAGAGGCAGCTGCCCGCACCAGCCTCTCACTGCTTCCACTGCTGTATTCATATGCCAATAGAACAGGAGCAAAGCAGATGCCAGGTTCCACAGCACTTACCACCTTGAGTCCCCACGCTACCACAGCTCCATTCGGGATGGTTCCTGCATGCTCTGTCTATTCCCTATCCCCTTGCAGTTGGTTTTGGCGGAACCAAGAAACCATTGCATCAACAAGCAGTCAAACTGCCTCCACCATCCCAGTTCCACCACTCGGAATACACACAGGAGCTGGACAATAGCAGCTTGTTCCTCAGAGAGCTCCGCACAGCCAGATGTGAGGGATGAATTCCCATCTCAAGCAAGCAGGAGTGGAAGGGAAATGCCTCAAGCTCCCGCTGCTTTCTCTACTCTAGGTGCAGAGCAGGTATTAGCAGAGGGGGAGGACTCTCAGGGCTTACAGGGGTTGCTAACCAGCGGCTAGTACCTGTCCTTCAACACAAGACAAGGAGACCGAAGGGACTAAGCCTACTGCACGGGCTGGCTGGCAAGCCCAGGGTACCTGTACAGCACAGCATTCCCACAGGGCTCTGAGACAGCCGGCAGCAGGCACGGGTAATACCTGGAAAAGGAAGTCTCGATTAGCGATTGAGAGCCTTCAGCCACCAGGCGCATCCACCCTGCAACCACTGCCAGAGCGAGGAGCTGGGAACACATCCCATAACGGTGCTGCAGGAATAACAGAGCTGACAGGGAGACAGGCAGCTCAAAGGAGGAGAAACAGGCACAGCACACAACAGTGCTCTCCTAGGCAAGGAACAAGCCAGAGGATGATGGGGTGAGGCTTGGGAACAGCAGCGCTGCTCCCAAGGAGTTCCTATGGGCTTTACCGCAGGGATGGTGGCTCTCAGTGCATCCAGAGGGTATCCTACAGCTCCGTGCCCCTATCCCAGAACTAGCTCTTAGAGCCAGTGAGCTCCCCAAAGAGCAGCTCTATCTGCTCCTGCTTGGTGCAAGCCAGAGCTGGAAAGCTCAGAGGGGTCTGGAGACTCTGATACTTCGAGAGTAAGCTGGAAAATCCCCGTTTCCCATCAGTTCCTGAGCCCTAACTCACCCCTGCCCACAGCACCCAGGAAACACACAGCCAGGTAAAAATAACCCCATCGCTTCATCCGCTTAACCCTGGCCGTAACTCAGCTGGCACATTCCCTGCCTCAACACTCCCTAGCTCCAGGGGTGGCTCTGGCACCTCATTCCCCGGTGCTGGATTTCCCACTTCCCCCGGCTCTGTGCTTCCAATGGAGAGCAATTTATAGCTCCCAGGGTCGGGTTTCCCATCTCCATAATGAAAAAACCCAAACCCGGCTCCAGTCCTCTGTGATGAGCAGAGCCTGAGCCCTGGTATTGCTCCCCCACATACCCACAGCAGCCAAAGGAGAAGGAAAATGAAGCCAAAACAGGGTTAGAAGCATGGAGACCCATGCTTTGCTTTGCCCACACCAAAGGACAAGAGACTTCATTTAACCCCTAAGCTCTACGCAGAGGGCTCTGCTCTTTATTCCAGGCTCCCTGTGGCCAGGGGAAAGGGAAAGCTTTGAGTTGCCTTCACTCAGGACTTGCAGTCCGGTGGCAACCAGGGTCCTGTGTCAGTCAGCCAAGCCCCAGATGCACGTTCAGTGTGGTGGGGATAACGATCCCTGCACCTCCTGGTACAGGTTATTCCCAGGTGGAGAAAACCACCCGGTTCTGACGGATACCCTGGTTTACAGACGCTCTGTGGAGCAGACTTCCACCCGTTTATCAGGTATTGGCTTGCAAAGGTCCTGTGTGAAGAACGGACGTGGCACAAACCCAAGACCTGCCCTAAAAGAACTTTGCTTCTAAAAGGCAAGGACTTAGCAGAGCTTGCCTATAGCCCTGAGGGCCGGGCTGTTTCCTGCTATGAATTTCAGGAGCCATTATAAACATCCAATAAATCCCAGGGGTAATAAATCCCAGGTTATTACGGTGTGGGTTGGAAGGAACCTTAGAGCTCAGCTAGTTCCATAGGCAGGGACACCTTCCACCAGAGCAGGTTGTGCAAAGAATACCGACATCTGTTCTATCCAAGGAATAACCACGTCTGTTCTATCCAAGGAATAACCACATCTTCCCTTGTATCATCTCCAGTGCCAGGGACTGAAGAGCTCCTGCCACTCGGCATGGACGAGTGCAACCCACACCCCTCCAGCTACAACGCGAGACAGGGAAGAGCATCACCCCCAAACGGATGTGATCCAAGCTACAACCCTGAGCTGCAGCCCTTGCTCTGCAGGTGGACTCCAGCGGAGCAGAAGGAGGTGGCAGCACCGCGGGCGCAGCGCCTCTCCCCGGGTACCACACGGGCACGGGATGGGCAGGGCCGGACCGGGAGAGCTTGGAGCGAGGTGCAGCTCCAGCGCCGGGATTGGCTTCCCAGCGGGAATGCCGCTTCCGTGCCGCGATGATGGAAAGCCTCGGGAGAGCCAACACCGCCCGGGACAGCATCAGCGCAACGCAGGGCGCGATCTACAGCGCTGGCAGCCGGCCGCCCCTCACCCGTTCCCGTTTCTGACGGGCAGGAGCTGCGTTTATCACCGGTGCAACTCCAGCTGCAAACCGGGCAGCAGCGGGGCGCGCTCCTTCCCCCGCACCCCCCGAAGGAAGGATTTGGCTTTATCCCCACGGATTCATCCCCCGGCCGGCACTGCCTTGATTCACCGGTTTCACCCCGAAACCACGCTCCCGGGCCCGCTCTCACCTCCGCACCAGCACCCACAGCACCACCGCGACCAGCGCGACCCCGCCGACACGGCGCTGCCGCCGCCCGCCGCACGGCCACATGGCGGCCGCGGTCCGCCGCCGGCCCCGGCCCGGCCCCTCCGCGAACCCCCCCTCCTCACTCCGCCGCTTTGGTCCGCTCCGCCCGCTGCTCGCTCGCTATTGGCCAGCCGTCGGCTCGGCCTGCCTCTTAGCAGCCTCTGATTAGTGGCTGGGCGCCCGCAGGGCGGGACGAAGGGTCGCGGTATGGTGAGGCGGGTCCCTGTGCCCCTCCGCCGCCCGCTACCCGGGGAGGCGGCTTCCGAGCCCCGCCACCGCGCTCCGCTTCTCGGCGAGACCCAAATCGGGCGCTAAGGGTCCGTCACCTCCTGCCCCTTCCGTGGGTGAAGCGTGGGCTGGGAGAAGAGGAGCTGGGTTTGATCCCTGCCCTAGCACAGAAGGGAATTATCAGTCAAATCAACGTCATTGCTTTACTGATCCCAGATCTGAGGGGGAAATACCTGAACTCACTGATTTATTCCCCCTGTGCTGCGCAGGGCAGGGAGCTCCGATTAGGAACAACAGGTACCTGCTCCCGTGCAGTACCTTAGCGTTTGTACTGCTTAGATTAAGCACCAGTACCTGGTAGGAATAGGGAGAACAAGCAGTCGTCCACTGGGAAAGGTGTGCTGGGATAAAAAGGAATGCTTCCAGGTAGCCCAGAAGCATCCTGCTTCATAGTTAAAAAGCCACTGCACGTGGTCAGAGCTGCAGTTATGTGGGTAACTTGTTCCCTACATCCCCAGAGGCCAGGTTTTAAAGCAGAGCAAACAGTTCCCTTGAACTAAAGAGGAAAAATCCCATGGGATTAAGGCTGCACCTCTGCCCGGCGTTCCCATTTCAGTCCTGACTCAGCAGAGCTTGGGGTTTCTCTGGTGTGGCAAGCAGCCCGTGATGGAGATGTGGAGACAGAGGCTCGCATTCACCGCTGTGATCTGCATCCCCAGGCTGCACAATAGGAGCCACGGAACAGCAGCTCTGCCAGGCACAGAGTGGCAGCATGTGAGGGGCATCCAGCTGTGCGCTTCCAGTCACTATGAGGCAGAAAGGCTGTTTCCACAGGGATATCCCCCTCTGTGCTCCCAGGGAGGGAGCTGGTGCACAGGGGAAGGAAACAGTGAGTGTAACAGACGATGGCATTTTAAGGCTGGAGAAGAGCTCCTGGCTTCAGGCCTGCAGCAGGCTCCTGGCCACGATCATCCGCATCACCTCATTGGTACCTGCAGCAGGACAGGGGTGCAAAAGAGAGGCAATCAAGGCATTTTCCCCCAGATAGAAGATTCTCCCCGGATCAGCAGTTTCCAGCACAGAAAAGCTCCTCCTGCTGATGGAGGTGGCATTTAGGAGGTGTTGGGGCAAAATACAGCACATTGCTCAGGCTTCAGAGTGGCAGATGCTGGTGCTTGTATTGATTTGGGCTTCGAGAGGATGCAGCACCAGGAGTGGATATAAACCAACATCCAGGTTTTCACTATTAACACACACACAACGCACAGAGGGAGCACACAGACCCACTTGGTACTTGGAAAGAGGATGTCCTGGGTGTAGGTGAGGTGAAGGGGTTTCAAAGGAGGGAACACAGAATGGCCCAAATGAGATCAGAGAAGGGCAGACACCGTCAGAGACACGATGTTCTACTGGCAGTGACAGTGCCCTTTACCTTCCAGGATCTGGTGGACTCTGACATCTCGCACAAACTGCTGCACGGCGTAGTCCTTCAGGTAGCCATAGCCCCCGTGCATCTGCAGAGCCTGGTTACAGATCTGAGGAGAGAACAATCACCAGTGAAGGGACACAGAGAACATTCACCAGTGACGGGACACGGAGGACACAGCAGGGACAGGAGCTTGGTAAGAACCCAGGGACCTTCCTGGTGTCTTTGCTCTGGTCACTTAATCCCATCTCTTCAAGTGTGGTGCAGCAGCAAGGCGCTCCCAGTGCCCACCAGTGCTGCTCTCAGTGCCAGCACGTCACCCAAGTGCTCTTTCGCATTGATGATGCATTTATAGCACAGAAATACCAAGGAAAACACTTTTAAGGGGTATTTCGCTGCATGTCTGTGGTGCTACCGATGCAAAACGCCAACACCACCATCTACTGGTCTAGGAGGGAGAAATTGTTCCTTTTCCTTCTCGCTTCCCCTTTTCAGGGACGTTCTGGGGTAATGGCCTTTCTGAGTGGCCTATCAAAGAGCACTTGCTACCTGGGAATCATGGAATGGGTTGGGAAGGACCTTAGGATCATCCAGTTCCAACCCCTGCCATGAGCAGGGACACCTCCCAGCCTGCAGCATGGGTATTATCCTGCTCTGCTCCCTGTCCTGTCCCCCTCCTTGGTCCTCTAGAAGGCAGTGCAGGAAGCACAAGCCTGAGCTGTAGAGCCTCCACAGGCTGCAGAACTCAGTCCTATGAACACCCTGCTCCTGAAATGAGGCTTCTGGCTCAACGAACGTGCTTGGGACTGGGTCATGACAGTGCCCAGCTGCTTCCTGACACCCTGGAGGGGCTGCAAAGCTCCCAGGCGATGCTTCAAGTAACCCACCTCAAAGCACGCATCAGTAGCAAAGAGCTTGGCCATGGAGCACAGCACCGGTGCGTCCTCCCGCTCCTCCTGCAGCGCCCGCGCCGCGTTGCGCACCATCAGCCGCGCTGCCACCAGGCGCGTGGCCATCTCTGCCAGCCCAAACTGCAGGTACTGCACAGGGGAAAGCAGGTCAGCATCTCCGGGGGGGGGGGACTGGGCCACGTCCCCTCCCAGCTCTGGTGGAGAGTACCTGGTTGTTGGCCAGGGGCTCCCCAAACTGCTTGCGGACGGTGAGATGCTCCTGAGCCAGGAGCACAGAAGCATGAGCAGCTCCTAATGAACAAGAAGCTGGTGGGAGAAGGCAGGGACACAGTGAATGCGAAGCAGCCGCAGAAAGGGAACAAGATGATCCTGCCCTCCTCCTCCTCCTCCCTCAGCTTTCTTACCGATGTTTATCCTGCCCCCATTGAGGCCCTTCATGGCGATGCTGAAGCCCTGCCCTTCGGCTCCCAGCCGGTTGCTGACGGGAACCACGCAGTCCTCAAAGATCACAGCCCGAGTTGGCTGGGAATTCCAGCCCACCTGGGGAAGAGCAGAGTGCCCTCAGCCTGCCCAAGGAGCAGCACAGCTCCAGCTCCCAGCACACGACTGCTCTCAGCCTCTCGGTCTCCTTGCCAAGCTGCTGCGGAGCACCGCCAGGCTACGTGGTTTGGCCTCAGTGTGGGAACAGGAATGATCTATTTGAGAAGAGGCACAGATCCAACGGTCCGCGATGCTTCCGACATTAAAACCCTTCCCTTCACAAAGGGCAAACTTCACCTAAGCTGGGCTTGGCTTGGGAAGAATGGTCCAGGTGGGATTCTGGTCCTATCCCAGAAGAGATCCCTCATCATTATCCCGCACTTCCCTCAACACACAGGAAGCAAGCCCCAAGCCTCTTACCTTCCTCTCTTTCTTCCCAAAGCTGAGCCCTGGTGTTCCCTTCTCCAGCACCAGGCAGGAGATGCCCTTGGGGCCTGGGCCTCCCGTGCGACACATCACCAGGTAGACATCCGTGTCCCCCCCTCCGCTGATGAAGGCCTGCAGAAAGGCACAAGAAAGGGGTCCCTGTCGTGCGCTAGCCCAGAGCCTGCAGCTACGAAGACCCCAGAAGGTGTTCAGGGACCAGCTCTGGTGAATGCTCTGCAGAGAATACACAGAGATGAGGAGACAGCAGGAAATGGAAAGGATGAAAGCCAGCCCCTCTGTGCATGCACTGCATCCAGCAGCTTTAGGAGGAGCAAGGAGGTACCTTGGAGCCATTCAGGACGTAGGTGTCCCCTTTCCTCTGAGCCGAGGTCAGCAGGGAAGCTGCATCACTCCCACTTCCTGCTCAAGTGGTAAGGAAGCACCAGTGAAGCAAGTCCAGAGCCTGAACCCCCCCACAACTGCCCCTTCCCAACATCCCGGTGACTGCCCAGGTAAACAAGAGAAGGAACTTCCCTGCTGCTTGGAACGGTCAAGTCCAGTTCAGCTGCGCTGGGAGCCTGGGAAGGAGCTGACGAGGATGCTCACCTGGCTCGGTCAGGCAGTAAGAAGCAAACTGTTCCATGCTGCAGAGGGACGGGCAGAACCTGCGCCTCTGCTCCTCACTGCCAAAGGTGTCGATCATCCAAACACACATGCTGGAGCAGCAGAGAAGGAGCAGCATTACAGGAGGCCAACACAGCCAGCACTTAATCCTATCCTGCACGCCACGAAGCCAGAATCATTTCCCGGTGGCATCTCCTTTTGGAGCCTGTTTGCTCACAACCACTAAGTGACCCTCACAGGGACTGGTCTGCTCAGGGTCCCAACTTGAACTAAGAAGCGGCATCAAGGGAGCTGCCTCCAGCTGCATTCAGAGCCCACGGAACAACTCACTTGTGGATGCTCATATAAGCAGTGGTGCTGGTACATCCCGTTGAGAGCGCTTCAAAGATTATGGAGGTATCAAGTCGTGACAATCCAGAGCCACCGACGTCTGGTTTCACATAGATCCCACCAAATCCCAGCTGGGCTGCCTTCCGCATTGTGTCCACAGGGAAGATTTCCTGTCGGGACAGGCAGAGGGAGTGCAGTAATCAGGATGAATTCAATCTCAGCATTCAGACTCCTTTGGTACAGCAAGGCCAGACCCAAAGTCCTCCAGAGCTGATGTTAACTGGGTGGGTTACAGAATGGGTTGTCTCTACCTAGGCAGATAGAGACCATCTTCAGGAGTAAACCCAGGTCTCAGGTGATTCAACAGCCTGGCCAGGGAAGCTTCAAGGTCTTTCTGATGGCTTCCCACCCCAGCTGCAGCAGCAGCTTCGAAGCCAAGCCCTACAGATGATGTGACAGCACCGAGGAGCTACTGCAGGACCACCCCTCTGGGAGCCCCAGGACCCATCATGTCCTAAGGGACAGAAAGCAGAGCAGTACAACCCTGCTGGAGCTGCGGTACCTTCTCATCCCACTCAGCCATGTGAGGAGCCATCTCCTTGGCAGCAAAATCTAGGGCAACGCTCTGGAATTCCTTCTGCTCCTCAGTGAGCCCAGCGGATGCTAGGGAAAAGGAAAGAGTGATCAGAAACTGCATCTGCTGCAGGAAAACGAGTGTCAAACAGCATCCAAGTGTCCCAAGGACTGGGACCGCAAGAAGTCGAGAAGCGAGCTAAGAATAAAGCAGCCCCTCTATAGGTTTAGTTAGAGCCTGCATCCTGCTTCACCCAACACTGATTTGTTGGTTCCTCTCCCAGGGATGCTGCAGCTCCAGTCCCACACGCTGGGACACCCGGCAGCAATGCATCTGGGCAGCGCTCAGGAATCCCGTAGGAGGAGAGCAGCTCGGCCCCAGCTGTTATCCCGGTAACCGGAGCCCCCGCTCAGCATCAGGGGTACGAGCCGCCTCTTCTGCCTCCCCAGCGCCGCACCGGGCCCTTCCGAGCCACGCTGAGCCGCAGCCGAGCCTGAGGAGACAACCGAGGTACCGGGAAGGGGACGCAGCGCTTGGGCTCTCCCGGCCCGCACCCCCCGCGCCAGGTCCCGGGGCTCCCCGTCCCCTCGCAGCCCCTCCCGTTGCGCTGCTCACGGTCAATGCAGGAGGCGACGCGGCGCCGCCCGGCCGCGCACCGCAGCGATGGAGGCAGCAGCAGCCGCGCCGCCCGGGGGGCTCCGCACCAGGCCATGGCGCGGCCGGACCGCAGGCTGCGCTCGGGTGCAGGCTGGGAGCTGTAGTCCGGCCCCCGGCGCCTCCCGCCTGCGCGCTGGTTCCGGGAAGGGGGCGAGCCCGCGGGCTCCGCCGCCTCCGGCCGCGTAACGGTGCCCGCTGAACCGCGCCCGGCGGCAGCAGCGCGGTCCCGGCCGCCAGGAGCGGAGGAGCCGGTGAGGGAGAGCCGGGGGGCGCGATGGGGAGGGATGGAGCGGGGCGAGGAGGGACTGGAGCGCTTGGCACGGGAGGTGGAAAAGTTGATGCCGCCGGAGCCGGGGCAGTGCCAAGGGGCCGCTGCCGAAGGGGCAGGGGTTGGACGCGCCAGCCCTTGGCCCGAGGGGGATTGCGAGTAACAAGTCGAGGCAGAGCCCCGAGGTGGGAGGCTCCGGAGCCGAGCGGCTCGCCCTCCCCGTGCGCCGCGGCCGCTCTCGGGACGAGCACTTCGGGGCCCTCTCCTCCATCGCTGTGAAGCGAAGCTGCCCCGCTGCTGGTGTCCATCAGCGCGGGTCCTGCCTCCGGCACCGCGGGTGTGGTCCTCAGCCAGTGCCTGCGTTAGCACTGATAGAGGAAACGGCCGGGCCCGGGGAAGGAAATCACTCACTCACCCTGCACTCACTGCGCGGCTTCTCCTGCCCTGCCTCTGCCCTGCTCAGCTTACCTGAGCGCTGCTCCTTCTTCCCTCCTTCAGCAGCAGCTTCCCAGTGGAGAGAAGATCGTTCCAAGAGAGCAGAGATGCCTTGGCCGAGCAGGAAGAGAGACAAAGCAGCAGTAGCAGGTCTGTGCTGGCATCCTCGCTAACTCTCACTTGAGGTCCCAAGCTGTAGTGAAACTGCAGTCATCTTAACCCGCATGGGTTCCAGACAGCGTTTCCTCTGTGCAAACGGGCTGAGCAGCCAGGGGTGACAGAGACCAGGCTGTAGATGAGGACAGTGATGCATTCACAAGGCCAGGTGGTTAAGAAACACAACTCGCGTCCATTTACAAAGAGCTTTCACCTGTGTGAGCCCAGTGGAGCAGCAGGACACTGGTGTCTGCACAAACAAAACCCCAAAGAGCAAGAACCGGGCACCTGAGGCACTGTTCTGTGGTGTTTAAAGCAGAAGAGGAACAAAGTGCCCAGTTGGCTCATCCGTGGCACTCCTTTGCTTAATAAACTCCGGCAAATAAGCATCATCTTAGCCCTTCATCACTCCTGTTGGGAACCAAATGGGTTTTATCTGAATGTTTTGTTATCTCTTTTAAAGATAAAAAAGAGCCTGATGCTAAAATTGCCAAAACCGAGGAGGAGGAGGCTCCGGATAAGGAGGAAGAGGAGAAGTCCACAAAAGCTCCCGCTGGGAGTTCCAAGTCGGGGTGGAAGAACTGGAAGAAGACAAAGGAGTCTGACTCCGGTGGGGAGGAGAGCAAGATCACGTACTGCCACTGGCTGCTGAAATCAGAACCAGAGAGCAGGCTGGAGAAGGGAGTGGATGTGAAAGTAAGGACCTGCACCCCCCTTACTCAGCAGGGTACAGCAGCAGTGTCACTGCCGTCCCCAGAGTGCTGAGTTATGGGCTCAGGCAACCCGGAGGAACACTGTTGTGTCTTTACTTCTCAGACCCCATTTGTCTCCCTGCAAACCCCTGTGTTTTCATTGCATTTGGCAGTTCAGCATTGAGGACTTGAAAGCTCAGCCCAACCAGACCACCTTTTGGGATGGAGTAAGAAACTACCAGGTAAGG
Organism: Lathamus discolor; assembly: GCF_037157495.1. Lineage (NCBI taxonomy): Eukaryota > Metazoa > Chordata > Aves > Psittaciformes > Psittacidae > Lathamus > Lathamus discolor. Next base: position 1,003,873 of record NC_088900.1, read on the forward strand.
AGCACACGACAGAGGAAGGCACTGCAATAGCACCGGGAAAACGGGTAACCTGTTCTTTTGCCTGGAGAAAGGATTTGCTTTTGAGGCTGTACCACTCACAGGTTGGGCAATGCTGTTACATCATCCAGTTTTCCTTTCACTTTGAGCAGCCCTTATTCCCCTTGGCAACCTCTTGCAAGTCTATCCTTACTCAAACACTGTCAGTGGACATCAGCTTTCTGTTCCAGCCCTCTCCACAGAAGAAATCCATGTGTTCTTCCACTACTATACATGCTTCCCCCCATACATGATCAGCTCTGCTGAACTGCTGGATTCCCACATGCTTTCTAACCATCAGGAGCTTGTCTTTAGCCTGGGTTTTATTTCACATACTCTCTCTTGTTAGCTCTTGCTCCTGCTGCTTATAATGAAACCCTTGATGCAAAGAGCTCAAAGTCTCTTCTTTACACCTGACAGGCAAGGAACTTCCTGAGAGCCATGAAACTCGGGCAGCAGGCATTCTTCTACCATAGTAACTGTAAAGAGCCTGGCATTGTCGGCATTGTCAAGGTGAGTGCCTCTTCCTTGTCCAGTGTTTTGGGGCAGGGAATGGGTTATCCAACAGCTCCTTAGCCCTGCTTCCGTCTCTGCACCAAAAGAGGGCAAAAGCTGTCCAGTGGGAGCAGGAGGTGAGCCTGGGACATCAAGGCTCAAGGGTAGATGTCACAGCAGGGCTGACACAAGCACTTCTCCCTGGAGAAGTGGGACCAAACTGTTCTCCTGCTGGCATGTCAGGGCACTTCCAGCCAGGGCTTGCTCCACACTGATCAAAATGACTCAGTTCTACTCAGTAATAAAACCTCGGGCACAGAGCAGCTTCTGCAGGAGGAGAACTCACCACAAAGGCTCTCCTCCTCTACCCGGCTTTCCTCTGTTGGGTGTGCTCCTCTGCATCACGCTCCAAAGAGGTAATGGGGCTTCACTGACAACCATCCTGCTCTGCAGTGCTTCGACCCAAGAGATGGAAAGGAAGGAAATGGATCTCCCTGTTAGAATGGAGCTCAGGGAAAGCCAGGCTGGCTTGTGCATCAGGATTAGTCCTTCCCTCTAGTCACAGCTTGCTCAAGGGCATTTCATAGCCTTTGCTGACAATAGCTTTGAACTGATGTCTCACGTTCTTCTCCCTTTCTGCTTCAGATCGTAAAGGAGGCTTACCCTGATCACACACAGTTTGATCAGAAGAATCCTCATTATGATTCCTCCAGCAGAAAAGAGAACCCCAAATGGTCCATGGTAATGTAGTAAACTAAATACAGCTGCTTCAAGCTCTGTGTGCAAGCTGAGTGGAGGCAGAAGCCTCTTTGCATCATACTGTGTGTCTCCTTAAGCTTCTGTCCTGGCCTACCTACCTTATTCTCTCTCAAGAAGAAGGTCAATCCTGATAGTTTCTCTGCCTTTTCCCCTGTTTCTTCCAGAAGGCTGCCAAATCTATCTCCCTAAGTCGTTAAATGTTGGATGCAGACTGACATCCATGCACAGCAGGATTCTGGGTTAGCAAAAAGAACATATCTTTAAGTACCACTCTCAGCCTAGCACCAAGCGAGCTGTAGTTCTGAGGCACACTCAATGACAGGGAAGTGACTGTTCACAGGCTGGCTACATCCCACAGCTTCCTTCTGTATTGCCTGTGCCAGCACGGCTGTGTGGTGCTAGTGCCCAGTGCTGTAAGCACATCACCTGCCAGGAGCAGCCCAAAGTTCTTTTAGCCTCAAGCAAGGAAAAGCTTCCACACCATTATAAGGTGGCATTTCCTTCAGTTTAAGATCTTTATCCCCCTCCACCAGTATCTTATGTGATATCTGGAGGCTTTATCCTCCTCTGCTGCCCCTCACTTCCCAGGTGGATGTGCAGTTTGTGCGGATGACCAAGCGGTTCATCCCGCTCTCCGAGATCAAGGCTCACCACCTGGCACACAAAGCAGATGGAGGCCCCCTCAAGAACATGATGCTCTTCACAAGACAACGGCTTTCCATCCAGCCACTGACACAAGGTAGGAACCCTCTTCTCTGCACTCCTGGTGCTATTCCCTGGGGAGGCAGCCCTCACTCCAAGTGCCTGCAAGTCCCAGTTACAGCTTTTCCTCCCTTACCTTTCCAACACAGAGGAGTTTGATTTCGTCTTGAGCCTGGAAGAGGAGAAGCCACATTAAGAACCTACCAGCAGCACAGTTTGTACCTTGCCACTGATGCTCCTAAACCAGCCTAATTCCCAAGTTCCCTTGCTCAACCCCAGCAACAAAATGTGCCCGCCCATGATCCACAGCTCCACATCCCTTCTCCTGACACACTGTTACTTGCTTCTTTTTAAATAAAGCTTTTGAGAATCAAGTGCAGCTTCTCCTTTGTAATAGCTGGGAAATCTGCAGTTTAGCTCCTGAGGGACCAAACATCCTCCTTGGGGATCTAACGACAGGATCCATTGCAGTTCTATGTGCTGCAGAGGCACATTTCTCTGCAGGAAGGTATCACTAGAACAAGAACATATAAATACACATCCAGCTTGCTTGCTGCAACGCACATCAGTTAACTTCCTATAGGTACCAGACTCCTCAGGTTATTTAAGCTCTGGTATCAGGGAAGTGGAAGATAACAGAGCTGTCTTGCTCATTTTAAGCTATAAGGGTTCTCCATCAGCAAAGCTTCTAAAGGAAGACCAAGGACTGACAAAGCTACCAAAGGACAGACTGCTCCTGGAGGGCTGCACTGCACAGCACTAAGGGAAAATGGCTTCATGCCACAAAGAACCCAAGGCCAGAGGCAGGCACCACGAACCACAGCAGACCAGGTCGTGCACAGCATTGACAGCCAGGGCTGGCTCTTTTTAATTGGAGAGACAAAAAAACCCAAGTTGGAAAATACAGCCATTGAAAAGACGACGAATTAAGAAACATGTAAACACAGCAGAGGCTTAATTACAGGTTGCACTGCTTGGCTGGAGTACTTGCACACTGCCCCTGCTCCAGCCTGCCTGGGGGAGAGGGGAATGAGCCAAGGGCTGAACAGAACCTCAGGGGCCACAACTGCTCCAGTGCTGTCTGCCCCTTACATGCTAAGGAAATGCTCTTCTCTCGTACCTGCAGTGACCTTATGCTTCCGCTTCTCTCTGAAGAGGCTCAGCACATCTGCTCCACCACAGACAAACACAGGGCCTAGTGGGCAACAGGTTGAATGGTCCATTAGATGAAGGAAAAAATGGGAATCATTTCTACATTCTGGTTCCACAAGTAGGGACACGGGAGAGGGGCACGGAGGAGGGAAAAATCAACCCAAACGACTCATGCACCTTTTCCAAGTTAACCCTCCCTAAGTGGTGAGCAGATGTTGAACAGAACTCTCCCAACTGTGCCTTGTTATCCCACATCCAGTACTGCTGCTGTTCAGCCAGTAAACAAAACACTCCTGGAATGCAGAGGCACCTTCATCCACGGGGTTTCTTTAACACCACGTGGCCTACAAGCAAGAGGAATGGGGAAGGATGGGAATTCCAGGTGGGACGGGAGCCTAGGGGAAGCTAGAGGGGGGTTAGGGTACTGCTGTGCTCAGCTAAGCCATGGAAGGATAGTCTGCTATCCCCAGAGGCTCCCAGTGGGAGCTTCACTTGTCCCTAAAAGATTGTATTGCCACAGCACAGGTTCCCCCTACACAGAGAGGGAGAGTAAGGAGTAAATCCAGATTCCTTTGCCACCAAGGCCTGCAGCAGGTCCCCACTCCCTGCCCTGCCACAGGGCAGTTGTCTGATGCCAGGACAACCCAGCTCCAGCCCACGGCACAGACCTCTCATGGACAGAAAGCAAGCCACGTCTTCGGATGAGAGCAGCACATGGTGAGACACAGCATCGGGCAGGGATGAGCTCAGTAGTGTCCTCTACAACAGCACGATCTGTCCAGCTCTACTGACAACCACAGCCTTACACGTGGTGAATAAAAGATAACTTACTTTGGCAAGCAGAAACACACATTTATCACTGGAATACAGTAGCTGTCTTAGTACATAAAATGCTCCCCTTTCCACCCAGGCCCCGCTCCCTCCAGCACTGCTCCACTAAATAAAGCAGAAGATACCCTAGTGAGCCACCAGCTCACAGGGAAATCCAGGCAAATCCCACTCAACAGAGCTCATATCCCAGCATTTCCTGCAGGCTTCTCTCTCTCCATTTGATAGGAGGTCTAGCCCCTTGCTTCCTCAAAGGGCAGCTAAACAGGGTGGATATTCTTCAGACTCCATCAAGTCTACAAAGCCACATCTAATTGTTAATGGAGGAATGACTCCCTTCTGGGAATGTTCTCATGATTTCACTTAGCTGAAGACTAAGAAAAGCTTAATTCAGGGAAGGAAAAGCCCACATTCAGGTTCTCAGTTCACAGCATTACCCTCAGACCTTTAAGCTCAGACCTTAGGAATGTGCCTCTGGAAACACAGAGCTCTACTCTATCATCCTTCCAGTTGCTGCTTGGCTTCATCTAGCAGCACACACAGGCCATAAGCTTCTTAAAACCACTTCATCCACTTTCTGTCCTTCCTAATCCTCATCCCACAGGCTCGAGGAAGCAAATACAACCATACACGCGTGTTTCTAGACTGCCCTGTCTGTCCCTACAACAAAGACTGCTCTGCCACAAGGACACAGGAACGAGCAGGGCAGTGTGTGCAGCGTAAGCCCACTCCCAAGAGAGCCCCCATTGATGTCTCACCTCCCAAAAGCATCCTCTAGATCTCTCCAGGCTGCTCTGCAGCAGCAGCTAGAGAGGGGCACTCAGGCAGGTGCTGGGACAACACTAGGAAGGCACTGCTCTTGGCCAGGAGCCTTCTGCCACCTCCCTCTGCCCACTCAACAGTACTGGGACCTTCACAGCTCTGCCCAACCTGTGCCACCTCCTCCTGCACTCTCATGCCTCGCTCCCTCCTGCCAGGCACAGCTCTTCCTTGCCACGACACACAGGAGCTCCACAGCAAGGCCGCTGCAGCGTGCTCAGTGTGGCTGAGTCAGTGACATGATACAGCTGTTTGTGGCAAGGAATCCAGCATGGAAAGGAAGGGGAGGTAGCGAGGGGATAACACTCAGCACTTCAAGAAGGCCACACCTCAGTCCGAGTCCCTCCTCTACCTTCCAGCTAATCCCTGTGTCCTTTTCCCTCGTGAAGGTTTCAGAAAGGCAAGACAACATCCATCCTGCACAGCCCCAGAGCAACCTCCACCCAGATGGGAAGCAGCAGCAGATGTGGCCTTCACTTGCTCTCTCCCTCCCTGCTGCCACACCAAAAGGGTCTCGGGGCAGAGAGGAGATCAGGCAGCTCCGCAGCCTCAGGACACACGCCTCAAAGCAGCCGATCCCAGAGGAATGTCGTTGACTGGGAAGCACTGAGGCACCTTCAGCTCCGCAGCACCAGTGCTGCAGCTCGCTTTGCCCTCCCATCCCTTCCCACCCTGTGAGTCCTTTGAAGAAAGGAATTAAGTCAAAAACGGGTATTTGTTTTCACAAAGTCTCTCAAGTGTTTTGTCCTCCTCCTCCTCCTGCTGCTGCTGCTGCTGTCCCTCTGGCTCCACAGCAGCATCCTCTGCGTGGCCCCTCACTGCCGGCCGTTGTTCTCTGCAGGCTGGTTGGGGGTCTTGGCCTCGGGGTGCGAGGAGGTCCCCTCAAACCGCTGGGAAGCGATGGCTGCTTGGTGGGACATGCTCTTCCTCACGATGTCTCCTTTCCGCCAGAGCACCACCTCCTGCAGTAACATAGCCAGCAGGCCTCGTCAGGGCTTGTGGGGCCTCATCCTGCCCCAGCCAGGCCCAAAGGCTGAGCCAGGCAAACAGTGAGAGCTCAGCCCATGCTGGCATCTTCCACCACATGTGTGCATGAGGCCATTTGCAGCCTTGGTATGTTTGGGTAGAGCGGTCCTCCCCAGGGTCTGAGCACACAGAGGCAACCCACTGGACATCTAGGGCAGCCATAGGCTACTGCCATGGGCTACCACATTGGAATGGGTAAGGTGAGAAGCTCTACCATGGGGCAACAGTGGAAAAGAAATCCCAGTTAGGCACCTGCTACATGCACATTTGACCCATGTGGACCACCCTTTGCACACTCTCATTGGTATATGGAATATCCTCATGGATATTCAGCCAAGAACACAATTCTCCCCATGGGAATCCCAAATTCCCAGAAGGTGCTTCTAACACAGGATTCCCAAGTGACAGTCCCCAGGTCCAAGAAGAAAACCAGCTCTGCTCCTCACCTGCTGTTTGAAGTAACGCCTCTCTTCCTCATCGATCAGCACCAGGTTGAGGTAATAACGCACCGAGAACTTCTTATTGATGTCCCTCATGGTTGGAGTCAGCTCATAGCCAGCCAGGAAGAGCCTGATAGGAATGGACTCCCCTGCAAAGTGCACAGAACCATCAGCACAGGCAGAATGCACAGTTGTAAACTAGGAGAGCACCAGCAAGACAGCTCACTAGGCCACAAACATCGTGACCATCTCCACAAGTGGGGTAAGATGAGCAAGATCTCAACCCCCTTCAGAAACCCATAGCCAGATCCTGCCCTTGCTGACAGCTACTCCACCTCCACTTCTAAGGCATGGGACTCGCCATGACCTTCATCAGGACAGCACTGCAGGAAGAAATGAGTAAGGTGCCATTTTCTCTGGCAGAGGAGAATGTGGCATAGGAGACTGGCACAGAGCTAGAACATCATCTTTCTGCTTCAAGCTGCAGCAATGCCAGCTGGTGGCACATGCCAGCAGGGAATTTACATCTATTCCACTGCTTCAGCACAAGATTTAAGTCATTGCAACTCATTATGCCTCAGTTCCTCCTCATCAGATCAGAGAAGGAAGGGGGTCGTATTTAACCACCTCTGGAAACTGCTGTGAGCCCACCAGTGAAACAGGAGCACACAGATCCAGCTGAAGCTACTGTAGGACTCCTGTTCCCATCCCAAAAGACTCCCAAGAAGAGGAATTCCGAAGGGTTCATCTGCCTTCTCACCTCTCACAGGTGCCCCATCCATGATCTCGTATTTGGCTATTGTGTCGTTCTCATGATAGACGTTGGGGCCGGTCCCTGTTGTTTCTCTCTTGATGATATCTATCTCCATGTGCTTGATCTTGATTCGCACCAGCAGGAAGTAGATCTTGCCAACAATCACATCTTTTAAATGATACCTAGCATGTGAAGGGAGAAAGCACCACAATCAGTGTCTGCACCATGACACCAAAGCCTCCAAAATCCAATCTTTTAGGTTGATTAAAACTAACCCCAATATTACACCAGAAGGAGGTTTGTCAGCATCAGCTGGGAAAGGTTCATCAAAACTAGCTTAAAAAGAGCTGTTCCCAGCTTCTCTGCCTGAATTAATGTCCCACTTCAGCTGCACTGACTGGTAAAGAGCAGACTTGATACTTGGAAGACACTTGGAAACACTGATCTTGCCAAGGATAATATAGGGAACACAAAGTTACTGCAGCAGCCTCACACTGTGCTCCAAGCTCAGGGAAGCCACAGCTTCCCACTCCTTGATCAGAGAGATGTGATCCCCCACATTTATGGGGCAGGGCAAGGAACCCACAGATCCTCAGCAGGATCCAACCTGCCTTGCTGGAGCACGTGAACACAGACTCCCTTTGAGGATCACACACGTGCCTCAGGCTTCCAAACCAAGCTGTCCCCTGTAGCAGATAGCTCCTCACAGCCACTGCCTGCTCTCAAGACACTTACTTGGACTTGTTGTACTCGAACTCAATGTGTAGGCAATCCTCAATCCCCACTTCCATCTTGATGGAGGAGTTGAGCTCCGGGTATGTGCTCAGGGTGTGCACAACTATGTCCATCTCCTTCACCACGTCGTTCAGTCTGCGGCTGACGGTCGCACGGAGGAAATACCTGCAAGGCCAGTCCCCTCCTGTTAGGGGGGGCACAGGAAGCAACGGGGACAAGCAGGGAGGGATGTGGGGCTGAATGGGTTGCACTGAACTAGCTAGCCAAGCAGTCTCACAGGCATCCTGGCTTCTGGAGCAGCCAATACCCCAGGATGGGAAAGACAGAAGGGAATTTTCTAATGGCAAAGGCTTCTCTAAGCTTCCATGCATTTGTGAGCCTGAGCTGCCCGAGTATCATTGTGGAGATCCAAGTAACAGCTTGCACATGGTAAAACCACTTTTGCAAGAGATGAGATCATGCTGGTCTCCACAGACACACCTCTTCCTGCAGATCTCAACTTTCCAACCCCCCTTCAAAGGCCAGTGACTGGATTTCCAGTCAACTGGAGCTCCTCAATGTGAAATACGTGCTGATAAAAGCAGAGCCCTCCAAGACAACTCAGGCCCCCAGAATCCATTGGGAATTACACTCTAAGCTTGTAAGGATGTGTGGGAAGGGATGCAGTGAATACCAGCACCTGCACACTGCACAGAGCCAGGGCCTGGGCTCAGCATGGGGAAAGCACTCACCGTAGCTTCACGTTCTGCCCTGTGTAGGACTCGTAAGGCTTTTCCACGTGGGTGAACTCAAAGTCAAACGTCTGTGACTGAGTGAATTCACCAGGACGGGCCAGGTCCTTCACCAGGGACACGAACTCATGGTGGTTCCCTCGGTCATAGTAGAGCTCTGGGAAGACAGAAGGGCAGGGTAAGCTGTGCTGCTCAATCCCGTGAAAGAAAGAAAGGCAGGAGATGTCACAGGCCCTGCAGCAGGAAGGGGTCTGTACAGCCTCATCAACTCCAAATCAGGAGCTCACTTTGCCTCAGGGACGTGGGTCACCTCCTATCAGTATTAATTAGACTGGTTGAGAAGAGGAGCCAGTGGCTCATGCAATATTCCAGGGAAAAGGCACTGCCACCGTAAGGAGAGGAAAACACCACCACTGCTTCTCTGGAACATCAAACAGTGACTGAGCAAAATCAAGGACTAGGAGGCTTCCTGCTGTTCCTGCTTATCCTTTCACGACAAAGAGTTTGAGTGCTCTTGATTCCCACCAGGGAAAAACAGTGGAGACTGCCACCAACCCTGCAGTAAGCCAGCACTCAGTGCAGGACTGCCAAGTGTGTGGGGAGGAGGCTGAGTCAGGTGCTCCACCAGTCCCTGGATAACACATGAACACTGATGAAGGAAGAGCATTCACCTTTGGAAGCACTGCTCAAACCAGCTCAGGTAACCAACACCAGCCCATTGCTTCAGTTTCCTCACAACCTTCTCGGGCCTGCAAGAAACAACTGCAGGTTTCCTCACTTCCACAAGTGTTCTCCTTTAGGACAAAGCCACAGAAACTTAAAGCGCTGCAATTTGCATTAACAGCTTGGTATTACAGCTAAACATCAAGGAAACCTGCCCTTCCCAAGGCTGTGTGAGCACTGTGCCTACCAGACACCCACACCGGCTTTCCAAAAGGTAAAGCCTTCGCCAGTCTGATATGGTGAGATAAGGAAACAACCCCCCAAGTCATCAGACAGTCACCCCCCAAGTTCACTGTCAGGACTAAACTGTGCAGAGAAGGCTTCTAAGAGGGATTAGCAGTGGTCAGGAACTGTTGTGAGACTCACTTCTCCACTCCTTGAGATGCACAGCGAGATTCCAGCTTGTGATTTCTGTTTCATACACCCCTCTGCTCACCCTGTCTCCATAATGGAATTATTGGCATGAGGACACCCTTCACTTAAGCTAAACAGTGAGTGCCATCAAGGCTGGGCAGGCAGGTGACATAAATAAAGCAGCTCTCTGCATTGAATACACGTCTACAGGGAGGGAAGTGCTTGCTAACGTGACAGGAGAAGCCTCGTGCCACATAACAAGAGGAACACATCATCTTGCCACACAATGCAGAAAGCAACAACTGAATTTAAAGCAAGGGGAGGCAAATGTCAGTGCTACCTTGGAAGGGCCCGGGCTGGCACTCTGCAGCCTTAAGTGGAGGAAGGACTGGTGTTTCCCACAATTCAGAAGACATTAGGATGTCAAACAGGTATAAGTTGTAATTGCAGGTTTTCAGGGCTATAGGTTTTCCAGGTTAAAACCATGTTCAGGACACTGCAAAATGAAATGTTAAATGGGTTCTGTGCTCACCAGTGGCCACACAGGACATGGTGTTCATAGCCTGGACCCTGGTCTGGAACACTCATTCTCCCCACTATACCTCTGTCTCCCTACCTCTACATATGGTGTGGATACTGACTTTGTGACAGTGGGAAGTTGGAATATAAGGCAGGCTGGTTTGAGATGGAAAGCATTAAGGTGGTACAAAGTTCAGCTCTTTAATAAAGCAGCCTGAGGGGAAAAAGAAAGGGCTGGTGTGTGGCCACAGCAGCTCCTACCACACCTGCCAGGGTCCTAATGTGACTTCAGAGCCCTTATTCTCTCAAAAGTCTTCCAAAATGGGCAATGAAAAGCAGGTGAGGCAGCACAAAGGAGAAAATAGAGCAGGAAGTGAAGTTCATGCTTAATTTCCACTGACAATCATCATCAAATGGGCTCCCTCCTGAGGAACAGGGTTAGCTACACCCCGTTGTTTGCAGGCTCTCCTACCTGGCCTCCCCTTCCCTTCCAAAAAGCAGCATTAAGCACAAGTGAGGCCAGCAAAATCATCCAACACCAGCATCAGGGTTGGGTGGGGAAACCTCCAGCTCACTTGCCTACAGCACATGATTTGCAATGTAGAGGCTGCAGGCCCACAGCTCACCCGGGGGTTTTGGGGGTCAAAGTGCCACAGGCACCAAATGCAGCTGCATCACCAGGAGCACCAGTACAAGAGGGACATGGAGCTGTTGGAGAGAGTCCAGAGGAGGCCACGGAGGTGCTAGGAGGGCTGGAGCAGCTCTGCTCTGGAGCCAGGCTGAGAGAGCTGGGCTGCGTCAGCCTGGAGAACAGAAGGCTCCTTAAGGGGAGACCTGAGAGCAGCTCCAGTACCTGAAGGGCAAGATGATGATTCCAAGATCCTGCACTTACTTTGGGGTGCAGGGATGAAACATGGACATTTCCACTGGGATCAAGGGTGGGTGTGGCTGCCACCCTTCCTCATTCAATCTGCATTGGTTACACGCACGGATAACCACGAGTTTTGAACAGCTTGAAGCCACTCAACCAACCATGCAGGGACACATAGACATGCACTCGAGAAACAGAGTCAAAATGGAATCAGCCAAGCTGAAAAGAAGGCCTCAAGAATCCCAGCCCAGTTTGGGCTGGAAGGGACCTTAAAGCTCACCCAGTTCCAAGGGCAGGGACCCCTTCCACTGGAGCAGGTTGCTCCAAGCCCCTGTGTCCAACTTGGCCTTGAACACTGCCAGGGATGGGGCAGCCACAGCTCCTCTGGGCACCCTGTGCCAGCGCCTCAGCACCCTCACAAGGAAGAGCTTCTGCCTAAGAGCTCATCTCCATCTCCCACCATAAGAAAACTCATTCACCCGGGTCAGTGAGGAACAGGGGCTGGGGAAGCCCCTGGGATGGATGAGCAAAACCCACCCAATTGACCACCCTTATCAGAGCCTTTGCTTCCCCAGGCACCCAAGCAATGGCAACAGCAGAGCCATTCTAGAGAATCACACTGCCGGGACGTCCAGGCTCAGACCTGCACCTGCAGGAGGTAAAGCAAGCACCACCCACCTCCAAGCACATGCATCTGCGAGGTGAAATCAGTGCCCGAGCAGAGGCTGGAAAATAGGACGAGGAAATAGGGAACAATGACCTGGAAAAAGGCTGGAGCTCCCTCCCTTCACCAGGTTACCCACCTCCAGCAGAGGACGGACTGACTGCGTGTGGCTATAGGGATCCCCCGGTGGGCAGGAGCACATCCCGCTTCACCTCATCCCCACCTCCACACCCTACGGCCCAGCACCATTCCCAGCACCCGTGCTATGGAGGTGAGGGGAACGGGAGCGCGGCTCGGCGGGGCCTCACCGATCTGCCCGATGAACTCCACTTTGATGCCCTGGTGCTCCAGCCGCTTGTTGGGGTGCTTCAGGGTGAGCACCACCCGCCCGGACACGGTCTCCCCGTCGTAGAAGAGGAAATACTTCTCCTTCTTCCCCTCCTCCGTCTTGTGCTCCACCCGCCGCCGGCTCTCGCCGTCGCTCAGCACCAGCTCCAGCTCCACGCTCTGCCCGAACCCGAAGAAGCTCATTGCACCGGGGGATGGGGGGGGCGGCCCGGCCTGGCCCCGACGGTGCGAGCAGCAGAGGGGTCTCGACGGCGGAGGGGGCCCGCAATGCGGCACGGACACGGGCGGCGGGACCCGGGCGCCGCTGGAGGGAGCCCGGGGCGGGCGCGGCCCCGCGGCCCCTCAGCCCTCACCGGGAGCGCGGCCCCCGCCTCACCGCCGGCCCAGGCGCTGCGCACCGCGCATGCGCTGTCCGCACCACGGCGCCCCTCACAGGCCGCCGGGCGCAGGCGCACTGAGCGCGGCGCTGATTGGCTGAGGGGATAGGCTGCGGCAGGCAATTGGCTGGTTCGAAGCCGGGCGGCGGTGCCGGCGGGAGAGTGATGGCGGCCGAGGAGTTGGTGCGGGCGCTGGCTCGGTGCAGGCTGCAGGAGATCGGATTGGGTGCGGGACCGGGGCGGTTCCGAGGGGGCCGCGGGGCCTTTGAGGGGGCTCTGAGGTCCTTTGAGGGGGTTCTGGCGGCCTTTGAGCGGGCTGCGGGAGCCTTTGAGGGGGTCTGAGGTCCTTTGAGGGGGCCGCGGGGGCCTTTGAGGGGGCTGAGTGGCATCTAAGGTGCATGAGAGGAGCCAAGGGTTCCTGTGGGGAGCTGGAGCTGCTGTGCACATACGGTGCTTATAAACCTTTATTTCCCCTTAGTCTGGGTGGACGCGGTCTGGAGTCTGGATTTCACTGAGACCGAGCCTCTGGATCCCAGCATTGTAGAGGAGATCACCAACGATGGACTTGATGTCTTCACCTGTCTTCACCAGGCCCTGCTGTGGTTTGCTGATGAGAGCCAGGAGAGGGAGGTGAGGATGGCATTGGCACCATGGGGGTGGGCCCTGGTGCTCTGCAGGTATTCAGGGCTGTCCCACGTGGAAACGTGCAAAATGCTCTAAGGCAGCCCTAAGCAGTCCTTGTCACATGTGCTGGAATGCTTCAGAGGGAAGGTATTCCCATGGGTAAGAAATGTGAGGTCATATATAGTATAACATCATGTAGATTCTATATAGTACTATATAGCATAATTGTGAAAGCATTTTCACACTTGAAGTTCAACTGTAAATTCCTGCCCCTGGGTCAGGATAATCCCCAGCACAAATAGTGTGTACTTCAGCCCAGAACCCCCCTGTGTGCTGGGCTGCACCCCCAGAGCGTGAGCAGCAGCTCAGGGAGGGGATCCTGCCCCTCTGCTGCACTCTGGGGAGACCCCCCCTGCAGTCCTGATCCAGCCCTGGGGCAGCAGCACAAGAGGGACGTGGAGCTGTTGGAGAGAGTGCAGGGGAGGCCATGGAGCTGCTGCGAGGGCTGGAGCAGCTCTGCTCTGGAGCCAGGCTGAGAGAGCTGGGCTGGGGCAGCCTGGAAAAGAGAAGGCTCCTGAAGGGGAGACCTGAGAGCAGCTCCAGTGCCTAAAGGGGCCAACGAGAAACCTGGAGAGAAGCTTTGGACAAGGGCCTGTAGGGACAGGCCAAGGGGAATGGCTTTAAGCTGCCAGAGTGGAGACTGAGATGAGCTCTTAGGCAGAAGCTGTTCTCTGTGAGGGTGCTGAGGTGCTGGCACAGGGTGCCTAGAGAAGCTGTGGCTGCCCCATCCCTGGCAGTGTTCAAGGCCAAGTTGGACACAGGGGCTTGGAGCAACCTGGTCCAGTGGAAGGGGTCCCTGCCTGTGGCAGGGGGTTGGAACTGGGTGAGCTTTAAGGTCTCTTCCAACACAAACCATTCCATAATTCTATGATTATTATATATTTATAGCATAATTGTTAAAACATGTCTTTAAATATATATAGGGGGTTGTTTGCAGTGGGATCTGTTAAAAATTGAACAGTAACACTTGTGCAGAGTTATGCTATGGTGGTATTTCTCACTCTTACCTGTGTATTTCACCTCAGAACATCTGGACTATATTTACTGAAGAGAACTTCTCTCCTGCTGCTCTAGTGGCTGTGTTGCATCACTTTGTCCAAGCAGGCCAGCACAGGCAAGCTAACGCACAGAAGAGGGTTTTTGCTCTCCATGCAGCTGGGTTGTACTTCTTACTGCTGGAAATCCCAGGTGAGCAATGGGTCCTACTCTTGATTGTAGGATAAAGCATCATTCAGTCTAAATCAGCTTTCGTTTAGAAGGATTCCATGTGGAGCAAATGATGGCTTTGGAGCTGTCTGCTTGATCTCCCTGAAATCTTTGGGGATCAAACCCAGGCATGGTTTGAGCGTTCAGCCTGACAGCAGTTTGGTCACTGGTCATAAAGTAGCTTGAAGGTGTCAGCTCGGATCTGTGCTGTTGTGCATCTTAGTAGCTCTGTGACAAGGTGGGCTGAGGAGTCTGAATGCTACACAGAGCTGAAGTTGTGTATCGCTCTGCTTAGACAGTAACACACAGTGAAGGCAGAAGCTTATTCCTGTTCCTGCTCTGTAACTAGAGAGGATTTCACTGTGTGGAGCTTTTGGACAGGTTCATTTGTGAAAATAATAGTTTTTGTGTAAAATAACCAGCAGTTGGAGTGTTCTAGCAGTCAGTCTTCTGGCTGTCAAAGCAAGCAAGGAGCTGGCGAGGTGATTTGATGCTGTCTGTATTTTGTGTGGAAGATGCTGATGTTGTCTCTCCTGGGCAGGCAGTATAGTTAACCAGCTGTTGCACCAAGTGATGTTTGATAAGTGCCTTTACGCCCTGACAAAATGCTGGCCTCGGGAACCAGATCTGGCCAGGAAGAGGAAGAAGATGCACACTCAAAGCTCTCGGACCACTGCAGGGAGAAACAGAAATAAAGGCAAACCACGCAGGAATGGCCCCTCCCGTGTAAGATATTTGCATAATCTCTTCAGATATAAATCACTGTTAGTAAGCAGTTAATAATAATAAGTTGGCAGACTATTTCACCTCGAGTGCAGTGTGATGCTCTTCCTCTTTTCCAGCCCTTTTTCCATCCCTACCCTTTCATTCAGCACTTCAGCTGTGCTCTTGGTCCTCTACCTAGTAGGAATTTCAGAAATCTAATGATTTGTGTGTGCCATATTGTTAGGAAGCTCAGTAGCAGAGGGAGAAACTAATTTGTAGCAGCTTCCTCAAGAGGGTTCAAGTTAGTATTCAGTCTGATGGACTTTGTCCTTCAAAACAAGAATAAGCTATTGTCCTGGGTTGAGCACTGTGTTGTCCTATGTTGGCACTTTCTGGTTTTGTACCCGACTTTCATCTTCCTGTCTGGTTTTTGGTTGGTTGGGGTTTTTTGTCCCCCTCTGTTAAGTTTATTTTTTCATCTGAAAGAAAAGATTCCACATCTGGGATGGAAATCATGTAGGATGTAGCCTGAAAACCAAAATGTGCAGAAGAGACCCACCAGTGCTGTGGGGCAGGATGGTGTTGTTTCTTTTTTCTACCTATATAGATGGAAGAGATCCAAGAGGAGGAGGAGGAGGAAGAAGATGATGAAAATGTTTACTTTTCAACAGATGACCTCCTTCAAGTTCGCAATGCAGTCTTCTTTCTGCTCAAAAACATCTTGAGACTGCTACCTAAGTTCTCCCTCAAAGAAAAACCTCAGTGTTTGCAAAACTGCCTGCAGGTAATGGGGGTCAACTACAAGAAACCTGGAGAGGGACTTTGGACAAGGGCCTGTAGGGACAGGCCAAGGGGAATGGCTTTAACGTGCCAGAGGGGAGACTGAGATGAGCTCTTAGGCAGAAGCTGTTCCCTGTGAGGGTGCTGAGGTGCTGGCACAGGGTGCCTAGAGAAGCTGTGGCTGCCCCATCCCTGGCAGTGCTCAAGGCCAGGTTGGACACAGGGGCTTGGAGCAAGCTGCTCCAGTGGAAGGGGTCCCTGCCTGTGGCAGGGTTTGGAACTGGATGAGCTTTCAGGTCCTTTCCAACCCAAAACAGTCTGGGATTCTCTCTGAGTGGGGTGCCTGCTCCATATCTGTTATGCTCAGCAGATTGTGTTTGGTTCCAAGGTGCTCAGCCCTCACCATGCACATGGTACTGAGCTGCTGGGCTTTGGGCCTGCTCATGTCCTTCTTCAAGAGAAGTGCCGTGGTTTGAAATACAGACTTGAGTTCTGCAGGGTCTGACCCCCAGCAGAGCTGCACATCTTCCCCACTTGTGAATGAGCTAAGTTTGGCTTTCTTCCCTTGCAGGTCTTTGTTGAAGTGACAAACTTTGAGCCAGTGGTACAGGAGTTCAAGTTCTCATCAGCAATGTGAGTAGAGAATTCTGGATGCTTGGGGGATTCTGTTGGTGTTAACCTGTTGATGTGACAATGAAATCAGGGTTTTCTTTCGCTAAAGATAATTAAAACATGTTCCACCTAGCTAACAGGAAACACCACCTAGTGAATATTGAATGTGTTCCAGTCAGTGAGCATGTTTAGTTGTAGTAATTGTAAATGCTTCTCTGATGAGAGATGATGACATCTCTTTGCCTCCTTTTGCTTAGGAATATTGACAAAGCCAAGTACATCTCTGAGCTGGCCTATTGCGGCGTGCGGTTACTGTGCTCCCCTCTACATGGTGCAGAAGCTAAGGTAAAAGTTAGGCAAAATCTTTAAAATCCTCCCTGCAGTGGTTTGTTTCCTTCTCTGCACGTCATTTGTGCTTGCATGTGTTTTACTTCTCCAGTTAGTCTTACTCTTTGTGCATGTGTTTGCTGGGTAAGAGGCGAGATGGTATTTTCCATCCCAGCCCTTATTCCTTTGACTTGTGTAGTGATGTGTTTTGTCAGCGTTGAGTTCTGTGGTCTAGTGGTTCTTGTGGCAGGTGAATCGAGAGCAGAGGATAGAGATCTCTGTGTCTTAAAGAGAATTCCAGGTTCCTGCATTTCCTGGAATGCTTTTGTTTCCTGCTAGGTGGAGCTCCAGCACTGCTTGTACTGTGCTGCGGTGCTGGGTTGTGCAGCAACAAAGCATGATGTCAGTGTTATGTGCAGATGCTGGTGAGCAGGGTTGATTCTGATGCAGAGAACACTGTCATCTGGCACATCCCATTCCATCAGGAATGTGTCTGCAGATCTTTTGTTAAGTTGTCAAGCACACTGTGTCATCTCGCTTACCTGTGCTGCTCCTGTGGATGGGGCTTTTGAGCTTTGGGTGTGACTGTGCTGCTGTATTTCTGGGTCTGTGTAAACCCATCTGAATCAGCTCTGAGCTAGCAAGCCAGGAGTTAGTGCCTGTCTAGTCAGGACGTCCCTGCCTCTCCTGTTTGACTGCTCAGAGTGTGCCAGGATAACAAGGCATGTTGTGATCCCAAAAGTATGGGAGGGAGGAAGCTCCAAAACACTTCTGTGCAAGCACCAGTGAATTTCCTCAAATCCCAAACATTTCTGGCAAATTCAAGTCCAGTACTTTGGGGAGGGGGATATCTGTTGATGTTTCCAGGAAGCCCTTAGACATGAGCAGAGCCCAAAGCCCAGCAGCTCGATACCATGTGCATGGTGAAGGTTGAGCACCTTGGAACCATGCCTTGCTGAACTGGAATGAGAACATCCCAGCTGGAAAAGATGTGGTGTATTAATGAAGGGATCCTCTTTGAGTTACTCTTCTGGGAGTCATGTTTTGCAGGTTCTGTCATTTGGATGTAAGCTTGTTTGGTTTGGAATTCGTCCATAAACCTGGCCAGAATGCTTATCCATGAACTCTGGTTGCTGCTGAGCTGAACCTGAGAATAACCTTTGCTTTCCAGGTACTCTCCTGTGTCTTCCAGCAGCTCCTCAGTGTCATTCTGATGCTGGAAGGTGGTGCAGGCTCCAGATTTGCAGTCCTTGCCATCACATCAGCTGTGATCAGTGCCAGGAATCAGGCTATTAAATTTATCAGGTGAAGTACAGAGCTCTGGCACTACCCTGCACTGGGTAGGTCTGCTCTTTCTTCTGGCGTGCCCTTGCTTTACTGTTTGCTTGATAAAGGGATGACAAGAACTGGCACTGGCTTTGAAGTTGGTTGTGCAAATGAGGCTTAATTAAAATGTCTGTAATGGGAATTTACTGAACTTGCTGGCAGAGGTGCTGTTTGACAGAGACATGGCACTGAGTAGAAGGCATCCCCTTCTCTATTTTGCTTTGTGTCAGCTTTTCAGCTCTTGTGGTTTACTACAAAGTATTTTACTACAAAGTATTTTACTACAAAGTCATGTCTCCTTAGCTCTTTGCATTCTCCTGCTTATAGAGGGGTTTTGCCTGTGTTTACTGGGGATCTGTGTGGTTGCAAAGTATAGTTTGTGCAGACAACATCTAGTGAGTAGACTGAAAACAAAGAAGCTTTTCCTGTTTTCTACCTGCAAGCCAGGTTAATGCAGACAGTAGGTCTGCCATGCCCATATCTTGTTGCACTCCTTGACTTCTGAAATGCATTCCAAAAGAAATTTACTTCATTTTTGCTGTCTTCTAAACCCAGCCTTATTAACATCTGCTTTTCCTTTGTGCAGCTCTGTAGTGGATGAGCTGAAAGAAGTTGCTTTTCCAGTTCTTCGGATATTACTGCAACATATCTGCATCAAGGTACGCTGAGCTTTGTTACCTCTGGAGCTGAAGAACTGATGGGTGGTAGTATCTAAGAATTAGAAAATAGGTCTTAAAACAGCTTATGGGAATGCTGAGGGTGAGCTCTATCCCACTCATTTCCAAGTGGGTGTACCCTACTGTGACCTTTCCAAAATGTGCTGTTTCTTTACCAGTCTTTTGGGAGAGGGGAAAATGAAGCTTAATTCTAATATAAGACTATCATCTGAGCTAGCTGGTGAAGGGCAACTCTTAACCCATCCTGTTCAAATATGTGATTTACATTAACTAATTTAATATTAATTATGTGAGAAAGCAAAAGTGAGCCTGGATGCTCCCTGGTACCCACATGATTAGAAGGGTTCTTGGGGGTTCGGATTTGTTGGGATTCAGTCCCTGTTAAGACAGGGGGGTTGGAATTAGATGGTCTTTAAGGTCCCTTCCAACCCAAACCATTCTGTGCTGAGAGCTCTTGGCCTAGGTACCCATCTGAAGACAGGTAGAAATACTCCATCTGGATTTAATCCAAGCTCCACCTTTCCCTGGGAGAAGGGTGTGGAAATGCCACACCATGCCATTGCCCTTGTTTTTCAGGTCCCAGACAAGGCTGATTATCGCACATACGCTGCACAGGCCCTGGTGACTCTGCTGAGCAAATTCCCTAATGTAGAGTTTGCTGACTTCATCGCCTGGCTCTACAAATACTCCCACAACACTAAAGTAAGTACATCTCCTTGATGCTCCAGGCTTCAGATGCAGCAGCAGGTCGAAGTTGAAGGGTTCCGAATAGCGTTGCTGTTACTACTGGTACCTAAAGGCACTGAGTAGACCACTCCTGTGGCTTTGCTTACATTAACAATGTGCTTTTTCTTCCCAACAGATTGCCTACAGGGTGTTTGCTCTCGATGTAGCCTTAGCTTTGTTGGATGTGCCAGAGAGGAACGTGGACACCTCCCTGTCCCTGGACCAGCAGAAGTTTCTAAAGCATAAGTTTTTAGTACAGGTGATGGTATTTGGGCGCTGCTTGGACAAAGCACCTGTGGTCCGTAGCAAAGCTTTAAGCAGCTTTGCGCAGTGTCTTGAAATGAAAGCTGCTACTACCTCGGAGAGCATCCAGGACTTATTACAAAGCTGTAAGTATTAATGGATCAGATAGGGGGAGTATTTCTTGAACTTTGAGGAGTAACTACTGGGAGATAAGAGAGCTGGTGGTCAGGAACTTAAATCTGCTCATCCTTGAGTATTGTGTCATGATGAGAAGCAAGAAATGAGTCTTGTTACTCATGAAGCCTTATATTTGGAAGGGATTCATTCTCACGAGCCAGTTCTAAATAGATGCCTCCATATGAGATACCTTTGGAAGATATTTATGGATGACTGAAATTGCTCACTGAAAAACTATGTTCGTTCTTGCCTGAGAGTTGCTTGATTCTTGAGTTGCCTTTTGCTGCTGTGAAGTTGTGTGCTCCTGACTGGCATTCTGAGCTCCCTCAGGTGTGGTAAAGGCCAGATGGCCCAACTCAGAGATATGCATGTGGCATCCTACAGTTAGATGAGTTGCCTGAAAACAATTTGGAAGGACAGAACATCTGGAATTAAATGACTTCATTTATTTCTCTTGTTTGCTTTCTTTTTGGCCTCACAGTCTTGGAAGCAAACACAGGCGCTACGAGTTTGACCGTCAGTGCAGAAGGTACAGAGCTGTTCTCTTCTAGTAAGTCTCTGGCTTTTTTTGGCATGCCACGTTCTGTGCATATGCATCTCTGGAAAACCTAGGTCATGCATGAGGCTCTTTGTGTAACAGTGAAGCATCTTGCTGGGTGAGCATCTGCCCTTTGAGCTCTTAAACCTTGAACTTTCCTTCCAGCTGTGTCCAGCCGTCCACTGAAGACCTTGCCCGTGTTTAAAACCATTGAGTTGACAGACAACAGCAGCGCTGCTGGGCTTGATGGTATGTCAAAATCACACTTGCCTTTTCAAGTGATTTTTCAAAGCCTTCACTGAAATTAGGCCTTCTGAAGTGTATTCACTGTCCATTTCTCAAAGAGAGCAGAGGGTTTTCTGTAGAGCTGTTAAAAAACCACTTCTGGGTGATGAAGGGGATGGAAGTGGCAGCTATAAAGAAATCCTGTTTCCACTCAAGTCTGACGAATACATGTAATCTTGAAATCCCGATGCTGGTTTGTATGAATGTAGTGGTAACTCTTGTGGAAAAGCAGGTAACATATCCTTTCCAAGAAGGATGGGGTATATTACTTGGAACTCCATAAATATAAGGGTAATTACATCTCTTGCTTCAGTGCCGAAAAGAACTAATAGATTTTTGCCATACAAACTGCAGCACTTTTGAGTAGGACTTAAGTGGGGAAGAATTCACTTCTCTGCAGCATCAGGAATTGGCTGGAGTTGAAAGCCAAGTGTGAGGTGGACCGATGCAGAATGGCAAGCAGCTAGTTCTCATGTGTTGATAGCATGAAATCACCTTTTGTGGCTCTTTGAATCTCTTCTTTCTTCCCCTCTTCAGTCTAAAAGCTTTTATTCCTAACCTTTAGGCCTGTGCCAGTATCTCTGCTCTGAGTTCTTGCTGCTCACCTCCCTTGAACAATTCAGCAGGCGGCTTGGTTCACATCCTGCATTTGTGGCTTTGTTACACGCCTCATGCTACGCTTCACATGGGATCTCTGTCCCTATCTCCATGAGTCAGGCTCCAGTCTTTTCCATTGAAAGCTTTCCTTTAAAACATTGCCCTGATAAATGTCATTAATCTGCTCTTTCAGATAGAACAGTCCTCCAGGCCACTTAAGGTATTGTGTATTCCCTGTGTAGTTGCAGGCTCCTTGTGGTAGAGGATGCCTGGCTTTGTATCCAATACCCAGCTGAGCATATGTTTGGCACATGGCAGAACAACTTCAGGAAAGGGTTGGATTAGAAAGGGCTGTCTTGGGCTCAAGAGAATAGCTGGAATACAGGGCCTCCAAGTCAGTCAAGATGCATTAGCAAAGCTGTCTGGCACACACTTGTGTTTGGCTTATGCCTGTACTAATCCTGCACTTCTTTGGAGACCAAAGAACTCATATTGGAGAAGTGAAATAAATCTTGGTTGAGGACAGTCAGAATGTGCTGATTGCACAAGGGCAGAGATAAGAAGAGAGGGGGAATCTGCAGGGTGCTGAGGAGTTACAGAATGCAAACACGGTGCTCCCTTGGTAATTCTCAGCCATTTTGTTTGGGTTGTTTTGGGGTTGGTTTTCCTCCTTCTTATGGCACTGGGAGTCAAATCAGTGTCAGCAGGCAAAATGTGATTGTTTTAACGCATTTGGTCACCTTCACAAGAGCTGGTGTGTTTTAACGGCAAAATCTGGTGCTAAAAAGGTTCTTTCTCTGTCAAGCTGTTCTCAGGAGGAAGGTGTGATTGCAGTTAACTGCCCGTTAAGATTGAAGTCCCTTTTCCAACTACTTTTGATTAATCCTATTTCTTAATGGCAACAGAGTGGACCTCCATGTGGATCTCTTGCCACAGACACCCAAATTTGCCATATCTTGGGCAAATCTTCCTCTGCTGTGAGAAATCTAACAAACAGCATTAAATAGAAACCTTAAAAGCAATAGTAAAACGCATCAGTCAGGATTGCCAGCTTGTCACTAGCCCATTTGAATGATTTAAAGGTGCTAAACAATTGTTTGTGGCTCTGTGTGTTCATTTTTGTGGCATTTAATGAACTCCATTATGTATTTTTCCTGAGAACATGCAGAAATAAGTATGACTGTGGCAATGGAAAGTGAAATCTGAGGCCTAATTTGACGTTCAGAGTGGGAAGATGTGTTCTGGTTTCCTTCTCTTGGGTTCTTTGCAGCTGCCTTCTGCAGCCTCGAGGAGTTCATTTGGCTCATAAATGGAGTCATTTCCACTCTAGGAAACACAGCAGTTCATACATTAACGCTTTATCCTGTGTAGAGCTCTGAGGCATAACTCACAAAAAGTTGTAGGCATTCAAAGCTCTCTGCTTACAAGTCTATTAACCTGCCTTGGGTTCAGACCTGGAAGTCTCGGGGAACAAATTGCTTAGTTGAGTTGGGAGCTGTGCTCCCCCTCACACAGCGTGGCAGTGCTGCTAAATGGCTCACTTCTTCTTGTCATGGTTTTGGATAGGAAAAGAAGTCATGGCCATGCTGAGACGGAGAGCTGGAGATGAGAAAACCAACGTGAGGAAATCCGCTCTGCAGGTGGGATGGCTTCTGCTTGATTACCCACAATACTCATACAATGATGAGGCCATAGTACTGTAGGGAACTCTGCAACTTTACCCAGTAGCTTCCTGCTATTCCTGCACAGTGCCTCCAGGCCTTGGAAAGATCTTGTTTCCTAGCTCCTCATCAGTAAATAATGCAAGCATGATGATGGGAGATTGTTCTAGGACTCTTGCTGGCTTCTCTTAGCCCCTCATTTAGAAGAGAGGCTCTTTGCAAATGTCAACAGGCATTTCAATTAAGTGACTTCCTTGGAAACTGAAGCAGATTAGCTGCTTAGTTTGTTTTGACCTTGTTATCAAAGAGATTGGGTTATAGCCAGGCTCTTCTTGAGGGATGCTTTGCTTGTTGCTCCCTTTATTTAATGAAATTGTTAGCTTTTAAGGAGATGTGCTTCAGCAAAGATCTCCTTTTAAAAAACACCTTCCTCTGTTAGTTCTCTGCACCCCAACTCTTCCCCCTGATTTGAGCTTCCCAGGTAACAAACATGGTTCATACAAAGATCTGTTATTTTCAAGGGAAACAGTGACATTTGCTTGATCCAAATGCTGTTTCAAGAGCAGAATGACTGAAAAGATGCATTTTGTTTCATTCTACATCTCTGCACCCACTACCCATAAATTGTGAATGTGACGTCTGGCTCTGGCTGAGGGAAATTCATCTCTGGTTCAAGTTGCTAGGGGTGGGTTGCATTTTTGATCGGCTACTTGATGCACATGGCCTGTATTCCCAACTTCCAGGTTTTCATGAACATCCTGAAGCACCAAGTGATCCCTTGCACTGCAGAGGATTTGTGCATCCTTCAGGACCGCTGCCGGGACCCCGCTGTCTCTGTGCGTAAGCAGGCCTTGCAGTCTATAACAGAGCTCCTCCTGGTGAGTGATTCTTGCACAGATGAGCAAAATGTGAGTTAAAAGAAGGAGACAACAGACAAATCTGGTCCGTGTCAGTTGTTCATTCAGTGAATTTCATCCTATGACTGTGTCTTAGTATTTTTTGTTACCTTTTGACTCGGAAGTCGTGATTCATTCTTACACATACTTGTGATTGCTGCAGGGTGCTTCCAACTGTTGGAAACATTTCTTTTCCCTGGGTGTTGATCTCTGTGTCATGGAGCAAATGTTTATGTAGCTGGCCTTCTCCAGTTTGAAAGAAAATGTGAATCACTCCACTAAAACGCAATGTGGAGATGATAGCACTGCAATATTTTGCCTTTCTATTTATTCACAATGGGTTAGCAACTTGGAGCCCAGGGTTTATATTAAGCAAAGCTGGTTTTTTAGTGTTAGATCATCTGCTGTGCAGCTTTATTGTGATACTGTGAGAACTATTTATAGGGTTTCAAACCAAAGTGTTACAGTACTTCAGCAGAAGCACCAGCTATGATCAAATACCTTGTGGTGTCAAGGAGGTACAAGTTCCCTTATCCTATTGCTAGTTGAGCAGTATGCTGGCATTTATAAAGATTCACTTACCAGTCTGAATCTGGAGGTTCCTAGGCCTTTGCTGATCTTAGATCCTGTAATGATTTAAAGATGTTTCTAACACACCATCGTGTTTCTCTCAGTCTCAGCACGAAAATGCTCTAGTGCAAAAGGCCTGGTTAAATGGAGTGGTGCCTGTTGTGATGGACTCCGAGAGTTCTGTCCAAGAAAAGGCCTTGGATTGCCTTGATCAGCTCTTGTTGCAACATATAAAACGTTATGATAAATTCAGGAGTGATGATGAGAATCAGGTGCTGGCATGGGATCTCCTCACCCTCCTGGCTTCAGACAACCAGGAGCTCAAGTAAGTGCATTTTTCCCCTCACCGTGAGCTCTGTTGGCTTTTCCCTTTGTTCAATGCCTCGAATGCTTCTGTTGCCTTTACAACATCAGGATTCAGATCCAAAATCCAGTACTGTTACTTGGAATCCCATTAGGATATGCAACTTTCCCAGCACAGACAAGCTAGTGAGAAAAGTGCAGTCTTCCTTTGTGTCAAGTGTTTTCCCTTGCTGCTCTCGTTACCTGTGCTCTGTCCTTGCACCCCAGTGTTCACACGCAGGAGCGGTGCGTGCTGTTCTTGATGTGTTGCTAGCAGCATGACTATTTAAGTTAGATGGAGGTGTTGTGACGATAGAAGAGAGGATATATAAAGAAAAGAGAACATCGCCCTGTATTAATTCTGATGTACAATATGTTACTTGTCTTATGACAAATAGAATTATTCTGCCTTTTGTAGAATGCTGTGGGAAGAAACAGCAGAACTGGCATGACACACAGTATGACAAGGACACAACATTGGTTAAAGGCAGCTGTGTGTTTATTAGTCAACAGGGCATAATTGCTCAGAAATAGAAAAGGAGATGCTGGTGGGGCTGCCTTGCCCATCTGTGACACTGGCAATGTTCTCATTTGGGCTATTTTCTAACATGGTTTGCACAGTCATGGTGCCTTGGAATACCTTGCAGCTTGGCAGAGCTCAGAACTCTTTCCACGTGAAGCAGATAACTGGTGTTAAAGAGGAAAATGAGCAAGTTTTGATGCCTTAACATGAGTGTGACCTGTCCCATCCATGGCTATTCAACAACAGCTACTAGAAAGTCTGTTACAGATTGCTTGAAATGATGTTTTCTTGATGAGTCATGGCATCAGTTGGACCTTGCATCTTACTGACTCGGAGCACTACCTCCATGCTTGTGTGCCAGGGCTGTGGGGCATCAGGACAATAAGCTGAAAGACTGAAAATACTGCTAGTGAATAGGTGATAGATATCCCTATGTATTGCAAGTCATGGGAATGCCAAGCAGTAGCAGCTCTGTTGCATTGCCCAGTGTATCCTGGATAGGATGCTGGATTTTACTGCCAGTGCCTAAGGCCAAGTGTTTGTTCCTCCTTTAACTTACTTCTCTTCTTTCTCCCCTGCAGCCGTTACTTGAACAAAGCTTTTCATGTGTGGTCCAGACAGAATAAGTTCACCTCCACCTTCGTCAATAACATCATGTCTCATGTGGAAACAGAGCATGCTGTACCGGCCTGGATGCTGCTTGCTAAGGTGGCACGTTCCTCCCCCAAGCTGGATTACTCCAAGATCGTTGAATCCTGGGAAAGTGTCAGCAGGTATATGTGTGCTTTGAGCTCCATTCTGCAGTGAAAGAGATGGGGGTGAAGAAGGAGGAACAAAGCAAGTGAGCATGTTCTGTCCTTCCCCAGGCAGATTGCCTGAATCAAGAACTGATATCTAAGCAGGGATCTGTTCTGCAATGGAAGGCAAGCAATGGCTCACAGTTTGTGCAGTAGCCAGCTCTTACCTAAAGCTTTCTGAGTTTTCATTTGTTTTGACAGGGCTGCCTTAATAATGCATATCCCAGATGAAAGGATCTTTCTGCTGTGGCTTGGTGGTGTTCCTTAATGTGAGCTTGTCTGCTCTGCTCTTTTTCAGGCAGCAGAACATAAGCGCTGATACTACAGGACATATGCTGTGTGTCGTGGGTCATGTCGCAAAGCACCTCCCTAAAAGCACTTGTGAGAGGCTGATTGGTGAGTGGCCCTGAGAAACTGCGGTGGAGAAGGCAGGGTTCATGCCTCCCATCTTCAGTTAGTTCCTCTCCATCACTTGGGAAGCTTAGAAAATGCTCACTTTCTGTGTTTCTGTCATTTTCAGATCATCTCAAGTGGTGGCTGAGGGGTTCTCAGTGTCCCTTGGAGGTGATTAGCCCAGCTGTGGAGACTCTGCAGAAGTTCTGCTATGCCTATGCAGATGAGCTGGAGGAGGCACAGGTGTGACTGAAAAAACAGCTTCTAAAATAGCTTGTTTCACACTTTGGAGAGCTCTCTCTGTCTCCAGTCTAGGCTCTCTTAACAAAGGGGAGCTGACTCCAACAGCTCAAGTCTGTTCTGCTCAGCTCTTACCTGCTTTACTGCAGTTGTGCTGGAGAGCATCCTATAACGATGGACTTGTGAGAAATCGTCTTTCTTGACAAGGATTTCCCACCACCACCACCTGAAATACCTTGCATTTGCCTTCTGTCAGAGCTGACAGAACTAGGATACCTATGGCTGTGCCTTTTGAAATCAGCTATTTCTCAGGCTTACTCCAGTTTGAAGCTACAGGCTTTATACTATAAGCTCTGAGTATTCTATACCAGAGCTGCTGTATACACATATTTTCTAGACCTCTTTCATGGGACCAAACAGGGAGTTGATAACACATCACTTGCTCATTTTTAGTGCCCCTGTTTTATACCATAGCTTGTTTCACTCGTGTAGTGAGAAGGTAAAATAGACGTCTCAGCCTGAGCACAGTCTCAAAGAAGCTAAAACTAGTGCAGGTCTCTCTTGCTACTGTTTTCTCTTTGTGTTCTGTATCTCTTTCAATATTGATGGCAGCTATTTGCATTGTGTTGTCGTTTGAATAGAGCTGCATTTTCCAAGCAGCCTGTGAAAATTCACACGGGTAACCCCAAATGTGTTGGATGTACATGAAACAGTCACTTAAATCCTATTCAAATCTGTGTGATTTCTATAATGAAGTAAGCTTAGGCCTGTGGATCATTAAAAGCCAGATTCTCCAAGGTGTTTGGACACTTGCACATGTCCTTTGATGTGCAGGAGGAATTTGAAAGCTCTACGGCCCTGTCTGATTGATTTCAATAGCACCTAGATTATTAAAAGCGTGTAAGTGCTTTTAGATGAGGTTTTCATGTATGGACAGATATTCCAGTTCCATTTTGCTTAATTAATCAAGTGCCCAATTAATTTTGTTTAATTATGGAACAGGAGCTGCTCAACCAGGTGTGTGGAGATTTAGTATCCAACTGTGAAAGCTACATCTCAAATATAGTCCTCAAAAAGGATGGAGCAAAGCAGCTGCAGGAAGATCTCTTGGTATGTTTGGTTCCCCTTCACAGACTGCTCAAAGGCTGGAGGTGTCGTTGAGACTCCAGTAACTGTTAACTAGGAAAATCCTGGTGTGTACTTGTGTGTACATACTGGAATCTGGTATTTGTGAGCATCCAACAGTTTTATACAGCAGCACTTGCTTTAAGGGTACGATATCCCATGTATTTGTAATAAAATGACATGGGTTTTCTTTGCTCTTCCACTCATACTTCTTAGATGAGCTGTTTGGGAGATAAGTATGAAACACAGAGGTTGCTTTTGAGGTGGATTTCAATGTTATTGAAAGTTGGTTTTGGAGAGGTACCAGAAGAGTCCTGCTGGCTTCATTTGCAGCTCAGGCATTGCCTTTTGACTGCAGTGGTGCTTTATCTTCGTAGGTGAGACACCTCTACCTCCTGGGGGAGGCTGCACAGCTCTGTCCAGCCAAAGTGGAGAAACGTGTCTTCCTGTTGATTCAGTCCATTCTGGCCGCTCCTGTCAGCGAGGACAAATGTGAGGCTCTCTCCTTACTGCCTGTAGTGTTGGGCTTACAGACAACAGTGTTACCAGAAGAGCATGTTATCATTCCTGACCTGTTCTTCCCTAGTGGCTAGTCCTCCAGATGGTGAGGAAATCCCAGCTTCTCAACCGCTGTCCCAGTTCAGAGGATCCGCCATGCCTTCAGTGGTCAGAGCTCATGCCTTCATTACTCTAGGTGAGTGCCATCCTGCAGTAGAAGCTGGCCCTCACTTACCCAATTCCCGGCCTTCCTGCTTCAAGTTCTGCTCAAAAAGCTGTGTCAGTTGTAGGCACAGTGCTCCATGTTGGCATCTCCTCAGCTCATGGCTTTTTAGCAATGCAAATATCCATGGTAACAAGTGGCACAAACATAAAAATACATCCATGTGGCTGTTTCTCGTGGTGGTTAATGTGTTAATGGTGACCAACAATTAGCAGTGTCCTTCAGAATCATACTTGGTTGGTTGCTGTCTGGGTGAAGGATTCTCCTACATGTAGTAAGAGGATGGAGAAAACTTGGTGCTTCTGATGCAGTTTAGAGCAGAATGACTGCACACAGCTCATTGTTCTCCTCAGCATGACGGAAGAACTTCTTTGAGAGAAGCCTCAATCTGCATCTCCAGTATTATGGAGAGTACTAAGTGCAAGTTCTGCTTTTGTAGTACCTCTGTGGTTAAGAGCAAGTCTCTTCTCTCGCAGATAGACAGTATTATTCTTTCCTCAACTGCTTTGGGAAGCTTAATTCTTTTGTACAGAGCTTAGAAACAGGGAGAAGTAACGTTAGAATGCAGGCTGGTTTATTTTAGGTTGGTTTAGTGATGCTCTCAGAGGTGGGTGTCTCCCTGCTATGCCTATGACAGCTGGGGCTGTTCTTTTTAGCTGCTTTGAATAATACCCTGTACACAGAAATAGTTTGCTGTGAAGGAGGGAATTTGGCATAGAGACCCACGCTAAGGGTCTAAGTGGAGTTTGGAAGAACTCCTCAAAGTATCATTTCTTGGAGAGATGGTGCAGATTGCTCATCAAGTTTCCATGTGTGTTTCTTCTTTATTCCTGCTAACTTCCCGATTGCTTTCTTGGCTCCTATTGGACTCAATGGAGGCAGTAAACTGGGCTGCGGTGGTTAGGAAGAAGACTGTCTTTACAGCTCTGACAATCTCATCCCTGTTTCCCAGGTAAATTGTGTTTACAGCATGAGGATCTGGCCAAGAAATGCATTGCAGCTCTCGCTCGAGAGCTGGAGGTGTCACAGGATGTGGCTGTTCGCAATAACGTTGTCATCATCATGTGTGATCTGTGTGTCCGTTACACATCCATGGTGGACAGATACATTCCCAACATTTCCTTGTGTCTGAAGGACCCCCATCCCTTCATCCGTAAGCAGACACTGATCCTGCTCACCAACCTCCTGCAGGTAAATAGGGGGTCTGTGTCTCACAGCCTGTCCAGCCAGTGCATTGCTTACACCTTGATTCATCTACACTTCATCAGGAAGACTTTATGTGTCTTGTTCCTGCTTTGTTTTGCTAGCTGGGCAGGGATCCTACCGAGGACACTTTACGCAGTTGGATAATGAGGTTATTTTTAGTCAGTGGGTACCTCTTTTCTCACCTTCTGTTTCTCTGAATTCCCTTCACTCCTGTATGAATGAATCTAATGAGCATCTCAGCACCTTCTTCTGGCATTGAGAAGGCTCAAGATGTTTACCCTCCCCATATGGATATGAAGCCAGGCAGGGCAGATTTGGAGTGCATTTGGCTCCCAGAAGAGTTGTTGAAGAGCATATGTGGCTTGGGATGCTTCTGCTTTTTCACTGGGACCTGTGGTAAACCTGGATCCTTGCCACTGTGGCATCTGTATGTCCACTCCAAAAGGAGTGGTTTGGTGTTGATTTTGTGTCCTTCCAGCTGAAGGTATCTTGCTGATCTGCCTGATGTATCTTCTGCTGGCCTCCATCAGATATTGTCCTGACAACAGTCTGAAGCTTTTCCTGATCCAGGTGATTTGTTTGCTGTTTCTTACAGGAGGAGTTTGTGAGATGGAAGAACTGTCTCTTCTTCCGTTTCATCACTGTCTTGGTGGATCCGTGTCCAGACATTGCCAGGTAAAATACACATCTGTGAGTTCAAAATCAGAGGTGGGCTCAAACCCAGTCCTAGCCTTTTACCTTCAGCAAGCAAAGCAAAGACCCAGTGAGAGAGATCCCATTAACCTCTTCAGTTCTGTGGTGGTTCATGCCTTAGGGTCTGCCGTGGTAGCAAAGGAGTGGGGAACTTCTTCCAAGTCATCCAAAGGACCCAAAGTAGCAAGCTGTGTGTTCTTGACATGCAGCTCTGCTCTGGTTTTGACTCTCAAGTTATCCAGAGAACAGGAATTTTTGAAGCAAGCCTTGGTGAAATTCTCCTTGTGGCTTTCCAATAGGCTCTGTCTTAAGTGGTGGTTTTGGTTTAGGGATAGGATTAAATATTCTCCTTTTAAGCCTTCCACCAGTTTGTAATACTCTTGACACCTAAGAGGACTTGTGCACACTGGCTTTAAGTGCACGTTTGTGATGTTTCTGTGGGTTTCCAAGTCTCAAGCTGCCCCATTCCCATTTCTCACGTAGCAGAGCAGGTTTCCCTAAGGGTGGTGCTGCACAGGAGACTTAGACACTGCTGCTTTCTCCCTAGAACGGTCGATCTGAAGATTGGTGTTTCTAGCACCATCAACCTGTCATTGCTTCCTAGTGCATATTCACACTTTATTTTCTCTTCAGTGAGTTTAAGATGTAAAAATGTCTTTCCAGTAGATGGTGACATTGCAACGTCACGTTCCCAGAGCTTCAGCTAAAGAACATGGTGTTATTTCTTTGGGCACATTTCTCTTTGCATCTGCATTCAGTGACTGCATCCAGACAAAACCATGTTCTTCATGTCTGGGTTTGACTTGCAGCTGTTGCAGGGATTTTGGTGATTCATTTTGTGCTAAGTGCTGTGTCTCAGGCACAATGGAACTTAACTTGTTTAAACAGTCCAAGTCTTGTGCCTGGATTCAAATTCAGTCTCTCTTTAATGGCACAAAAATTATAGTATTGTGGATGCTGAGAATGTCTCTTTCTGCATGAAAAAAGGCTTAAAGTCAATGAACTGATAACCTTGCTCAAGTCCAGATAGA
Organism: Lathamus discolor; assembly: GCF_037157495.1. NCBI lineage: Eukaryota > Metazoa > Chordata > Aves > Psittaciformes > Psittacidae > Lathamus > Lathamus discolor. Next base: position 1,035,287 of record NC_088900.1, read on the forward strand.
GCCAGGCAAGTGTTGAGGGAGAATTGCAAAAGAAAAACCACCCTTCCGCTTTATAGCTTGTGAACCCTACGCTGTGTTTCAAGGGGTGGCTTTAGAAGCTATCTGGTGCTGAGTTCTTTGTTATCCTCCTTTTCAGGTTTGGAGAGTTCTGCCTGGTGCATCTTTTGCTGAAGAGGAATCCAGTAATGTTCTCCCAACACTTCATTGAGTGCATCTTCCATTTCAATAGCTATGAGAAGCATGAGAAGTACAACAGGTTCCTCCAGAGTGCACGGTCAGTTGAGCACATTCGGTCAGTTGAGCACATTCGTATCTCCTCTTTGCTAATGATGGGCTGTCTGGCTCATCATTACCAGCCCTGGGGCAAAGGTTGGGCTTGATGATCTTAAATGTCTTTTCCAACCTAGTTGATGCTATGACAGCACTTGTGGCACTGTGTAATTAAGTATGCAATAGGGTGAAAGCAGCCAGGGGAAACAGTGTTAAATGCAGAGTGCTCTCCCTTCCCTGTGACACTTCTGGGAGGCCTCCTGCATGTGATTTGTGGCAGTGTGTGATATCCTAACAGGTTTATGGGTCTGGAAATTGACATGCAACTATTCCTTGCTGATTGAAAGTCATTATTTCGGTGACTTCACATAATGTGACTTGGCCCTGGTAATGTGTCTTGCTCATCCCCAGGGCGAGGAGTCTCTTTTCTCTGAAGGGGAAAGAAAACAAAGAGAAGAGGATGCTTATCTACAGGTTCCTGCTGGACCACTTTACAGATGAGCAGAGATTCAGCATCACGACAAAGATCAGCCACAGCATCCTAGGTAAGGGCCTGTCCTTTAAAGTCTGCCAAACTGATGTCTGTATAAGACCTCAATCCAGCCGTGTTATCTTCCTGTCTTTACTGGCACTGCTGCTATCAGTATACTACTTATTTCTTCCCTGTGTGTTCCAGCATGCTTTGTGGATAATGTCCTTCCATTGGACCTGGAAGCCAGTGAGCTGCTCTCAGATACGTTTGCAGTCCTTAGCTGCAAAGAAATCAAGCTGTCAACTATGAGGTCAAAACCGGACGAAGATATTCAGCCTGAGGAAGATGAAATGGCAATGGCCAATGTTGTCATGCAGGTGGCACAGAAAAAGCTCATCTCGCAGGTGAGTGGCACATGATCTGGAGTGGGGGGAGGACTGGCTTCTTAAGAGGCTCTGCTTAGGTTAAAAGTCTATGTACATATGTATGGTGTTAAGAGCAGGCTTAACTGTGATAATTCCCTTGCTATGGAATGATAACTCCTCACTGAGACCATTTATCTAACCATAGAATGGCTTTTCCTTTATTGCATCGTGTAACTGTTGATGCCTTATTCAAAGGTTCAAAAGAAGAACTTCATAGAAAACATCGTGCCAATAATCACATCCCTCAAGTCTCTGATGGAGCAGAAGAGGCTCCCAGCTGTCCGGGACCTTATGAGCTACCTCCAGGTAAGGGGAAGTGTTTTCTTGTTGGGTTTCTTTTTCCTCTCTTGCCTTAATGTGTTAGATGTGCAACTGGGAACAGAACAGCCTTCTTAGAGGGAAATTTAGAAGGCATATGATGTTGTGACACTGCCACTGTGTTAACTAACATAGGAGGCGAAGGGATTTTAGATCAGGATCAGTGTGATACGTGTGAGCCTCCTCAGTGGAACGTGGGCAGAAAGCCTGAATGCTGGAAAGCTTTTCCATGTTCTCAAGTACAAACTGGAATCGAAACTCTTAGTCTGTTAAAAACACCTCTGCTCCACCAACTGGTATTTCCTTTTGCACTTAAGCAGCTGTGATCTGAATGGGGATGTGAATCAGTAGTCAAGAGATTTCTGAAAGACTTGAAACATTCCTTATTGCTCCAGGAAATGATGCAGGATTACAGAAATGAAATCAAGGACTTCTTTGCTGTGGACAAGCAGCTGGCAGCCGAGCTGGAGTATGATATGAAGAAGTATGAAGAGCAGCTGGCCAGGGAGAAGGAGTCAGACCAAGAGCAAGTCTCCACAGCACAGGCAGAGGTTGGTGGTACCATTAACTGTACATGTGCTGTCTCCTCTGCTGAAGTTGGTGTATGGCTCACACCCAGGCTCTGTATGTGTGTGGACCTCGTTACAGCACTTGTAACAGCATGGCTGTGTAATGTTCTCATCCCTCTTCTCATTTGCTGGCAGAAGCTTTGGTTTCAGAGTCATTTAATGTGCTTAGAACCACTACAAGCAACACGTGTTAGCCAGAGGAGCAGCAAACAACTGATGTAAAGGGAATTCAATTTAAAGGGAAGGCTATGCCTAACTTGCCACTGGCTGTGCTTACATGTTGTGTTGCTCTCTGCTCCCAGCATGACAGAGATGATAAAAGGTTTCATTTTGTCTGACTTTAGGTGTATACAGAGTGCAAACTTAACCTGTCCTAGTGCACATCCTCTTTTAAAGTCATTGTAAAGAAATAAGTATGTGCTGGGGTCAGTTGTCCTGAACTATTTTAGATAACGCTTGAAGTTGAGATGACTTCTACCCTGGAAGCACCTTTCTCTGCTGGTTTAGAAGAGCACCTCTATATACACCCCTAAACTAGGGCATGTGTGTCCCATCTTGATTTCCTATTTGCTTCTTGTTAAAATTTTGGCCAATACATTCTGTCTTCCTTTCACCCCTCAACATCTATCACCCAAAGGGGTAGTTCTTAATAATGCAGCATGTAGGTCTAAGTGTCTTGTATCGAGGCTTGTATCCACTGTTAGACATGATCCACCTGTATCCACAGTTAGACATGATCTTTCCTCCTGTTTTCTATAGCAACCTCCATCTTTGGAAAGAACTGGACCTTCTGGAGGCTGGAGCAGTAATGCTCAGCCTCCTACAAGTGGGATGCAGTCCTCCTCACCTCGATCAAGTGCTTCCTCAGTGCCTGCTGTGTTTGCTACACCAAGGGCTGATGCTCTGAAACACAGTCACAGGTATGGGTTCTGGTTAGGATGACCAGTTTGATGATACACTGCAGGGCTACTGCTTTGCTTAGCCACAACTTGCTTAGAGGTATGGAAGCCACCAGTGTTGCAGCATGATCTCCAAAACATCTGGTGTCTAAGATCAAAGGGGGTTGGAGGGCACAGGTTTCCCTTCCTCCAAAGCCAGGTTGGACAGGGGCTTGGGCAACAAGGTCTGGTGTCTTAAGGTCCTTTCAAACCCAAAGCATTCTGTGATTACATCATCTCCTTTGGGCTTGCAGAAGGCAATGACTGGTTCTGTCATGGCTTTTTCCCTATAGGCCAACATCCTTGTGCACAGTTGCCATCCTGAACTCTGCCAGGAAAGCAGTGGAAACCAGGAGCAAGCAACGCAGCAAGAGTGTTGGAGGAAGTTTAGCAACTGCATTGCTTCCACCGAGCACAGCTGGCAGCAAGCAAGGTAGGAATCCTGCTGCAAACTGGCATTGGATCAGATCTAGTTGACACAGCCTGATTGTGAGACCCTGGAGGTCTCTGAGTGAACACGTTTCTATTTGAATGATTTCCCTGTTGTTCCCAGCATCCTTCCAAAGCCTGAATGAACAGTCTACGAGAGAGAATGTTTCTGTGGTGGGCCGTGCAATCAGCACACCAGAACGTAAGTACAACCCCAAGGAACCCTTTCCAATGGGGCTGAGCGCTCATTCTCTGAGAGAGGTAGCAGCGCATGCTCTGTGTGCTCCCTAAAGAGCAAAGGAATCATTGCTAGCTGTAGGGTATTTATCTAAGTGCTTGTAGTAAGTAAGAACTGTTCTGAAATGGAAGGCCTCGGATAAATGATGTAAGGGAAATACTCAGGGTCTGCTCCTCTTCAGCTCTAAGATAGGAAGCTCCTGTTGTCCAAACAAAGGCTCTTGGGTGAGCTATGACCTGCTTCTAGCACAGGCAGTGAGCTGCGACAATTGTAGAGAACACAGAGATCTGCTCAAGTGGGATTAATAACCTGCAGGGTCATTTCTGAGTGTGTGTGTTCTTCCCTAAGGAAGAACTGAGCATTGGAGAAGGATTTAGGTTTTTTTCACTCTGCTGTAGAAACTAATGTATAAATACACAGGGAGGAAACTTGTACACAGATTGGGAGTTTGCTGTGCTTGTGTCCATGACAGCTTCAGCTCCTCCCTCAGAACCTGACCTTCAAAGTCAGTCTTTACTGGAATGCTTTCTGCTAGCCTACAGCATTCTGCAGTGTCACTTTCTGCAAGCTGAGAGGCAGTTACACAAATGGAGCCGAGTTCCAGCAGTGGATTCCTTCTTTTATGTCAATTCACTGCTGACCTCCTTGAGGGCATATCCGTCGTGGTGTGAACTGTGAGTGTCACTGACACCCTCCAGTGAAGCTGGGGGTATGGGTGAGTATCTGACAAGTTGTTTCTCATTAGGCAGCTGTGAAGTGTTGTGGGCATGGGTTGATGTTCCAGAGGCACTGCTGCTTGCCTGCACTCTTTGCCTCTATCTGTGCAAGCACCTGACCTGCACATACACAGGAGAGCAAACCTCATCTAGCCAACAAAGCAGGGAACGGCAAATACCTGCCATGTGTGAGCAGGCAGCAGTGATGTGCATCCACTGGAAAATCTGACCCTTCTCTTCCCTGCATGCTCCACTCTGTGGCTGGATTTGTCTGCCTCAATGTTTCTCTTTGCTGCCTGAGCAACAAGCAATGATCTTTGTGCAACAAAAATACCTGGGGGCATGTTTTTAGAGAGCAGAAATGGTGAAGAGCCAGCTCTCTGTCTGGAAGCTTGCACGGCTGTTTCTCTTGAGAGCCATATGGTGAAAAAGGAGGCAGAACATTAATCTGCAGTGGTACTAGGGCTGAATTCTTCCTTTGCTTCAAGGCAGCGCATGTCCTTCTCCTTCAGCAGGGAGACAAACTGTACAGAGCAGTGTCATTACTTCAGTTAGCGTGCTGAGCCATCTGCATGGTGGGCCTTGGAGGCTGATAGTCAAAATAAAGCATTCTTGTTTCTCTAGTATATCATTCTAGAACTGTTGGGAGTTCTTTGTAAGCCAGTTTGTACTTGAGAAGTTCAGAACAACTGTCTAGTCACTTTATTTGTCTGTTCTGGCTGTCTTTGGGTCTCCTTCTCAACTGCTGCCTGTTACTTAGAGGATGGCTACATGGCTTTGGGCAAGTGTGGATTGCTTCATGGTGGTACAGCAGCACATATTGTGAAGACAGCACCTTTGATTACATGGGGAGCCTTACTTGATGGCAGTTCTTTACTGTTTCCTTCCCCTGACATAAACTTCTCATTAACCAAGGTAACTTAAGGCACATGCTGCACAAAGGACACTTGCAGGTCAATCTCCAGAGATGCAGTGGCCAGCTAAGGCAGATAGATCAAGGTGGATTCCCACTACAAGCTTCAGTGGCTCCCTTCTGGGACAGGGAAGTAGTTAAAGGGCAAACCCAGTTAGTCTGGAGAGGCCTTACAGCAGTTTCCAGCTCCTGTCCTATAAAGCACTTTCTACCTTAATTCCTTGTGAAAGGTTCTGGGAAACATGAGCGTAAACCAGAGTGTTGAGTAAAGTAAAATCTGAATATTGTGACATCTCTCCTGAGAGAAATGACAGCAAAGAGACAGCTGACAACTCTGGCCTATTCAGGCAAGCTAAATTCTACCTAGCTTCTCTGTCAAGTGATTCCTCTTGTCTGGCTGCAGGCAGCTCCTCAAGGAACGGCTGTTCAGGTCCTTTGTCAGTCTTCAGGGGCCCATATTGTGCCTCGACAAGGCAAAGCAACCGCTCTGAATCGAACGTGTTGCTGAGACAGATGGCAAAGCTTCAGTGGAAGGGGTGGCTCTCCCACTTAGGCAGGGCAAGGAGGTCTTGTGGTTGAATTAGATTCCACCCCATACAAAGCAGGCTCTAAGTTTGGAGTGTGAAGCTGATGTGCACAGATAGCCCAGCACATTCAGCACGTAGTTTTGAGTTACCTGGATATGCTCACTCTGTGCCACTTGGGTGCCACATGCCTTGCCCCCAGGCTGTGTCACAAGCTGGCTCTAATCTGCTTCTCCTTTCAGAGACCATTAATGACTTGACTTTTGGTGCTGGGGTCAGTTACATCAGATTGATGCGCACACCCACTTCAAGTCCAGGCAAGTTCTCTTTGGGATTCTAACCTAAGGGGGGAAAACACCCCAATGATCAAATCTATGGCATTTCTTACATTATGAAAGTATGTGTGTTATTTGCAGAGGAGAAGGCTGAGGAGGAGCCAAAAGATATCATCTGTTTGAATTCACCAGAGAAAGTGTAAGTTACTGCAGGGCTGAAGCAGCAATGGTAGTGAGACCCACTGGTGACGTGCTTTACAATCAATGCTTGTTCTCCTTCCTCCTTCCAGCCCCTCCCGGCCCCAGAAGTGGAAAATAGAATCCCCAGCAAGGAAAAAGAGCAGCCCATGTGTCACCCTGCGCCGTTCCCAGCGGAGAACCCCACTGAAACCAGACAACTGATCCCTTCACTGAGCTGTTGTACAGAATCATCAGGTTGCCTGAAATTTGTCCCTTTCCTCTGTATTTATAAGTCCCTGTGGGCACACGTCCATCCTCCCTTCCTTCCTTATCTATTCTGATGTGGGTTTTACATGAAGCTGTCTAGAAAGTGGGCACACAAAGCCTGCATTACCACATGTATGTATTATAAACTGCTGTTGACAGAGCTCAATGGAGTGCTGAAAGCTGCACTATAAAGGGAGGCTTGCTCCTCGCTCACAGGATGTATAATTTGTCCGTTTGGAAAAGTAAGAGCATAATGTTGCCACCAGCTTAGCAGTAAAGGCATTTATCACAGCTTGCAGGGGAGTGAGTGGCTCTGCTTAGTCCCTCATTGTCCCTCCTGGCTCTGTGTTAGGCTTGCTTTAATTTGCACAAAGGTAAACCAGCTTGTCACTGCCATCCCCCTAAATCTGGTAATTGCAAGCTCTAGCACCTCTTATTTGTTGTGCTGACTCCTGTGTGTGTGAGCAGCCTTCGTGTTCTTTTCTATGGAATATTTCCAGTCTTGAACTATGTGATTTCCATTTTATGAAAATAAATGGTTACAGAATTAATTCCACCCACAGCTTCTGCTCTTGAGCTGACAGAGGAATTCTTCTTTCCTATGGATTTCCACAGCCTCTAACTCTCTTCCACTCCGTTGCTGGTATCTTTAGACATTCACTTCAATTAATGTTGGACCCAGCAGCTTTTAAATATAGACTCTCATTTGACTGCAAGCAGGATGTGAGTAACGCAAATCAAAGCTGGTAAGTCTTGGGCATGGCTTTGTGCTCTATAACCTGTTTATCATAAATACGCTGTGAGAATGCTGGGATCTGACCATTCCTGAGGCTCTTTGGTGCCATATGAACCTCACTGAAGCTATTACAGAGCTCTTGCCCTGGATTTCATTGCAACATGACACTGGAATCTCTTTTATTCATGCTGGGCTGTCTCAATCGGCCATGACCAGCAGCAAGGGAATGGGTTTTTCTGCATAAGGGGAGACAAAGAGGCCGAGTGTGGTTTTGCCACAGCCCTTCCAGGGGCACTTACCTCTTGCATTGGAATTCCATCATTTACCCTCAGTTTCCCTACTCTGTTCTGAAGATCAGAGAAACCTTTAAGCAAGGCTTAAACCTGGGACCAGGGGATGTACAGACTGGGTTTGGCTTAATTATGGTCAATTATGGCCCCATCCATTTATTTTGCACCTTCTCTCCTACCGTGAAGTATGATTTAACCACTTGAATTGGAATAGGTCGTTTCCTAACTTGTGCTTTTTCTAGTTTTATTCTGTCTTGATCAGTGTTTGAGATGAGCCCCATGAGCCTAAAAAGAACCAGGGTTCAATGCCCAAGTAACCTTCAGCCCAATACAAGTAAAGGAATGCTCAGCCAGAAGAGACTTTTGCTGACCTTCGCTGCATTGAAAACAGAATCCTCCACTAATCTGGCTGTTTGAAAACCGAACCCACCCCAAACAACCCCACAAGACTGCTTTATAGCTTGGTATTTATGGAAAACCTTCTTGGCAAAGTTAAACAGAATACATTAGTACAAACCTGAATATTATTCACAAAGATACAATGAACTCCACCAGAGCTGGATGAGGGGGATCATCTCCCCTTCTCTCGTTAGAGATGCCACTGTCACATTTTAGAACTGAAACAGAAGCTTGCTGGCTTTTCATGTGAAGGCTGCCTTTGGTTCATGGTGAGACTCTATGTAGATTGTGTTCCCACAGGGCCCAGAGCTCCCCTTATTCAACCCTTTTCTTCCCCTCCCTTATTACAGGTATCCTGTAGTAAAGATACCTGTAAAAGCAGCACAGAAAAGTAGTGGATGGACAGAAAGTGCAAAGGAATGTTATGCTCACTACTGGCATACAGTCAGAGGCAGCCAGTGACCAGCGTGTGGCTTGCTTGAAGAGCATGTCTTAAGAAGTTAATCATGATGTAGTTCAATATAGCAGTGGTAATGTCTGAGTTACACAAAGAACCCCAGGTTATTGCTGCCTCATCCTTATTTTCCCTTTCCTTAGCAAAAGGAGAAGTGATGCCACTTAGCTTAGGCAAAACAAATGCAGCAATGGCATATCCAGCGAGGCCCCAAGGAACCAAAGCAGATTAATGCAGAACACTAGAAAATAACACCGACAGTCCAAATTGTCAAGTATCCAAAATACTGTATCCAGGAAAAGTTAAGACAACTCAATTCATATTGGAAATACAAGAACACTACTTTATGCTACATTAAAAAAACTCCTAAACCACAGCATAGTTCTAGTGTTGCATCCGCATCTTGCAGCCTTATATTACCCAATGCTGTTCAATACTATCAGCACGTTTCCAATGAGTCTCTCTAAGCCAAGAGAACCACATGTGTTTTCTTTCTCTTACCACCTACAGAGAAGTTGCAACTGCCACTACAAAAGTGCTTTTGTATTGAGCTTTTGCTTTCCCAGCTCCAGGAACAGTTGCCCTTGCTCTGCAGCTTGCACCTGGAAAACTGCTGTAGCTGTCACACTGGGTTAGTGCTTTAGGGAACTTGCATAAGGGTAGCAAACGTTGAAGTCACTCTTGTCACCTTGGTGGGACTGAATCCAAAAGCCATCCCTGGCTGTTTCTTGCAACACCAAACCCAAAGTGTTGGTCACTGGCAAGAAAACTATGGTTTATGTATAAAAAGGTTGACAGCTCCTGCCATAAATGTACAAAAACTATCCCTGAGTGACTCTGTTCTGTGTCTGTAAGACCTCTTGTGACAAGGAAATTGCTGAAGCTAGCTGAAGAGGAAGGAGATGCTGTTCCACCTGCAGCTCTTTAGCACACTCTGCAGTAATACTGACATGCTCTGACAGTGCCAGACTGGAGCAACGTTTGAGCTCCTCTCTGTAGCTTGAACAGTAAAAAAATAGCCCCGTTCCTGACCCGCTGCTGGCATCACCTATTTACACTGGCAATAGAAACATTACCTTTTCTGAAGTAACCAAAATAGATCTTTCTTTGCCCAAAATTGAGGCTGTGGGATTTTTACAAAAGGAAGGGAGAAGGTAAAAAAGCTTGAAGGTATCTCAGTGCCTTTCCTGGCCTCCTTCCCCCATGGAAGTATTTGGCTTTAATTTTCCTGAAAGGGATGTCTCAGCACACTCTGCCTCCACTCTAAGCCTCTTTCCAGCACCAGGAGACACAAGAGGCAAGCCTGCTTTGTGCAGATTAGACTGAGGGGTTACCTGCGTGCAGTGAGCTCTCTATAAAGCAGCAAACAGAAGCAATCCTCCTGGCCTGATGCTGCCTGCTCTCTCCTGTTAGGCAGACGAACAAAAAGGTAAGTTTACAAGAGGGCTGAGAGCGTTAGTTGTGTATCGGTACCTGTCGCTGCAGGCTGGTCACATCCCCTGTTCTGCACCAAAGTCAGAGCCAAAAGCACAAGACAATCACACACGTGTAAAAGTCACCAGCCAGGCCTGGGCAACCAGCTGCTGAGAGGAAGATTCCCCCCTGAAGTCCATCTATTGCTGTATCAGCACCTTTTTTTGTCTACTAGTAACACCTACTAGTAATGTCTACTACACGTTTACCTAACGCTGTTCCTCTGGTGGGTTTGCGCATTGTGGCTGTGTCCCTGCAGCACAAAGAGAAGGCAATTCCACAAACTTCCACAGCCCGCAGTCTCTTGGGAAGCGTTAGAAAGCTTCCTTAGTCCAAGGACAGGTTTAGGTGATCCTGCTGGTATCTCCGGAGGCAGGGGAGATGCAAGTTGGGCAGTGAGGAGTTACTTTAAACTTTGGCAAAGAAAAAACAAGATACAGATAGGTAGCTATCGAGTTCTGGTGTGTTCCAAACTCTTCCAAGCGCACTTAATTCATCCTTTGCTCTTGCTTCGGGTTCCTGGAGGAGGTATTTGCACACTTGCTTTTGCTGGTTTGTGAGACTCTCGTGGCATCTTAGATGACGAATGAAGACTTGTGCCTGAAGTCACCCTGCAAGAAAACAGTGCTGGATGGAGGGAGGATCTAGCACCTGCAATGTGCCCATGAAAGGTAGATCCAAACTGTGTTAGTACCAGGATCCTGTCCTCCTTCAGCCAGGTAAGAAGGAGACACCAGTCACTGGCCAAGGGCTCCTTCTCCTGCTGTCCTCCTCCCAAGGGACTTTCTCATTCCCTCCTCAGCATCTCTGCTACCAGGGAGAGGCTTTTTCTGCTCTTAATCTTAGTGATCTATCCAAATCCCAGAATGGAAATTCTCTTGTAGCAGCATCGTGGCCTGCCCACTTAATCCAATGAAACTCATCCTAAGGGGGTCAAGCCATGAGATAACTGAGGGAGAGCAGAGCTGCATTTGATAGCTGTTGGCATCAAGCCACTCAAGGCAACTTAAACTGTTCATCGGTTCTAAGGAAATGACTCAGCCTTCACCCTTCTGTCTCCTCTCTGTTCTGCATCCTTGGTTCTGAGTGGTGCTCGTGTCTAAGAAAGCCTCTAGGTCCTAAAAAAGCCAGTAGTTCTCTGCCCACCCCCTTCCTCTCCTAAACAGAGAGATGTTAAATGCAAATCATTTGTTACCTCATCATCTGTCCGGATATAGTTAACGCCATCAGGCTTTGCTGGAGTCTTGTAGCTGAAATAAAGGGAAAGATCTCATTTCTGGGACAAGAAGACTGCAGGATTTTGGAGGGGAGGACAAAAATCAGGACAGGACTCGTGCTGCAAAGCAGCGTTTAACATGAGATGGTGAGAAGCTTGGGTTTCCATATATTATCTCTTCTACAGGTTCAGTAAGGACATCAAGGCTTGTTTCTGATGCTAATGCTGTTGGTTTTAATGTGCATTCTAAGAGTTAGTTTTAATCCCAAATTGAGCTTCTCACCACGAGTGAGATTTCCTGTTGAGAGCCTACTCTTCTGCATACATTTCCTATGCATGTCCTGATGCTTTTAACTAATGGTGCAGTGAGCTCTGTTCATGCCATTGTAGCCCTCATTATGCCAACAGCACGTAACCCCTTGGCCAAACCCCTGCAGGCTTTTAATTGTGCTGGTCCCCCCTTCCTGAGCAAAGGCTGAGGATATCAGAGCACAGCATCCACTCCTCTGCCTGCTCTTAGCAGCAAGCACAGGAGGAGCCAAACCAAATGCTCCCTTAGGCAAATAAACCTTCAGCATGGTGCAGGGCTGACAGCGGGGGATTGGGCGCTTTAAGAACTGCTTGGCCTCTACTCTTTGGGAGGAAGAAATATGTCTGAGTCAGGCATCAAAACACCCTTTAACCACCAGTTTCTGGCACCTTCAGACTCTTCATGCAGGCTGCGAGACAGGGACTTAGTCTAAGGACACTCTTACCTTTCCCCACTCTCTTTGCTGTTTGCAAAGTAACCCCTTCTGTAGGCACAGCAGATACCAAGGGTGATGAGCACCAAAACCGCGAGGACCACCAGGACCCCCCCGATGATCCCTCCAATGTTGAGGTCATCTGGCAAAGAGAAGCCATCGGTTCACATTTAGATTTACATACACTAAAATGACATCTCTCAAATATTTTAAGTAATCCATAGGGAACTGATTCCAAGACTAAAAGTGTCACAGATCTGAACAGTGTTTTTGATGGTTCCTTGGATTTTTACTTAGCTTTTCCTGTGTTTGGAGCTATGAGAAAGCAGGAAAGACACTTGAGGATGTCCCCCTTCTTTCCCTATGGTGATGGCAAGTTATTTATGGGGATCTATTAAGCAGCACCGATGCAGAGCCACTCACAGACTTCCATCTCCTGCTCCTCACACTTGGCAAAGCCGGCATCGTTGGTTGCTATGCAGGAGTAACGGCCCGTGTCCCCTTTGTGCACAGCATGGAAAACCTGGCGAGGAGAAAAGGGAGGGGAGGAGGATGTGAGAAACAGAAGGCACTGCGAGGGCATAAGCATGGATAAGCTACGCTCCCCGGCGTCTCGGTGAGCTGTGAGACATCTTCGTCTAAAAAGGCAGGAGTTTAAAGCCAAACACCAGGATCTTCCGGCATTAATCTCCCCCTTCCCAACTCACCCACCTCCCACACAGCGTTCTTCATGTTAGACCTCCCTTGACAGCCGTGCAATGGCCTCGTACTTCCCCAAGCAACCCCATCCAGCAACCCAAGCCTTGCTGCTGCGTGCCAGGGCATTACCAGAGTGCCTGTGCTGGGGTTCAGGGTGTAGGAGGAGTTGTGGAATTTGGCATTGGATCTGGAGTCTGGTGATAGAGGTTCGCTGTTGCGATACCAGCTGTACGTGGACTTGGGGTAACCTTCGCTCTCGTGGCAGTGAAGAGAGGCTGTCTTGCCAACAGGGACAGCTTTAGGCACGGTGCATCGAGGAGTCATAGGCTTCACTGTGGGAAAGACACAGACCATGGGAATGCTGCTTTCTAAGGTGCTACAAAGCCATCAAATCCTGCCCTTATTCCCAGCTGCTTTTAACCCAGACGCAGAGGGTTTGGACTCTGGAGAGACCCAGAGCCCTTTCTGTTAGGCAGGTATCTGGATTTGTAGCAGTACCTTGGACTGTGAGCTGGATGTTGATCTCATCGATGGTTTTGGTATCAGCAGGCGCTGCCACTTCGCAGCGGTATGTGGCAGTGTCCATCCGCGTGGTGTTTTTGATCACCAGCGATGTCCTGCTCAGGATCTCTGCACGAGTCACAAAGTCCCCTGAGGCACAGGAAAGGGACAGAGACATTTCAGGGCAGTCACAAAGACCGGTTTCAGGGTCTGAATTAAGTGGCTCAACTTGGAACCTGGAGAACCACCTAAAAGGAACCTGATGCTTGGAGTTAAGAGCTTTCACCAGTGAGCACAAAGGGAACCAATGCTACTAAGTAAGAGGATAACTCTAGAAGGCACCACTTCAATCTCCAATCACGGCAAAACTGAACTTCCAAGAGCCTTAAGGTCTCATCTCCTTTGGAAGATTCATTTGGATGTGGCTGTGGTCCCATCTAAAGCACTGGAGTGTTTCCAGATGGAGTCAAGCCCTTACGGCAGTGCTGGGTTTGAGCTTCACCATCAAGCCAAAGAGTCTGCTTCGAAGCAGAAGATGCCATATGGAAAAGTGATAAAAGACAAGCGTGTCATATGGGAAGACAGAAAGGGTCAGTGTCTGGTCCTGAAAGCTCAGACTCCCAGTGACCACCAGTCATTTATGGTCCTGCCTTTATGGTCCTCCTGCCTTTATAGACTTGTGCTCAGCTGTATTGTTTCTGAGGCTGCTTTGGAGGTTTCAGGACAACAAATCTCCCTACCCTGCATTTTATTGTCGAAGAATACATAAGAGGTTTCTCCATCCCGGATCTTCTTCCACTCGATTCTGGGATCTGGTGTTATGGTGGATTTGATGATGCAGGAGAGCTCGACACCTACCAGGAGAACGAAAGGACACAGAGATTAATAGGAAGCAGATGTATTTTTGCTCTGCTTTAAGCAGCCTTGCAGAGTGTTTTATTAGGAGATGCTGCCCACGAAGCAATGCCTTTCATCTGCCTCACAAACAGAAACACTGCTGGCTTCCAGGAGCTATTGGGGAAGATGGATCTTGGCCAGCAAAAATAATAGTTGAACTATGGAGAGAGATGAACACACTGTTCTCTGCGGGCTCTAACTTATGGCAAACAAGCCCTTCTGACAGGGTGAGGCCGGAGCACTGTCCTGCTGCTAATCAGAGCTCACCACATGAGGCAGGGATGCAGAACCTCCCCGGGTCGTGTCTGCGGATGCACTAAGGACCACGATGCCTGGGGATAACTGCAGCAAACCCAGACCCTTTGAAGCAGGCACTGTCACCTTCATCTCCTCTACAGGAGAGGGCCCTGCAGCAGGTCGAGGGGTGCTTTACCCACTATCCCATTGCACATCTATAGGGGAGCCAAGCTATCGCATACTTCCCGACCTGCTTTCCAGTGCATTAATTGCAAGGCAACTGCCATTCCTCCTTTTGGGATCCAGTTCAAAAAAGCACTTAGGGAGACACTTTGCCAGTGGCTTGATTTCAATAAACCATTTCCATCAAGAGCTTGGCTAAACAGGGAGCTCCAGACGTCTTCTTCCGCACTTTTGTGACTCTCAGGCTCCCTAAGCCCCCAGGAAACCTGATACCACAAGCCAGAAGCAAACTCTTTCCCCCCCCAGTTCTTTGCACCACAGCCAGGACTCACTCTGGAATTCCTGCACCACGGGCTTGGTGTTGCTGGATGTCAGCTCCACAGCCAAGAGCCTGTAGCCTGGGAAAGCAAACAGAAGGTAAGGAGCAATAGCACAGCTCATAAGTCACCCAGCTGGAAATGTGCTGCCCGAGTCGTGGTGTAAATAGAGGGGAAGGGAACTGGAGTTAAAGGGAATACATCGTCAGGTGTTTCAGGGGGTGAGTAAATCAGGGAAGGGCTGGGATTCAGGAGGAAACCGGGTGTTGTGGTGGTTGCAAAGTCCATTAGCCCATGGTATTCTCAGAAGAGGCTGATCAAAGGAGGACGATGCAGGAGGAGGATGCACACTACAACAGGGGACTGACACAGCCCCTCTGTTGAGCCTCTGATCCTCTCAGGTGCTCTCTCTGGGGTTGGGATCCTCGCTTGCTCCCTTGTGAGCACACACAGATCCCACTGATCCCAGCAAACCACCCCGGGCTCATCACCACAGGACACGGAACAGCCTTGGGTCATGTTCTCAACACCACCATAGGGCACGTCACACAGACAAGGCATTTTGTTGCTTCTGCTGTGAGATTCCTGCTTCTGGCACCAAGAGAGCTGTGCCTGAGGCCGGAGCACTCAGCTCAGTGTGGAGATCCTGGCTGGCACAGGGGACTCTGCTACTCTGCTAATGCATTTAGCTCAGTCTTCCCAAAAGGGGGAAGCTGGAGGTGCTGCTTTCCTCCTTGGCCATGGAGCTGCACCACAAAGACCTCTCCAAGACCTGAAGCAGGAGATGACTATGGAACTGCACAGCACCTGAAGAGCCACGGAAGGCGGCTTGCACAGCATCCTCCTGGTCTCTGCTGTCCTGTATGTGTTCCTTTTGGAAAAGCCAGAGAAAGGTGGGGAGGGAAAAGGTTCCTTAAAGGAAACCTGTGCTTGGTTTTTGTTACAAGTTTTTGCTCGCACAAGATCTGTTTCGAGCAGAACTGTGTCCCTTCAAGTAGATGAGAGTCCTACTCATCTACTAGAGCTACGCTATAAGCGCGGTCAAGGTGGGGACAGTCATACCCCAGTGTTGTTAGTCTGAAGGAGTTACAAGTAGAAGTATTCCCTCCAGGACAGTGATACTCTATCAGGCTCCAGCCATTCATTCCTCAGGAATTGCTCACAGCCGGCGTTTTCCCACCCACAAAACACGAGATTTAGGCCTATCCCTGAGGGATGACAACAGATTTCAGACAGAAGCCGAGTCCTTGGGGTTCTGACACTATTACATGTATTGAGTGCAGGCAGAGATCAATGTGGCTCCTCAAATCACTGCTGAGACACAGTTATTCTTGTGTGCATGGTGGAGGAGCACACAGGAGCAAGGAGCGTGCCCTAAATCACAGGAGAGGAGCTGAGCACCTTCCTGCCTCTTCTTAGCATTCCTTTTGGGGTTCCTTGTCCCCCAGTCTCCTTAGGGCTGAAGGAATCTGCACCAAGGCAGTGCTTCCCAGCTGCTCAAGGAGCCAGAGCATCTGTGCTCTTCCCATTTCCCTGCTGTTGGCACACTTACGGTTTGCTTGTTTTAAATCCTCATTAGTGGCCAATGGCACCTTTTAAACCGAGTATTCCAAAGACATCCCTTTAGGCCTCTTTGAGCCCAGTGCAAATAAGCAGCAAAGGGTTTGTGTTATGGCAATCTCACTTCAAAGGCCTCGGAAGCCAGGATGTGGGGAACAGCCGGGCACAGACACGCATTCCTTTCGGGAGCAGCAGGCATGCCACAACAGACGCACCTCCAGCTCTGTATGTGCTGCAGCTCCGAATCCTCACCAGCTCTGTATGTGCTACAGGCTCAGGCACACATATGGTTGAATCCTAAATGCCATCAGCTCTCTGCAATGGAATCCAGGACAAGGCAGTGAAGTCTATAGCATATTCTTACGGCACTTCTTTCAGCCTCTGCTTGTTGCTGTGACTCATGACATCTGAATCACTTCAAAATGCTACTCTGAAACTATAGCATCAGGAGAAAGCTTTACAGACGACTGCACTGCTAAACCTCCTCTCTCTGCACTGGGTTTAAAGCCTGACCTTCCATCTCCTTCCATCCCAACCTCCTCTCTGTTTAAAGCAGAGCGCTACCCAGTGATGTACTGTAGGTGTTAGCCATGTGTTAGCACACTTACACCTGCCAGCCTGGATATGCCCCCTGCAGCAGCCACCCTCGATGCTGTGAGCTGCAGGGGAAGCGGTGGTGACAAGGACAGTGCAGAAGGGACGATGAGAGCAGCAGGCAGGAGACAAGCACTGCTGCTCAGGGCAGCCCAGCCGACCCCAGCACTGCCCCTGCCTCGCAAGTGATGAGTGCATGTGGCGGGGAGGAAGCAAAGCGTTCCATGTGAGAAGCCTCCAGAGGGAAAGCAGAGGAAGCCGCACGGTGCTGGGCTGGGGAAGGCAAGGAAGGGGGAGGGCAGGTTTCTGCCATCATCTTGCTTGGAGGAAATCACCATAAACCGTCAGGTTTAGAAGCATCTGGCCTCGAAATACACCTCCTTCCGTGTCTCGGTGCTTCAGGCTCTTCACCCTCCCTCCTCTTTCTCCCCAGCACATCTCTGTGATTCCATGCTTGTGCTGGTGTGGACAAGGTGATGTGGGCAACACAGCAAACAGGACTGAGATACCAAAACGTGCCCTCTGGTACGTTTGGAGTAACCAAACCCCCTTGGGGCCTCTTCTGCCCAACTCTCCCTTAGCTGGGGCTTTGGGAATAGCTTAAGGGGCTTAAACCTGTGCTAGATAAAGACTGGATGTATATAGGATGCCTAAATGTTTTGTAGTACTCAGTCTTCATGTTCAGCCCTTGCCTCCAGCCCAAGGAGCTGCCTTTATGTTTGCTCAGGCATCACAAAGTTGATGACAATGCCATCAACTTCGGGCTTTTAACCCAAAGCTGCACGTTAAAAGCCCCTTCCAGGGAGCAGGTGGCTGGATCCTGCTGGTCAATGACCGGAGTGAGCTGCCTGCCTCTCTCTTATCCCAGTTTTCCATGGCGCCTTCCCGAGCTCACGCAAGCCAAGCCTGGCTCAGGGGTGGGCTGCCCTGCTGGAGAACAATGTAGATGGGCAGGGAGAGATTAGCACACAAAAGCTGAGGAGTGTCCCGTTCAAATCAAGTAACAGATGGACCTGGTCTGTGTGGGAGCTGATAAAGGGTATAAAAAGGCCATCACCAGGCTGTGGCCAGGCAAAAGCCCCACTCAGGCAGAAATCCCCAGTGCTCTCAGAGCTGCCTGTGTAAGGCTTTATTTTTACCAGCCAGCAGGACTGATTTTAGATGCAAGGCTTGTACCTCGCAGTTAAAAGGGTGCCAGCTCTCTGACAGACACCTACAAACAGAGATGTGCCCGCCTGGGCAGGGAGCATGAAGCATAATTAACCATAGAGGAGGCAAATGCAACGTTACAGAGCAGGGTTTGGTGTTCCACATGGTTCTGCCTTTTGCTTTTCCCCTCTTTTAGGTGGCTGATGGCACTCAGTCCTTCCAGATGCTGATAATAAAGGAGTATCTGGTGTTGTCGGCAGGACAAAGTTGCATGGGAGCCCATGGAGTGTTTGCAGCCATCCGAAGATGTAAGGATGTCACATTTCACCCTTGGTTCACTCTCTTCCTGCGCTAGAGAAGGCAAAGGAGATGCCTGTCTGCAAGTAGGGTACACGCGGTTCTGGATTGCAATCTTAGCCTGTTTAAATCTCCAGATTTCAATCTCCTGATTTAAACTAGCACCTTAAAAGACCTGCCTGTGCTTGCTGCAGATAAGGTCCTGTATTAGCATGCAGGCCATGCACAGGCTTTTTTCCCTCCTTTTCCTTTCTTTTCCTCTCCCTCTTTGGACAGGAGGATTTACTGTTCTACTCCTAAGCAGACAGCAAAGCCATTGGTATACACACAGCTCACACAGCTGCACTTGAGAGCTGCTATCAAGGAGATATAGAGCCCTCTTAAGACAAAAGCCTCCCTGCAAAGCAGCCTCCTTCTCTCCCATGCAGGAGATTCCATCATAGAATTATGGAGTGGTTTGGGTTGGAAGGGGATGCAGTTCTGATGGGCAGTGACGCCTTCCACAAGGGCTTCTGGAGGCAAGGATTGCACAATCCTTGGTTGCCATTGCTCATGGCACTGCAGGGTGTTTAGAGATAAGGTCCCACGTATCTGCACCCTCACGGAGACGAGACAGCTTGTTCCCAAGATGAGATTCACACGCCACCCACTTGGCAAATCCTCAGCCCCATGCAAGGAGGAGGCACCATGAGCTGCGCTGCAGAGCTGTCTGAACAAGAAGAGTTCAACTTACTCATGGTCTTAGCATGAGTCTGAGCTCTTGGCTGGACACGTTGAGCTTGGACCTCGTCCACCAGCAGGTTCTCGTGTTCTGTTCTCCCTAAAGGAGCACAGATGCTGTAGGAGGGAGCCTGGGATCATGGCTGGCATCCTGGGAAGAAGGCTGAAGGGCACAGCAAACCCAGCCCATCTTATTGGAACAGCTCTTACCTCCCAGAACAGACGTGGATCAAGAGGCCAAGAGCCAGCTCCACAAAGGTATCTGAATGCTGTTGACATCAAGGGACAGATGGGCAGTTAACACATGCGGCTGTGCATGCCTTGCCCAGCGTCTCAACCTGTGCATGGTCTGGTCTTAGCTCTCCTCTTTTCCCAAGCTCCTACCCTGGGTTTTGGCTCTTCTCCTAGGAAGGACTGAGCGTACGTGCAGCATGGGAAGGAAGCAACACTTGGGTGGATGACTAATACCTAATCTTGAAAGAGATTAAGATGGAAGCAGCACGGGCTAGAGAGTTCCCAGCATGTCAGACTGCTTCTCCTCCTGCAGGGTATTTTAGGCCACCGTCGGCTCAAAGAAAAGACGGAAAGAGAATTTGCCCCTCAAAATCTAGGAGAGGGAACAGAAAGGGAACAGGGCACAAAGCTTCTGCGGTGCATTAGATACCACTAACCAGGGGATTAAGCCTTGCCCAGCATATTCTGCCTCTGAGGTCCAGCCCCTCACACAGATGCTTTGCAGTGTTAGGCTGATCTCAAAGCTGCGTGGCTCTGAGGGAAGGCCACAGGAGAGCCTCTCATTGCCTCTGCACTAAGGCTTTTTGGCAAAAGCCATTAGAGAAATAAGGCAAGAAGGAAGCACTGAGCTCACTTGGCTGGGGATGTACCAGCACGACTGTGTTGTACCGAGTGCTGCTCCTGCCATTAACAAATAGACAGCACAATTACAGCTTCAAACTGGGCTGGTTCCCAGCCAGTCCACACCATGACCACGAATTCATTCACACAAAATGG
The DNA here is from genome assembly GCF_037157495.1 of Lathamus discolor. NCBI lineage: Eukaryota > Metazoa > Chordata > Aves > Psittaciformes > Psittacidae > Lathamus > Lathamus discolor. Next base: position 1,055,297 of record NC_088900.1, read on the forward strand.
GATGTGAGGGGAGCTCAGCTCACCCCTTCCTCTGCTTTAGGGCATGGAACACAACTGGCTGCATCCCTCAGGTTCCCACCTGCAGTGTTGCTTTGTGGTGACTTTCATCATCACAACCCTTCAGGTCCAGTGTCCCCTGCAATTCAGTCAGGATGCACAGTTCCAGCTCAGTGGGGGGAGCACTGAGGACCAGGGAGTCAAAGGAAGTGTAAGGAACACAGCATCTCAGCCCACAGTGGCTATACCCTCCTGTGATCTGCTGGCTGGATGGCAGCGCCTTGCAACAGCAAAGGCTGGGAGCAAAAGTGGTGAGCACTGAAGAGAAGTGGGAATATTTGCATAGGGCAGACTTGAAACCAACCCTTCCTCCCTATTCCCACTTGCCTTCTTGCATTGTTTCCCTAGCCAGCCCCAAGAGTTGCCACGCAGGCACATCCTACGTTATTTCTCACTTCAGCAAGTCCCTTTCCTCCCCAAAGTGGCAGATGCTGGTACCAAATTAGTGCCAAGTGGGAGGGAACCAGCAGATAACTGTGATAAGGAGCCAGGGGCAATGGTCTTCTTCCTGTCCTCTCCCTTCCTCCCAGCAGGGAGGTTGCAGCAGACACGATAATGGGAGTCTCCCTCAATTCAGTGGCATGGCAGGGATCTGCAGCCGGGATCAGGGGGACAGAGCGAACTGTAAAGGGAAAAGTAAGGGGAAAGGGGGCAAGTTCCTTTATTTGAGTCTTGTGTGGGAATGTGACTCAGGGATGCTGAGGAGCTCATAAGCCCAAGTGACATTTTCCAGGCTGGGCGCCAGGCGAGGCACAGGCTGGATCTCAGCAGGTATTTGACTTCAGGAGGAGCTGGGGATGCTCCGGACCTGCCTGACCCTGGCTCTGGAGCAGGACACATCTATCAAAAGCTGCCTGAAACGCAAAGACAGGAAATAAGAGGATATGCTATCAGCACCAGGTTCTGCCATGCACTTTGGTGTCTGGCTCTGTCCCAGCCATCAATACAGAGACTCACAGGGTTTTAGCCGATAATCCTCTATTTCTCTGTCTGTGACTCTAATCTCTTGATCCTCCATCCTCCTCCCGCTTGACCAACAAAACACAGACCTGGAGTTCTGCTCATCAGAGAGCAAGCGTGTCATCTTCCTGTGGAAAACGGGAGTTGGGAAGACAGCAGGAGCCATCAGAGCCAAGAGAAGGGAACAGGAGAGGGCGTGAGCAAGCACACAGAGGAGTCCTTTATGACAAGACTGAAAACAGCTCTCGGTTTGAGGACGTGATTTCCAGCTTTACAGCGTCTTTTTTGTGTGTATAATTCCAGTCTCGGGTAGAAACCAGTTGTCTGTCTCCTATGCAGCACAAAGGGTGTACAAATGAGTACTGCAAGAGCCTGATGGCAGGCACCAAGGGAACATTCACATCTGCCTATGAGCGTGCGACCAAGAGCCTGTGAAGCCGCTGCCGTCATTCCAGGCGGGAGAGGTGGGGCTGTCTTCCATAAGGCAGCCTGGAAGCGTTGGAGCGGCTGTGTCAGAACAAAGGATGCAGATCCAAAGGGGAAGAGGCATTCTGCCTGCAGACATGTGAGCTGGGGCAATGCTATTCTAGGGGCAGCCCTGACTCACACGACCAGATTTGAAAGGACTTCCCTTGTTAACATCAGCATCAAACCTGCATGGGGAGATAGATGTGCTGCATGCTTCGGGAGGGATTGTATCCTTGGGAAGAACAGCAGGGAATTGAAGGGAGCCCAAATGAGCTCCCAGACAGGTGAAGATGGGAAGCTTGACAAAGGGCACAATTAGGAAGATGCTGGAATAAATAAGCAGGGGAAGAGGGAGAAAAGTAGTGCCCCGTCAGAGCAAAGAGCGAGGAGCAAAGCCATTCTGGCTACTGCCAACCTGGGCTCCCGGCCAAGGCAAGCTTAGCAGAGCAGAAATGAGCCTTTGGCATGGAGGGGTTAAAAGATGGCTTGTGCTGGGGAAGCTCCGTTCCCCACGTCGCCGGGAACTAACTTCTCCCAACCCCTGACTTGTTTTTCTCCTTCAGCATCATCTGCTGCTATTTTTAGCAGAGAATTCTCTCAGCTGAATGCTCCCAGTTGAGTCCTGGGCAGAGGCCCTTTTCCCACAGACACAGCCCCGCAGCACGCACTGGTCCCCAGCTCAGCTTAGCTCTGGTTCGTGTCCTGCTGCCTTTGGGGTTTAGGTGTCCCTCCAAAGCCAAGGGGGACAACCCACCCCCCAGCACGCTGCAGGCATAAGAAATGCACTCTCAGGCCCTAAAAGTCAGGCTGCAATCTGGGCTGCAGTCTCAGCAGCAGCTAAAGAAGAGGGTGGACTGGACTTGGTTTAAGTGCTCGCAGGGGTATGAATGGCCAAGAAGGTGGGAAGGAGATAGAAAGAAGTGATTGGGCTGACTTTAATAACAGGATCTGCTTCTCAGCACTCAAATCTCTTTGGATTCATTCCAGTTCCTCCAAGGGAAACCGTGGAAGCCTTTATTGTTCATAAAAGTTGCAACTAAAATCAGACTGGATAAAGCTTAAGGAAATACCTCTCAGAGGACAGCCCTGCCTCAGCTGCTGGAAACAAACGAGGTAACTCCCTTCCTCTTCACTGGCTTTCCTGGGGGCTTTACTCCTCCTTAGCCCAAATGGCCCATCAGTCCATCACTCCCTTCCCTTGGCCCCTTTGCTCCAGAGCAAGCTATGTGCAATGAGCAATGTCAGCGAGCATCACAGGGTAGCAATGCTCAGAACCTCCTTTATCTCCACCTCGATTTCACACCCGTCTCCCAGACAGGGGATGTAAATCAAAAGGCCAGATCAGGGCACAGGGATGGACAAACAGGAATGAAGCCCTGGCTTCCCTGTGCGGTTAAAGCTGGGTGACCTGCGAGGATCAAGCACTCTGGAGCCTGTGAATGAAGCAGCATCAGTTGGTTGCAGCAGAGCCACAGTCAAGACAGTCCCTCTAACAATGGCCCCTTCTTGGTCAGAGGATCTGTGGCCTGTGTGTCTTGGAGCCGTGTCAGTGCAGCAAACAGCTTTGGAACGTATTTGTACTCCCCGCAGCAGCGCAGAAGCCAGCCCAGACACACAAGAGCAAGCTGGGCTCTCTTCTGCTCCTCGCCTCAGTGCCAAGTTTCCAGCTCTGCTTGAAACCTGTGGCCGAGCCCTGCTCTGGCAGGGGTGAAGGGAGAGGACGAGGCAGGGTAAAGAAACCCTCTGCTTCCAGCTCGTGTTTGCAGGGATCTGCAGCTGGGTGTGGGAGAGAGGAGCCAGACTGCGCTAACACTGCACCTCTGAGGGCCCCACGAGGGCTAAACCTGCCTTTGCCCTTCTCCCTAGCTATGCTTTCAAGGGGCTGCGAGCAGCGTTCACCTGGACACGCCACAGATGCTGCACAAGGGCTTGTCCCGGCGCCAAGAGGATCCCAGGAACCCAGGGTTTCTCTCCCGACCTTCCCATCCGCATCCCAACACATGGGCACTTAACCTCCAACGCTCCTTTGGAAACGCCAGCGACAGCGTTTCACGGATGAGCATGTTTCCCCTTCACATCTGCCCCCTGTACCAGATGCTGCCAGAGCATCTCTCTCCTGGCTCTGCTCCCAGCTGAAGGACACAATAGGCGTTTGAATGCAGTCTCCACTTCCCCTCCCAGACAGCCTGGGGGCCATGGCACATCAGAGCCAAGGCAGGCTCCGAGCACAGCTTGCCAGCCAGCGACACATCCCTCCCGATCATGGCCTGCCTTTTCCTCCCCTCCCAATGGAGCTGAACCACTGCTACAGTTGTTCCTGGCCACGCAGGGCAAGTCCCAGCAGCATCCGGCCAAGAGCCAGCCTGATCCCTCAGCTAGAACTGAGTGACATCCCGGATTCCCAACCCTGCTGCCCAGGGCGCTGGGTGATGGACCTCTCCTGTACCTCTCTGTCATGGAAGCACACTCTTGGCCTTCCCCTTGGTCACTCCTAATATCATCTATGTGCGGCTAACTGCTGCAGGCACAAAGAGGAGCAGTTCCACCGTGCAGGAGGTTCGACGAGGGTTCAGCAAGAGCCGGCTGGGATTCTGCTGGAGAACCATTGTTCCGTGTCTCTGGAAATAGCTCTGCTGCATCCTGGAGCCGTGCAGCCTGTCTGGCACCACTTGTGTGCTTCAGAGGCAGCAACTGAGGGTGAGAAAAACCTGTCTGTGCACCCTTTACCTTCCATGGGCTCCCATTGCCACATCAAAGCACTGCCTCGACCAAAGTGGGCAAGCTCCAGCCAGAGGCAGACACATCCCATCGTGCTCCATCTTTAATCCAGGCTCTCCTGACAGCGGGAGGAGAGGCAGGATGCAAAATCTCATTGCAGGCACATCAGGAGACGTTTCCTGGCCTCCCGTCACTCACACGGGAGCTGTGTCCTTGCTGCTCAGCATCCAGGTACAAGCAAAGTCTCCCTGCACTGTGCAAACCTCCAGCTCCTTTCACAAGCAGCCCTCAGACCACCCTGAGACCAAAGATCACCTTCCTATGGCACCCAAGGGACCGGAGCTCGCCCAGAGCAGCTTGCCCAGTGTAAAGCAGTGGGTCCCTATCAGAGCAGGACAAAGTCACAGGAGCTCAAGGGTGCACCAGCATCTCTGCAGCCACCACGAGAGCAGCATCGAGCTTATTGTTTTAATAAGGATCCTCTGAAATAGCTTCTGTGCGAGAGGCAGCTGAGAAAATCCAGCCTGGCTTTGTTCTGTCTAGGGCAGAACCAGCCTTTAGTGAGCAAACCGCTGTTAACAGCCCTGTCTCATTAGTCAGTGTTTAGGGACCCAGGCTGCCATTGTTCAGAAGCCTGGCATTGCAGGCAGAGCCTTGGTAATGAGGCCTCCAGGAGATGATTCCTCCTGACAGCCCCACAATGACCTAGAAATCCTACTTAATTCCCTGTCAGGGAGGTGCTGGGGCTGATTGGAGAGGGATGCTGCAGCCTCTGCTCACACTGCGGGCTCTGATGGGTAGCAAAGCTCCCCACGTAAAGCAGAGGGGAGGCCCCCAGGCTCCTCGCTATGGTTCGTAGCCTCATCTGAAATCTGTGTTTAACACAAAGGTAGAGGCAAGAGCAGGCACCTGGAAACAGCCTGGGCTCCTTTGAAGTCCCCTCAAAGCAGCACCTGGATGTGGTCTTCTCAGTGCAATAGGCATCATCTCCTCTGGATCATGCCCGTAGCAGGGGGCTGGAATCAGATGATATCTTTAAGGCCCCTTCCAACCCAAACCATTCTGTGCTTGCCTGCAGACTGTGCCAAAGCCAAGCTCCCTGCCTCAAACAGTTCAGCCTTTACGGATGCTCCCAGGCTTGGAGCTGCTCACCAACAGCATCCAACAGACTGCAGAAGCTGTCTGGAGTGGCACAGGTATGGATGTGGGATGAGCAGCAGCTCTCTGCCCTATTCCCTGGGGGCTGGCACAGGCTTGGGCTGCACACACACTGCTTTCAAGTGGTTTGCTTCCAACAAGCAGTGTGTGTGCGTGGTTGGGAACCTCTAGGCTGCATGGCCAGAAGATGAGGTAGGCTGGAATGTGGGCTGGATACAGCTGACCTTGAAGACCATCCCCTATAAAGACCCTTCCAGGCATGTGCTTGGCAGCTGCTTGAGGCAGCAGAGCAGGGACTAAGGCAGGAATGCGGGAGCTGAATGCGGTGTCTGTTCCAGAGGGGTCTGAGGGCTGCCTCCCCTGCGGGGCTGTCGCTGATGCGCTCTCTCCCGGACCCCTGCGGAGGAATGCGTCGTGTGCGCGGCTGCTCATCCCAAAGTGCAAGTGTGGGGAGGGCACGGCTCAGCCCCGCACAGGCTCTGCTGGCGGGACGGCAAGCACCAGCCAAAACAGCGTCTAGAGACAAGGCCCTCCAATGTCAGCACCAGAAGGAGGGCTCTGAAAGGGAGAAGCCAGCTCACTCTGCACTAGCTCTGCTGGCACAGGCAGAGGATGTGCCTCGGAGACATGAGGAAAAGCCATATGCTGAGAAAGCAAGGACCAGCTTTATTGTACCCGCCTGTGTTCCCAGCAGAGATGCGCTTTAAAGACTGCCTTGCGAAGCAGGAATCGGATCCAAAGGTGCCTCTTCCTTGCTGGCATCCCCTCACCAGTTATCTCCAGCCTGCTCCGTGAGCCAGGAGATGAAAGGATCACAACGCCGCTTCACTTCCCACTTAAGAACACGCTTACAGCTTGCTGGTGAAGAGGAGCACACTGGAGCCTGGGGAAGCAGCTGTAACTACTGCTTCTCAGCGAGGGCCCCAGGAAAAGGAAAGCAGGGAGGGAGGAAAAGAGGGAAGCCTTTGTAGCAAAGATGTCCAGAAGATGACAGATGTAAGATGTATGGCATGCGTGTGAGGATGCGCCAGGAATTGAAAAGCTCTTGGGAAACATTTAAGCAGCCAAATGATGGGATGTTTGTCACCAGAGCACAAGGAGCTCCACAAACACGCTCCCCTCAAGCGTGCAGTGTTACAGCCAACAGCAGGGATCCCCTTACGTGCCGCATGCAACCCAGCTCCAACAGTTGAGGTCAGGTCACCTTACACCCTCTCCTATAGAGCCTCCTGCTTCATCTCGGATCTTGACACCCATCTCCCCCCTTTGCAGAGCTACTTGTGACCAGGGTGAACCCAGGTCCAGCTTCCCTTTGTCATTCCATGGCTGAGTCAAACCACCAGAGCAGCCAAACAGTATCTGGTCCAAATACTTGCAGGAGGAGGAGGCTCCAGGAGCCTGCAGCACAGCACCAGCAGAACAATCGCTGTTGTTGCTGAGGCGGGCGAGGAGCATGGCTCATCACAAAGCAAGCCCCCAGTCCTCCCATGCGGGAACACACTGGGCTCTGGAGCCCCCTCTGTCCCCTGGCGAAGCCCCAGTGCTCCAGCCCTGGATGGATGCTCAGCTGTTGGCTCGGAGAACCAAGGCGCAGTTGGCAACTGGATGCACTGGGGCACCTCAGAAGCTGCTGCCAGCCCAAACGCACACTTCAAAGGGCTTATCTCAGCCTGCCGTGTGGGAGAGATGTGGGTGAGGACAGCTGGGTGCTGGCCAGGCCCACCAGAGCATTCCTGGTGGGAGAAGAGAGAATCTGGAACCTGGTTGAGCCTCCCCTCCAGCACGCACAGGCAGCGCTCCAGGTGGAGCTCCCTGCTCCGATGGGATGTGGCAAACTGGCCCAAGTGAAGGGGAAACGCCAGCTGTATAAGGATGCTTCCCAACTCCAGTAGTTCTGCTTGAGGGAGAGTCAGGAGATGATCACAAGGTGCTCTGCCTTTCATCTCCACATCACCAGTTCAAAGGCAGCTCCATCAGCACTGACCAAGCTGAAGCCAAGTAACAGCTGTTTGTTTGTGCAAAAGGAATGAGATAAGCCATTGCTCCTTGAGAAACCAGCCCAGCCCCATTGATGTGCTCTATATGCAACCTCAGCAGAGTAGCTAAGACCAGAAAGGGAACAAACCAGCTCCTCTGCTAGAGGAGCTACTGGATCAACAGGGAGATCCATGGCTGAAGCCAACAAGTTGGCTTCAAGACCAAGACCAACCAGCCAACAAGATCCATGGTTGATCCATAAGCTGAAGCCAATTTGTTTCATGCTGCATGTGTATTCTGTTATCAAAGCACTCAGGCCAACAGGGAGCTGTGTATTTATGACTGCCTCCACCTCAGCTGGTGGTATCTGAACCCCTCAACAACAACAACCCACCCTTTCAAGGATGGGGGGCACCAGTGGCCATAGCATCAAGGCTGATCCAGAGGCACAAGTCACTGCTGGGGCTTCCCTCTCTAAGGTGTGTTACTGATGCACAGGACCTTGCTTGCAACAGAGCGGGTGTTTGCCAGGCTCTAACACAACAACCCTAAACAACGTGGTGTGTATAAAGCAGTATTCCTCTTTGGGCTTCTGCAGAGATCAATGCAGAGGGAAAAGAAAGATGAGAGCACAGGTTTAAGTGTGTATTCAGATCCTTTGTGGGGCTAACAGCAACGAGTGATGAATTGGTCCTTTGGGTGCCTGTCACTGAGGGAGGATGCTAATTGTTACAGTGAGATTTCACTTCTTTTCTTTTCTTTTGACAACCCCAGGCAAAGACAGACACCAAGCCATGAAACAGAAGCTCCTGTCATGCAGGTAAGAGCAGTAACATCTCTCAAGGCCTTTGCTTTCCAACCATCACATCCTAGATTGTCTCCATAGCTCATCTTGGTCTAAAAGATCAAGCAGAGCCTTGCAATCACTGTGTCCATAGCTGTGGAACCAGCTCCACTCAAGTGGGTCTGGGAGAGGTGGGATGTGGCAGGAGCCTTTCCCTTAGGAAAGCAGGAGTGCGGAGCAGAGCACTGCTGGCTGTGTTAAAAGGTAAGCTTGGCTCCTCAAAACACCTCTCTCCCACGACATTGCTTGCCAGGCTTATTCCCTGTTACTAATGAAACCCATATTCAGACTTACTTTGGATACATGGACTATTATGGGCTCCTTCAGCACCCACTGAAGGACTTCAACCTGTGCCTCCCCCTTACCACCTTCCAAAACAGAGTCTAAACCTAAGTGCCCCTGGTTCACATCTTCCTGTCAAATGCTGGCCAACTACAGAAGTCATTTCCCCAAAGTTTATCAAGAAAGGCCCTGGGTGTTAGAAGCAGCTTAGTAATGGGACCAAATCCCCTTAGACTTCAGTGGATTTCTTTGGCTCAGCGGAAAATCTTTCTTAGGCCACCAAAAATGTACTTTTAATGGTGTGGTTAAACCCCTTGGAATACTGCTGAGCATCCGCAACTGCTGCCTCTTAGCCCTGTGCCAAAGATACAGCAAGTCCCTGGCACAGAGCTCAGCGTCTTCCCATGAGCCAGCTGTGCCCAAATGAATCCCAAGGAGCCTTCAAAAGGTGCTGATCTCAGGTTTGTGCTGTAATCAGGTTCACTGATGGGGGTGGGGGGTGGTGGTTTAGAGCGCTCTGGCTTTAACTCCCAAATCCCTCGGATTTGTGACTTAAAAAAGAAAAGAAAACCTTGAGCATGAGCTGAACATGATTTAATTTCATCTACTTCATCCATTGCTGCGCTGGAACCTTCATTTCCCCTTGTAACGGCCTCTGTGCTAAGCCCTTTGCTCCAGCCCATGAGGGGCAGGCTCTACACAACCCAGTATGTTGTATTATTTACACTGACAAGTGATTTGGGCACGATAGAACAATTCCCATCACGTTTCTGAGCTCACCTCAAGTACCTGTGGGCTGTCGGGTTGCAACTTGTACGTGGCTGGGTTTTAGGGAGGTGATGCCAGCCCAGTGCGGACTGGACTCCCACTGGAGAGAACCCAGCAGCCCATGGGAATCCTGCTCTCAGGAGCAGGGGGAATTGCAGGGATGGGTTTTATCCTTTGCCAGCTCCCATTTATGATTTTCCCTTCTGCCTTTGCCCCTCTTTTCTCTGCCTGGTTTGGACCATGCACCAAAGCAAATCCCTTCCATACTCAACCCAGCAGAGACCCTTCAGGACCAGTGAGGAACACCCTCCCTAGACCTTACTTCTCGCCTTCCTAAGGCCTGGCTTAGGATGCTGCTCTAACAGGAACCAGGCACCAGCTCAGTTATGCAGCTGTCTGGGTTTTGCGCTTCCAAGCTGTGTCTTAGACAGCTGAACTCAGCACAGGAGTCACACAAAGCCCAAAACACAGCGAGGCAACCAGAAAGTCAGTGGAAGTGGGGATAACAGAACCTCAGCTGGCTGCTCTTGTGCAGGACACAACTCCAATAGCCACCTCCCACAGTGCCTGTCCCCAAAGGAAGCCTGCTTGACCTCCACTTATCGAAAAGGAGGAGCAGAAGCTCGTTCTCCTCGTCCTAATGAAGTCCATGGAGGACTTTGCTGTCCTGCTCCCCACAGATGAACTCGTTTCTGGTAAGCCTCTAGAACAAGAATGAAACGCTCCAAACGGCACCTCTGACCCCAGGTTAATGCTGTGGGTGTTGTCAGCACTCTGAGGAGTCATAAGCAAACATTGCCCCGAGCTTTCCAGCCAAAAGGAGAGTCCAGTTTTCATGTTCTTGTTTGCTTTACTGAAACTGAAACCTCTGGTTTGCAGCAGGAGCCCAGCAGGTATTTCCTCTGCCCCAAGCACAGCTATTGACAGAACTGCACCCAAACAGCAATCCGGCCCCTTTGGGTGAATAGGGAACCGTGTCCAGAACATTCATTAGTGCAATTAAAGCCATTAACTGGTTCTTAGGCTCAGCAAAGGGATGGGTTTCACTGCAGGGTCCACACCCCCTTACTTCTCCACTACTCAGAACTGATGCTTTGTGGTTGATACTGCATGTCCTAAAACCAGGATACCAGCTGGGGGTGCAGAGGGAAGCAAACAGCCCTTATCAATTGGGAGAAGATGGTGCAGTTCAGCTTCCAGTTGATGGAGAAGCCAGATTGAGAATGTAATTATCCTAATGAATTTGCTATCACGGGTACATCTCTCCTCTAGCAGATGAACAGTTTCAAAGCAGGCCACCAGCTTGTACGCAGAGAGCAGAGGTTTGCTCTTCCGGAGGGGCACATTAGCAAGGCACAGTGCAGAGAAGGACTCAGGATCCTGTTGGATCCTAACTCCCTCCCACCACTCCAGGCGAGCTCTGTAAGGAGTTCAGGGCTTGATGCAATTAACTGTGAAGCATTAGCTCTAAATATACAACAGGGAGGCCAGTTCTGCTCCAACACGGCCGGAGCAAGCGCTTTACCCTCTGGAGATGGATAAAGTTAGGGGCAAACCAGCAGGAGACCCAGAAACCAGCTTTTGCCCTGAGTTGGGAAGCTGAACGCAGCAGCTCCTTCCACTGGATTGACTTGTTGAAGGTGAGGTTTTGGCACCATACCGTGTGTTCCTGGTGCATATCCTCAGTGTGTGGCCAGATTGCTGCAACCCAGCTGCAGCAGACCCGGAGTTCAACTCGGAGAAGGAAAACAAACAGGACAGTGAAAGAAGCCAAGTTCGCCAGCAGAGCAGCAGCTCTTTCTCCTCGCTAAAGGAAACACATCTCACTCTTTAATCTACTTGTGCTCCAGTACCCAAGTCATTCCCCAAAGTATTCCAAGCAAGAGGGAATGCACTGGTGTCACGTTCTCTGTCAACAGCTGTAAAGGGGATGTGCATCCAACCACCCTTTGGTGGTGATGCCAGATATTTCTTACCCAAATAGGAACACCAAGCCCTTCCTAAGAATTTTTTGGAAGAGGTTCTTAAGCCTGTTGGCTCTCCAAGCTGTTTGTGCTGGTTCTATGCTGCCTGTTGGAAAGAAAGCAACAGTGCAAATACTCCTTCCCATCAGAAAATACCAACAGCGCGACTGACAATGCTGCCACCGAGTGCTTTTTGGCATTGACAGCTGACTCGGAACAGTTGCTGGTGGCTGGGACAGATGGACTTCAGAGAGGGAAGGAAAGGGAGAAGGAAATGGGAACTGCTCTAGAGAGTCTGAAAAGCACGTTACCAAAACCTCCCCACAGAACCAAAGGGAGAGTTGGATGTATTGAGCTTGAAATGAGCCAGGGACTTGCTGCATCTCCCCACTGAGGAGTACATCAACCTGTTTCGGTTTCAACTTGAGAGGCTGGGGAAGGGCTCAACATCCAAACCTTTGTTTTCACGGGGAAGCTTGCATTGGAGGTAGGGCATGACATTGATGTCAGCTGGAAGCCCCACTCTCCGTCACTGACGCCAGTCTAATTATGACTGTGGCATTTCCCTGATGAGCAGAGTCTTTACATGCTTTCAGTGCCTGGAGCTGGGTAAGCACTGAATGCTCCATTGGCTCCATGGCAAGGCTTTTAGACTGTGAGCAAGAGTAGGGGCTGTTCTGGGCAATACCACCCCAGGAGGAGGCAATCCCTGCTCTGCACCTCGTATCTGCTCACCAGCACCTTCTAGCCTAAACCATCCGGGTTAATTTTGCACCTTGGCATCTCAGCATCCCATTAACTTCCTTTTGCTCCTGGTTTGTTCCCAAGAAGTCTGCTGGCACCAAGCACACCCTCACTGTCATGCTCCTATCCCACCGTCCAACACCAACCCCGCAGGCTTCAGTCCATGTTTCATTTCATGTGCTGCTCACAGCACAACTTTCGCTTAGTCCATCAGAGTGGGACAAACTTCTTTATTCTCAACCCCACCCTCCTGCGCTTAGGAACCCCAATTTAAAATAGCTGGAAATCACTTCCAGGATGAGGCACTTGGATTTGGCCACAACCCTTTGGATTTAAATGCAGAGCAAACCCTGGTATCACTTGGTTTACTGGCCAGAGAAATGCTGTCAGGCAGAGGTGTGAAACGAGTGGGGTTTGTCTGGCTAAAGCAACGCAGGCGTGTCTGTAGCTCACTCCAGCTTTGCTATCTTTCAGGCCAAATTGAATGGGACACTCGGCACTGAGCGCGCTACCTTGCAGGCTAACTGTATGGAAAAGGTGCTTTAAGTCTCGTGCTTTTTCTCCTTCAAACGGAGCATCCGGATCCAGAGTCAGCACTTGGAACACTCCGTGATGCTCTGGGATCAGGCATCCCGATTCCTCCTGCTGCAACCATTTCTGCCACAAACCACAGTAAACCAAGTGAACAACAGACCGTGGAGCGCGTGACAACCATCTCCTTGCTGCAGATGAGATGTGAAAGAAGATGTTAGAGTCATCTCCTCACCACTCCACTCACTCCTTTTTGGTAAAGAGTGCCCACATGTCCCTTTCTTTCAGGCTCTCTCAGTTACCTAGAGAATTGCTTCATAAGTTGTTTGAGATACTGCCAATACACCTGAGTCTGAACTGACCCAAAGCAGTGATTTGTGTGTCTGCACTGCCCTGTGTGCTCCAGTGATCACTTGCTGCTTGTCACCCTAACCCCACTCCATCCCTTTCCTCTTCCTGCTGTCTGGGCAGAGAAAGGGGGAGGGCAATCCAAGCCCACCGGCTGCTGTCCCCCTCCTCACCCCCCTCCACTATTAATAGCCAGACACCAAATGAGCCCAAATTCATTCCTGAGAGGAATTAGCAAATGTTTTTGCAATTAAAACTGCAAACATCCATGCGGGGCCCCCGGAACAATAGGCGCCTGTGCCTGGTCCTGAATAGGCACCAGTGTCCTCCCTGCCTGCCTGCCGAGCCTGCACATTCCTGGCACCCTCATCCCTGGTCCGGCTCCTTGCTGAGCTGGGCTTTGGGGGATGTTTTTACACCCCACTCTCCCTCCCTCCCTCCCCGCCGCACCGCGCTCCCGGCGCCGAGTCCTTGTCCCGTCCCGTCCTGCCCCTGCGTCCCGACGGGGTTGGAGCAGCGCATCCCTGCCGGAACAAGTCTCGGGGCAGCGCAGCCCTCCTTTCCTCCCTCCCGGGATAAGGCTCGGCGAACGGCATCCTACCCTCCTGGCCTTCCCCCCTCCCGGGACAAGGCTTGGGCCAGAGCATCCCTCCTTCCTTCCCTTCCTCCCTCCTGGGACAAGGCTTGGGACAGAGCATCCCTCCTTCCTTCCCTTCCTCCCTCCCGGGACAAGACCTGGGACAGCGCATTCCTTCTTTCCTCCCTTCTTCCCTCCCGAAGCAAGGCTTGGGGCAGCGCATCCCTTCCTCCCTCCCGGGACAAGACTCGGAGCAGCGCATCCCTCCCCTTTCCCTTCTCCCCTCCCGGGACAAGACTCGGAGCAGCGCATCCCTCCCCTTTCCCTTCTCCCCTCCCGGGACAAGGCTCGGGCAGCGCATCCCTCCCCTTTCCCTTCTTCCCTCCCGGGAAGGAGCCGGTTCAGCGCATCCCTCCCCTTTCCCTTCCCATCCGTTCCCCGGGGCGCTGCCGCCGCGGGTCCCCCGGTGCCGGTATCGGGGCAGCTCCGGCGCCCGGGACTCACCGAGCAGAGGCAGGAGCAGGATCCGCAGCGCCATGATGGGAGGGAAGGAGTGCGGAGCCGCGCAGAGCCTGCGCACTGCCCCGCCGGCGGCCGCGCTCCCGTTACCGCAGAAACCGGGCGGGGAAGGGGCGGCCCCGGGAGGGCAGGGCCGGGATGGGGACCCGTGGGGGGGGGGGGGGGTGCCCCCGGTCCTGGTCCTCCGGCTCCCCCCACCCGCCCCGGCCCCGGGGAAGCCACTTCCCATGGCAAGGGAAGAGTTTGCTCCGTGCGTGGGACCGGCCGGGAGGAAGGCGCTGGGCAGGTTTTACGCGGTGGAGAGCAAGGAGAAGCTGGAAATCGGCTGGAAAGCAGAGGTTTAGGGCCAGGTTTTGCTCTAAAGAGAGTGTTTCCCCTCCTTACACTCAATAAGAGCCTCTAAAAAGGGTTTGAGCACCCTGGTCTAGTGGGGAGTGTTTAGGGATGGATCTAGATGAGCTCTAAGTTCCTTCCAACCCGACCCATTCCATAAGTCTATAAGAAAGGGGCATTTCCCTGCGAGAATCAGTCCCCAATCTGTGCATTTCACTGCAAACTTTGGACCAACCCTAAAAGACCTCCCAGAGTCTTTTTCAGTGATGGCGAGAAGCGAAAGCCACCAGCACCGGACACTGGAATCCAGTGCCTCAGCCTGGGCTAATGCTGGCTCCCACGTCACTGCCTGTCAGCAGCCTGTCATGATGGGATGTAATTAAGATGCTGTTGAAGATCAAGCAGCTGGAATGAAAGCTGAGCTCTCCTCTGTGCTGTGAACCAGCTCGGGAGAGCCGGGAAGAAATGAAGGGATGTAAAGCTGTATTTAAGTTGATAATGTGGCAGATCTAACTCGAGATGCTAATGAGTAGATTTAAAGGGCTGATCTGAGCCTGGTGAAATGAATACAGAGAGGCTCATCAGCTCTAATGGCCAGATGGGACATTGCGTTGAGGATGAAGGGGAAGAAACCACCTAATAAGATGACACAGCTTAAATCCTGACTCCTGCCGTCTCCGGGTTGGGCCCCTGTTGAGCAAAGAGTCATCTGAACACAGTCTGCTTGGGCTGGAATGACAAGAGACATAAAATACAATGACAGAGAGTGTAATCAGTGGTAAAGTGTCAGCACTGAGCTGTCAGGGCCCTCTTTAACATCCAGCAGCAGCTTCATCAGGGCAGAGTGGAGCTGAGAGAGAGGAAACAAGGAAGGATGGGAGGGTTTCTAGCTCCTGGCCTTCTACGTTGTATTTACACAGCCAAGAGGAGCATGGCCCTTTCCATCCATTTGGAATGTGGGACTCCAAAGGAGTCACAGCACACAGCATGCGAGGACTGCAGAGCAGAGCCCGTCAGACCGGGATGGTGAAGCGCTGCCATGTCAGCCATGGGTTTTCACACACAAATGGAGCTCCCCTTTCATTGTTTAACATCGAAACAAGGAACCGGAATGAAATACGTGCTCAGAGCAGCCTTGGGTAGCACAGGGTTTATTCAGGCATGATGAGGAGCAGCACGAACCTGCCTCTTCCTATGATCCCTTTGTTCTTTGAAGAGCTTCCCATCTGTGCTCGGAGCAAGGATGAGAGTGGGGGAGCACGTGTCCTGCTGAGAGCCCCCTGAGCCCCAGCCAAGGCCTGTGGTGGGCAGTGATGGAGAAGAGAAGCCCAAGCAGAGAGTCAGCACTTGTGAGAACAGAGGGAAGGGGATTGAGGGTTAAAGAGAAGGAAAACCCCCTCAGGGGTTCTGGAAGGGGCAGTGTTGTACACCGAGAATTCGGGATCTGCGAGGAGCTGAAGGCAGTCAGGGGACATAGAGATCCTTTTGACACTTGTAGTGCCTGCAGGCCCAAAGTGAGATTCCAGCCCTGCTGGGAAGAAGCTGCTCCAAGCTGTGATGACAGGCTGCGCCTGTCGCCGGGGGTTTCCAATGGCAACACACATGGCAGATGGGAATCTTATTATCCAGGGCACCGGGGCTCTGAGGACTGTGCCAATGAGCTGTGCCAATGCCTGGCGTGTGGAGCAGCCTGGCTGCGGCCTCAGGGCTCTCCACCTGGACCTTTCCCAGCCATCGGGGTCACTCCAGACCTGGAGCTGTGGGAGGGAGGTGAAGAGGGGCGGCAGACACCAGCGCACAGGGTTGTGTTAGGTGCAGCGTGTCGAGAGCCATCGCTGTGTGCGGCAGAGGGTGATGGAGGTGGCGGGTGATGGAATAAGCCATTGGAGAGGGAAAGGCTCTTCAAAGCTGCCCTCAGGTGAGCAGGATGCTGCCGCATCCAGGTGGAGCTGCATGAGGCTTTTTCCCCTTGGAAACACCGGCTTGGGAAGCAAAGTCCTGCCTTATGTTGGAGAGGGCCTTTAGGCTCCGCAGGGCCTTTAGGCTCCACACTCATTTCTACACCTCCCTTTGAACGCGAGGACCTCAAAGCGCTTGCCAGCTTCACCCAGGCTCACTCTCAGCAGCTCTGGCAATAGAGGCAGGGCCCTGGCATCCCTCTTCCATGTGGATGCTGGGGCAGCTTTCCATGAGCTGAAGGCAGCACCTCTGTTTTTGGCTGCCGCAGCCCAGACAAGCTGTTGCTCCCCCAGTGCCTCAGCCCATGACCCCACTCCTACACCAGCCCCATCCTTCTCCCCTCGCTCATCACTTCGGCATATGCTCATCTATTTTGAATCCTCCCTATGTGTGAGGCTGGGCTGCTCCTAATCTCGTCTCCCTCCCGGGCGTCAGTCTCTCCGGCATGTGCCTTTTCCCTGTCTGCCTCCCTCTGTTTATGGCCTGGGGATATTTTTACCTCTACCCTCTAATTAGAGGTGGTTTTCTTTGGGTGCTTTGCTCACAAGGGCTCTCGGAGTGGTCAGCGGGAGCTGGGAATGCCCGTGCTTAGAATAAACCCACTGCCTCCCAGCAGGATGCTTTTAGGGAGCCCGGGATTTGGGCTGCATTCCTTGGGGTCTGTCTGCAGCAGCCTGGTGGGATAACAGCTATAGAGAGGAGCCACATAACTCTCATCCAAGCTGATCTCCATCCCCAGGGATCCCCAAGCCGAGCTCGCTCTGTGCTGGCCCAGGGATGGAGCAGAGGTTATCCTCACTAGGGGTTCAGCACCAAAGCCGGTCTCCCTGGCCTCCCAGCACCACGATGCTCAAGCACTGGGATCTGCCTGGCTCTCAGCATCCTCCTGATGCTCCAGGCAGGAAGCTGTGATCCCAGAGGTAGGGGTGTGCAGCCCTTTTCCTTTCTCGATGGGCAGGGAGCATCTGGCTCCCCCTCGAGCACAGAGCACCCCTGGGGCTGCTGTTCACAGTCAAATCCAATCCCTCCTGCCCCAGTCCCCAGCAAAGTGGAGGTGTGGATCACAGGACCAGGGGTCACCATCCCATTACACTGCTCACTTCCAGGCCAAGGCAAGCTGGGACATGGCATCAGCTCCGGTCTGAATCCTGCCAGCATCCCCAGGCTGGCACTGGGAGGAGGAGGGGGGGACTGCTCCCGTTTCCTCTGCCTGGGGTCAGTGGGAAGGGGATCATGGAATCCCAGCCTGGTTTGCGTTGAAGGCGACCTAGAAGCTCATCCTTAGAGCCAAGGGCTGGGACCCCTTCCACTGGAGCAGCTTGCTCCAAGCCCCTGTGTCCAACCTGGCCTTGAGCACTGCCAGGGATGGGGCAGCCACAGCTTCTCTGGGCACCCTGTGCCAGCGCCTCAGCACCCTCACAGGGAAGAGCTTCTGCCTAAGAGCTCATCTCAGTCTCCCCTCGGGCAGGTTCAAGCCATTCCCCTTGGCCTGTCCCTACAGGCCCTTGTCCCAAGCCCCTCTCCAGGTTTCCTGCAGCCCCTTCAGGCACTGGAGCTGCTCTAAGGTCTCCCCTTCAGGAGCCTTCTCTTCTCCAGGCTGCCCCAGCCCAGCTCTCTCAGCCTGTAAATGCTTCCTCTCTCCTGATCCCACTCAACACAAACAGGTTAACAACTGTTGGAGCTAACGCTCCGTTGCATTTATCCCTGTTCTTGAGAGAAGACAAGAGATATAGGAGAAAAAGCATGAGGAGAGTGAGGATGTCCTGCAGAGCTTGTGGATCCCGCAGTCCTCCTCTTGTGCTGGTTCCTCTGTTGCACTGATTTATTGCTTAATAAGTGCTTTGTCTCCAGCAGACAGTGCTTGGTTCCCCACTTTAAGCTTGTTTCAATGGTTCCTGATGACTCCGATGGAAATCAGTACTGTGGCATGTTCTGGCTTGGAAACTGTGCTCAAACACAGTAGATTGCTTGGAAGAGAGGGAAGAACTTCATAGCACCATGGAACGGGTTGGGTTGGAAGGGACCTTAAGGCTCAACTAGCTCCAACCCGCTGGAGGACAGATGGGATGCGCTGTGTGCACCCAGTGCCAGCATTTGCCCCCCCTCTGCCCTTGAGCAGGCAGGTGAAGGCACTGTCCTCCTGCCTGGCTGGGCTTGGAGGAGGAGCAAGGGCTTAATCTCTGCCCGTTGTGCTTGCAAAGGCGATTAGACATATGCCACCTAATTCAGAGCAAACAGGATGGAGGGACCATTTGCCACTTAGGAACGATGAGCAAACCCATTGCTCCCATCAGGCCTGGGTAATACATGCTGACATAAGCCTGGGTTAGGGTTTATCATCACTAATCCTGGCCCATGCCCCTGCTCTCCATCCCTCTGGCATCTCTTCCCCTTTCCCTCCCTTCCTCCTGGTACTGGCATCTTCAGGTGAAGCAGACAAGGTCCTCAGCACCATCCATCCTTCTCCCACCCATGAGGAGTGTTTTTCCTTCTCCTGGAAGTGTCCCTGTGCACATTCAAGCCACAGGGAGATCTTATCCCATGGTTTTAGATAGATAACCTCTCAACCGGCCCTCATCACCTCTATTCCCATGTCTCTCCCCTTTGGTGCTCCATGGCACTAAGCATTGCCCAGTGTCAGCGGGGCTATAAATCTGAATGGGGACCAATATGTCTGCCCCATTGAAGGACCCTGGGCTCCCTCCTGAGCACTGGATGTCCCGCTGGGGTGCAAACCAGAGCCAGGCCAGCTACATCATTCCTATTGGCTTTCCTTTATGGGATGCTGTGAATGTCCATGACTGAGCCACCCACAGCGTATGTGGCTGCTTCTTGTCCCATCGGATGCCTGCCGTGCCCCCTCACCCAGGCAAGCGTGAGCTGTGTGTCCTGCCTCCGTCCTCATCCCTCAGATCAGATCAGCTGGGAAATGAGGTCAGAGACGGGAATCCCATGGACAGGTATCCATCTCCCTGCGGTGCGTCAATGGAGGTGCTTGCAGGTAGCTTGGGCCAATAGAAGGGGACCAAAGCCCCTTGCTGGCGAGGGGAGCATCCCTCCTGGCCCCGGCGCCTCTCCGGACGCCGGGGCTGCTGGAGCACAGCCGGGAAGCGGCTCCAGGACGGGATTCTCCAGCCCAGGGGTTCCCTCTTGTGGCAAGATGCTCCTGGATGCTCCACAGCCAGGCTCAGAGCCCCAGCGGTTGGGGGGTGGGGGTGCGCTGAGCCACCCCCATCCTTCATCACCCCGTGTGTGGGGCGGCACTGGAGAGACGCTGCGTGACCCCAACACGATGTGGGGCCCATGGGCCGTCACCACCAGGCACCTGCAGCCCCATAGATGAGCGGGGGGCAGCCCCAGGCTCCCCTTTGGGCTCTCACAGCCCAAAACAGGGGCTCACACTGAAGGGTGGGGGGGGGGGTGGGGGGGGTGGACGGACAGTGCTGGTGCATCAAATCCCTTGGGGATATCGAGAAGTGCCCAGGTGCAAAAGCCTCTCCTGGAAATAGGATTTGAGTGGGCTTAAAGGGAGCCTGCGCTGGGCGGAGATGGGGTGGAGGGGGACTGGGGGGCTTTATCCTGCAGCAGCCGCGGCTCTGGGGCTGGAGGGGGGGACCGAAGGAGGAGAGGATGCTGCTGGGGGGGGGGGGGGGGGGGGATATCCATCCGGGGCGGGAGGGGGCCTCGGGGCTCGGGGGGGCCGCCAGGGGGAGCCCGCGCCGAGCATCAGCATCACCTTTCAGCATCATCCCATCCCAGCATTGTTCCCGTTGAGCGTCACCCCTCTGAGCATCAGTATCACCGCCCAGAATCATCCCCTCTGACCATCGGTATCACCTCTGAGCATCCTCATCCCCTCTGAGCATCATCATTATCTTCAGGCGTCATCCCCTCCAAGCATTAGCATCCCCTCCAGGCATCCTTATCCCCTCCAGGCATCCTTATCCCCTCCAAGCATCATCATCCCCTTTGAGCATCATCTCCTGCACCCCCTGGAACATGCTTCTGGGAAGAACATTGCTCTGGCTCTTGCTCTGGCTGAGCCCTCAGTGTCCTCATACGAGGACATGTGGGGGTCCTGCCCTTCCCCAGAGTCCCCTGGGGTGCCCAGGACCCCACATCAGCCCGGAGACAGCTCCAGCAGCCCTGGAGAGGTGCAGTGGGAGAACAGGTGGGTGGGAAAGCTTCAGCCAAGGAGAATTCCAAACGGAGCTGCTCTTTGCTCTTGGATAATCACAAAGCCCAGCTGGCATCTCCCCATTGCCTGGGTAGTGGCTGCACCCCACGTGCTGGCAGCGAGGTGTCCCCTCACTCTTCATGCGTGGAACCATCCCTCCAGTGCCTCTGCCACAGCCAGATTCCAGGGTTTTGGAGCTTGTCCCTCCAGCGTGCAGGTCCTGACATGCTGCTGCCTCATTGCATCAATGAGCCATCTCCCACCAGCCTTCCTCACCACTTCCAGCTTGTTCCAATGCCAGAAGGCTGCCACTGCCCCGGCTGGGATGGGAGCAGAGAGGTACCTCCAGCATCACCAATTCCATGAGCTGGTGAGGCCAAGGGAGAGGCCAGGAGCTCCCGGGAGCACATGGAAGCTGTCAGCAGGAGCAGCAGCCCTGATAAAGCACCACAGATCCAATTCCCTGGCAGCGTGGGCTGGATCCTGCTGCTGGATCCTCCGCCGTGGAGTGTCCGTGGAGGTGGTGATGCAGGGGCTGTGCTGCACCCAGCAGCAGGATATTTTGGGTGCCCTGCTCCTCATCCTCCCTTTGCTTTATGTTCTGGCTGCTCAGTAGCATCACCCCTAAGCTGAGGCGGATGGGGACCACTGTGGTCCCAAAGAACATGCAAGGCGGGGGGGGGGGGGGGACAACACTGCAAAAGGTGGCCATGAGACCCTGGATTTGTGCCCCTCTCCTGCCTTTTCCTGCCCATTGGGACAGCCCCGGTGGGTTCCCCGTCTCCATATGGCTGTGGATGCCTGTAGATGCCTTTGAAACCCTCGAATGGGGAATAAATAGAAGCAGGCCCGCTGCCTTTTGTTGTGATTGATTCCATTTGTTCTGCATAAGCAGTTCCTTTCCCTTGCCAAGGCTCAGCTCCTGGGGAAGGAAGATGCTGTGAGCAAAAGATGCTGATGAGCTCCAATGTGGGGAAACTGAGGCACCGGTGGTACCAGGTCTGACTGGTTCTAATGGAGGTGAAGCTACCAAGGGGCTGGACCAGCAGTGTCACCCCATGGGTGAGTGGCACTGCCCTGCACACAGTGGGAAATGACTTTATACAGGAGCTTGGGATGCAAATGGACACTGGAGCCGGGACTCCTGCTGTGAACAACAGCCTCGGGCCAGTCTGGTGCCTCCCTGCCTCAGTTTCCCCAGGCTGCAGAGGCTGTTTATCCATCGGGAGCTGGGGAACCGGCTCGTTTGGCAGCGGGAGGATCCCTGTGGATGAAAGGCACCGCTGGATGCTGGACCATGGGCTCCCTGCGGGGCAGCACAGCAGCGGTGGGGGCTGGATGGACCCCATGCGCAGCCCCTTTGCCTGCGGACCCGCATCCCTGGTGGGAGGAGGGATGGATGCGTATGGGGTGGGGGGTTACAACGGTGCTGCTGTGCCCTGTGGGTGAGTCAGAGCAGCCCAAAGCTGCCTCCTCACCACCACCACGTCCCCGCTGTGCTCCTCTCCTCCTCCTGATGTGGCTCATTATCTCCTGAGTCATCGCTCCCACCTCCGCTGCAGCCACAGCCGGGTGCAGGGACGGGCGCATGGGGGCTGCCACGGAGCCCGGGGGGTGCTGGGGGTGCTCCTGCCTGCCACCCCCTGGTCCTCGGGAGCAGCCCCGGCGGTGGGAGCGCTGCGGAGCATCCTCCCGGGGCGCGCTGCTGCTGGGAGGGCCCCGCGGGATCGCGCTGCTCCCGCAGGGGTGCTCCCAGGCTGAAATCAGGCTCCAGTGCGCAAGCGGGCTTCCGAGCCCTGCCCAGGGCAAACCCCACGGACAGAGCTGTGATGCTCCGTGTGATGCTCGGGATCTGGGTGCTGGAGTCACCAAGCACACGTCGCTGTGGTGCAGGGCATGGGTTTGGAGTACGCCGGCTGCAGAGGTCCGGGGTATGGCTGCTTATCCCGGGGGATGATGCAGAACTTCGCCTCTGAAGGTGCTGGGATGAAGCAGAGTCAGGGCTGCTCCCATGGTGGTGCTGGGCTGGGAGATGCAGCTCTGAGCTGAGAATGTGCCTCTGTCTCCCCATTCCCTCTGGCAGCCTCTTCCCAGGCTGAATTCCCCTTTGCCACTAGCAATTTGTGCCTTATTAATCCTAATTTGAGCTCTCCTGGTTTCCTCTCCCAGCCATTGCTCCTTGCTCTGCCTTTTCCAACAGATGGATGCTCCCGGGATGCTGCAGCTCCTCATCTCCACTTGGCTTTATGGGGACATCAGTTACCCGTGCTTGGCAGGAGATGCTTGCTCCGGGCTCATGGAATACCACCATAGCTTCCCACTGACCACCATTGGGATGAGCTGTGGCCGCTCAGAGCCATTGCATGGACCAGTCTGGGATTCTGTGGTACTAAGGACACTGCAAGGGGGAGGATGCTGCAAAGAAAGAACCAGGAGCTGCGTGAGGGGATGCTGAGTGAAGGAAACAAGTGGCTACGTGACAAGGGCCAGCCACATAGAATCATGAATTCATGGAATGGTTTGGGTTGGAAGGGACCTTAAAGGTCATCCTTAAAGCCAGGGGCAGGGACACCTTCCACTAGAGCAGGTTGCTCCAAGCTCCTGTGTCCAACTGGGCCTTGAACTCTGCCAGGGATGGAGCAGTCTCACAACCTCTCCAAGGCCTCCTGCTTGCAATTCCCACCGGATGCCTCCATTCCCCCTCTATGGGGTCAGCCCTGCCCTTGACCGCTGCAGCTCAGGGTCCTGCCGCAGCCTCCGGTCGTGCTGGCAACCACAGGGAAAGCTCTCGCATCCCGCCGGGAAGTGCGGGTGCCCTGAACAAGCTTCCCCTTGTGCGGGCAGCCCTGGCCCACGGCGGGGAGCAGGGAACAAGGGTGTCTGTGTGCGCCCGGCGCTCGCTGGCCCCATGCCCAGCAGCTTTCCGGGGATGCAGACGGCTGCGGGGGCTTGTTGAGCGCTCTCCTTCTTCTCTGTTATCAGCATCCTTAGGGGTGTTAATGTGGGTCGTGACATCGGGGCTCTTAGAACCCGGCATCCAAAGGGATGCTCTTGGCAGCTCCATGCAGAGCCCCCCATCCCACTGCTGGGGGAGCAGGGGCAATGCAGGGTGACCGGGGTTCCCCTTGCTGGAGCAGGCAGTGATGCTGTGCAGGCACTGGGGTACCCGGTACCCACTGCAGGGCTCAAGAGCTTTTGAGGGTCTTTGGCACATGAGCCGATGCTGTTCTGTTCATAGAGCCCTAGAGTCATGGAATGGTTTGGGTTGGAAGGGACCTTCAAGCTCATCCAGTTCCATGGCAGGGACATTGTCCACTAAAGCACGGTATTCCAACCAGCTTCCCCTCTCCTGGCTGGGGAAACTGAGGCAGGGACCCCATCCAACTGCCTGCTCCTGACAGGCAGGGAGGAACCATCCCTCCCTGGCCAAAGCTGCCCCAAGCAGCCATAGGGAATGAGTCTGTGATTCCCGTGCCGGGAGCCATGTCCACCTCATGGATGATGCTTCTATGGGGTTGGCTTTTGGGCCATGAGCTGCACCTGAGCTGCTCATCCTGGCTGCTCTCCTGCTTGCCTGCTGCAAGCCCTGGCCTCAAACCCCATCACCCTGAGCCCTGCTCCCACTTCCAACATCCCTGTGTGGCTCAGGCTGCTCTGTAGAGATGGGGACCGGGAATGGTGAGGAACATCCCTGCTCCTGGCTGGCTGCAGCACAGCATATGTGCTGGGATCTGCTCCCTGCCTGCTGTTTATCCGCTTCCTTCGAGTTAACTTATGTTTCCATCGCTGCCCATCTGTCTCCTTCTCCTCCTCTCTTCCCGCTCATCCCTGCCTGCTGCAGGCACCGTGCGGGTCCCCATCGGCTCCCGGTGACCTGCGGTGGGAACCTCACCTCTTCCTGGGATGATCCGGGTTGGATGCATTGAGCTGTGGCAATTCCCTCCATTCCCCATTAACTCCGGTAGCAGATTTGGGCTGGAGGTTCCCCCCTTTCCCATTAAACTGGGGCTGCATTGGTGCCGGCAGCCCCTTTGGAGCCTTCGGTTCCCTCCCACTCTCCTCTTCCTCAGCTCCTTCTGCTCTTCAGACACCAGTGATTTCCAGAGGGAATCCTGGCCCTGCTCCCACCCGGATCCCAGTTATTAGGGATACCCGGGAAGCACAAAGGCACCAAGAGCCAACGTGCACCTGCTTTTCTTGCTGCTCCAGAGCCCCTGTGGCTGCTGCCTCCCACTTCTCCAGCCTTTATTTATAGCCTGTCTTGCTCTCACTGCATCCCATATTTCCATTCCTTTTCCCAGCACAGCTGAGCTGCTGAACCCAGCACTCCACGGGGAGGCTTCTCCCTCGGCTCAGCCATGGCAAAGGGAATGGAAGAGAAGCCACATCGCTATGGGAGCTCCATCACCCCCAGTGCATGGATGACCCACATCGGGATCTCACATTGGCACAACAGGGGCAAACTGGTGCTGCTCATGGTCCTCAGTGCCTGGAAGTGATGGGGAAGGCGTTTGCCCGCTGCAGGATGTCCCTGTGCCAGAGAGGACCACAGGGAACGTGGCATCAGTGTCCATGCAATGGGAAGCTTGGGAATTAGCTGGGTCCTGGTGCATCAGTGTTGTTCCATGCGGGACAACTGTGACATCCCTCAAGGAAGCCACCAAGGGCTGCTTACAGTCACTGAAATCCCGGCTCTCTTGCACACCAACATGGGATTCATGGCATAGAATCCTAGGATTCCATGGCTGCCCTCTCCTATGGAAGGAGGTGGCGAGGGGACATGGGAGAGGGGAAGGGAAGTGGGGGGGGTGGGGGGGTGCACTGAAATAACAGCCAAGAATAAGGGGGAAAACATGAAATCACAAGGAGAGAGGCTTCACCATCTGCAGCGTGGGAGCCCGAGCGGGAGCCGCCCGCCAGCCCTGTGACTCAGCACCAGGAATGGAGGGATGCTCTGGGATCCAGGACATGCCCTGGGTGGGAAAACCAATGGAGAAACCCTTGGTTGTCCCACCCAGGCAGGAGCCCGTCGTGGCTGGGCTTCCCTTCACACCTCCTTGAGAGGGAGGATGAACCAGGTGGAAGCGGATGGAGAAGCCTTTTCTCCACAGCGTTTCCATGGCACCCAGTGGGGATGTGCTTCTTCGTGGATATGATGCCGGATGGATGCTGGAGAGGGGCTCTGCATCCTGGGCCTGTAGGGACAGGGCAAGGGGTGATGGGTTCAGACTGGAACAGGGGGAGTTCAGGTTGGATATAAGGAAGCTCTTCCCTGTGAGGGTGCTGAGGCGCTGGCACAGGGTGCCCAGAGAAGCTGTGGCTGCCCCATCCCTGGCAGTGCTCAAGGCCAGGTTGGACACAGGGGCTTGGGGCAACCTGGTCCAGTGGAAGGTGCCCCTGCCCTTGGAACTGGGTGAGCTTTGAGGTCCTTTCCAACCCAAACAAATGTGGGATTCCACGATTCCATGGTGCTGTGTGGGGTCCAGCAGTGTGGCAAAGGATGCTCAGGGAACACCAGCCCAGGGTACCCCAGTGAGAGGGAGCCCCTCAGAGGATGCTGCCCATATTTGATGTCCTCATATGAACATAGCTTGCCATGATGTAAACCATGATGTGTGTCCCCCACCTGGGGTGCCACCCTGGGTCCCATCCTTCTGGATGAGGTGGCCATGGGGTGCTGTATCCCTGGCTTTGCTCCATGCTGGAGATGGAGACAAAAGCAGGATTACTCACTGCCGGGGAGGAGCAGCTCAGAGCATTACTCAGCCCTGCCAGCAAATGGGTCTATTCTGTGTGCAGCAACCTGGGGGCCCAGGAAGGAGGAGGAGGAGGAGGAGGAAGGCAGGAGGATGAGGGGACTCATTCTTCCCCTCTCCCCACCACTGTATCGCTGTCCCTCTGGGGGGATGCTGCTGCCTCTGCTTCTCCCTGTGCTGCTTCACTGGGGCTCATTGGAGGGGGTTAACCCATGGAGGAGATGATGCAGTGTGGAGGCTCATGTGGGTCATGGACCAGTGCTTAGGGCTCAACTGGAGCTATGGGTTTTGCTGGTGGATATGGGTGCAGGTGCTGGTGTGGGGTTTTCCACTGGGTCAGAGGCATAAACATCCCCCATTCCCAAGACTTATTCCTTGCTTAGATGTCTTTTAAGGAGCTCTTGGTGAGGCTGATGCCAGGATGGATGGAGGCATTAAGGGAAGGGAGCTGGTGAGGGATGAGCCATCAGTGGATCTGCAGCCAAGGATGCTGCTTCTTAATGGAGGTTGTGGGTTTAAGTAGGGAAGGGGAACATCACTACCCTGGATTGGGACCCAGGGATGAAGGGAGACAGCGCCCCCGAGGGAGGGAATGGGGATGCAGGAGTGACAACATCCCTGATGGGGAGCACCTGGAGCCTCCCAAATCCATACGGGATGCAGCTGTGGGGCACGAAGCTTTAAACAGGGGAGTGGGACCCAACCTTGTGCTTTGGGTGCTCTGCCTGGTTTGGTGACCCTCAGCATCTCCTGGCCAGGTACCAGCGGATGGGATGGGATGGGATGGGATGGGATTAACTTTGCTTTGTTTATGGGATGCTGGTTGCAAAAGGTGTTCCCTCACTTTGGAAACAGGCTTTGGATGTGCTTTGGGAAGGGAGAGTTGGAAGAGCAGGTCCTTCCCCAGCAGCATCCAGCTTCCTGTGGTGTCTGAGGTGGGATTTGGGGTGGGGAATCTACATTGAGGTCTAGGGGATGTAGCTCTGGGGGCTCTGGACATGGAGTGGGTGCTCAGGTCTGTGAGGGGAGTCCTGTTTGCTCATGGCTTTGGTTAGAGAACATGGAGTCATGGAATGGTTTGGGTGGGAAGGGACCGTAAAGCTCATCCAAGTTCCAACCCATCTCCTATGGACACAGGTCCCTGTTTGGGGATTACTTCACAGGAGCGGGACACATGGATGCCAGTGGATACATGTGACCACTGGGACATTTCCCTGCCCATTCCCTGGCCTTTTCAAGCCAGGCTGGAAGGGCCTTGGAGCAGCCTGCTCTAGTGGAAGATGTCCTTCCCCATGACATAGCATCCTAATGCTTGCAGACTGCCCCAGCCACGGCAGGCTGTGATGCTGGTTGAGGTCCCCATTGCCCTGGCCACTGAAGGCAGGATGAGGTGCTGCTTGCCCTCATTTGGGAGCATGTCCCCTCCTATCTGAGACCCTGCTCTCGGTTCAGCATCCTCCATGTGAACTTGTTGCCCCAGGGATGGCTCCCGGGTGCCTGGCTGAGCTATCCCAAGGGATCTCATTCCTCTTTGAGTTGTAAGGCCTTCTCGTATGGTTTTACATATCAAAATAGATGGGTTTGGCTCTCAGCATCCCCCCTGAAGGGAAGCCCACTGTGATGTGCTGTGGAAGACACCCGCTCAGCTTTGAGCTCTGTCCTCATCCAAGGTTTTGCAGGGGATGCCTGGAAAAAAGCATGAATCAGCCATTCCCTGAGCACAAAGCAGAGCGAGCTCTTGGTGCGTTCCCCTCGGGGGCTGGCTGGGATGTGGGATATTCCCCACACACACACAGCTTGTAGGGAATCATTTCTTTGGATCCCCTCAGGCAACCAGCGGGAGTCTCCGTGTCCTCCAGTTGCGGTGCTTGGGCAAGGAGCAGCATCTCCTGCCTTGTCCTGCTGCTCCGATGGTGAAACACAGGTAATGGATGCGGATTTTGGGGGTGGGAACACACGTAGGGCAGGGAGGGGTTGCTCTGCATCCCTGTTCCCAAAGGATGCTCTGCTCTGGACCGAGGGTATCGGGATCATTTCCCTTGCCGTGGCTTGTGGGACTGGCTCTGGGGAGCAGAAAGGTGCTGGTGGCTCCCAAGGGTGTTTTCCTACCTCAGCTCTAGGTTGCATGGCCATGCCTAGTGCTGCATCCCTGGCTCTGCAGCACTGATGGGGAGATGCTTGTCTATTCAAATGCCTTCGCATCCCTGCGCGGCTTCGAGGAGCCGTGCATTGGTTTCCATTACAAACCATCTGCTGTGCTGCTTTCCTCCCTTTCTCGCTGGGGAGGAGTGGGGCCCGGGTGGCGAGCGGTGACCAGGAGAGCTGCAGCACAGCAGAGGAACAGCATTTATTTGCTGCGACAGCTTTGCAACAGATTCCTCGGCGGCGCCGACTGCAAACTGCAATCCCAAACTGTCGGCCGGCTCCTTCTTCCCAGCCCGGGAGTGCGAAGAAACCAATTTGTTTGGGTTAGAAAACCGCATTAAAAAGCAACACATTTTGTTTTGCAATACACACAGCTCCTCCTGCCAACTCCTATTCTCGTTTCTTTAAATGAGTGCAGCTCGAATCCCTTCCAGAGGGATCTCCATCACTTTTTTTGTGGGGGTAATTGGAAGGGAGCCGTTTCAAAGCGCTCCATAGGGAGCAGTCGGTCCCAACATCCAGCTACAGGGGAAAGAAGGATGAAAAGCTTTTGGGTGTCTCCAAACCAGGTGCCTGGAGTGGGGATGCCCAACCCTGGTAGTTTGGGATGTCTGGAGCAGCAAAGGGAAGTGGCTTTCTCCTCATTGCATTGGGATGCTTTGATGTCTGGAGCTCTCCGGTGTTTTACTGGCTGCTGCTTCTCCCCACATCCTCGGCACCGAGTGTCTGGCTTTGAGGAGCATCCTCTGGGTACCACCAGCTTCCTTTACTCCTGGATGGGGGATTGCAGCCTCCTGCTTTGGTCCCAGATGACAACCAGGACCTCCAGTGATGGGCTTGCAACAACATACGAGGGACCCCTGGGGGCTGCAGGTGGGTTTTGACCCTGAATCTCAGGTCTCCATTCCCTCCTATGAGCATGCACACACCAAGAGGTGCTGCCGGTGGAATGAAGCAGCTTTCCACCCAGGACTTTGGGAGTGACTGTATTCCGTACTCCACAACACTGGCACAGGCAGTGAGGGAAATCCATCCCACCATAAGACATCCATCTATTTCCCAAGCAATGCATCTTGCATTCCTCAGTGCTGGCGGTGAAGAGGGGAGGCTGGCACCTCTTCAGCTCTTCCTGTTCTTTATGGAGCTGCCTCTTTGCTCTCCATGCCAGTGTGTGCCTGTGTCTCCAAATCCCTGTCTCCCAACCTGCTTTGGTGCCAAACTTGTTTTTCCAAGTCCGTGTCCGTGGTTCCTCAAATGCCCTCAGGTTATTTGGGTTGTAGATGGCATTAACTGTTGCTGTGTAATTAAGACACCCCATTTCATTAGGGGAGTACCGCAGAACCTTTAGAATTGGGACTATTTCTATGTATTTACTCCCCTTGTGTTCTTGGTGAGTGCAGTTCCACCTAAACCAGTCTCCTTATGAAACTGGTGGCTCTGAAATGATACCAGGAGCTAAGGCCACCTCCCTGTCCCCACACCTCTCCTTTGGGCCATCCTCTCTGCATTGGTTTTCTCCCCATGAGCTTCTCAAGGCACTTGATAGAGCTGGTGCTTGGCTCCATGGCTTGGCTCCATCAAGCTTGGGCTTGTTCCAGGCTCTAATGTGTCTGGAGCAGCAAAGTTGAGATGAAGGGATGGGTTTACAATGGGGCTGGACTGGTTTTCTCCCACTCCATAATCTGAGGACCTTTTGGAGGTGGTTTCTCCCCTAAAAGCCGATCCTGATGTGCCTCCAGCTCTAAGACAATGCTACAGCAGGACCAAGGGAAACGCTTTGCTTTTTCTCAAAGCACTCCTGCGTGATAGGTGCATTGCAATATAGGAACAATAGCCATCCTGCCAAGCTAAACAAGAGCTGTTCCCAAAGCTGTTGGCATTCTGCTGGGGTAAACAGCCACTGCCTCTGAGCTGCAGCAAAGAGGTGCCTTGTTCTTGAGCTAGAAGGGAGCTTGGGGCTGGAGCAAATCCCACTTGGAGCATCCAGGTTGCATCATCATATCATCATCATCATCATATCATCATTGTCATCATATCATCATCATCGTATCATCATCATCATCGTATCATCATCATCATCGTATCATCATCATCATCATATCATCATCATCATATCATCATCATCATATCATCATCATCATATCATCATCATCATATCATCATCATCATATCACCATCATCATATCACCATCATCATATCACCATCATCATCAGTCACTTCTGTGTTTGCCCTTGGAGCTGAGGGGACTTTGTGCATGGGGAGATGGAGGTTTCCAAGCACAATGTGGTGAGCACCCGGGTTTGCCCCACGGAGGCCAAATCCTGCCCTGTGGCAGCTTTGCTTGGAGCCGGGTTGCTGAGCAGCATTTAATAGGGAGGTAATGCCCCAGAGGTGCCTGAAGTTGCCTTCATGGGAGCTGTCAGGATGATGTCCAATTGAGCCAGGCTCTCCTGTGCTGGCTTTGCCACAGCTGGGTTTGGAGGAGCTGTTTTGACGGGATGCTGATGGCTCCTTCCTCATTGGGAATCACGGGCTCTCTCCATGTCCTCACTGAGGGGAAGCTGCTGTTTTCTGTCATCATTAAGCAAAAGGATGAAAATGGCTTTAAAGGAGAGCAGCCAGGGGTTGGTCCCAGTGGGTATGGCAGGGCCTGAGCATCCCCAGTGATGCTCGCAGCCTGCAGAGGGGGCATCTCCTCCATGGGTCGAGCAGTGTTTTGGGTCGCTATTGCACAGGGTTGGGGCTTCCTCAGCTCATCTTCATAAAAGAAGAGGTTAAAAATACACATCAATGAATGCCAGATTATCGAGGTGGGATTAATATCAATTTTAAACACCCCCCTCCACATGAATAACGACCCAGCATAGCCCAGCTAATGAGATTGGGGCCTCGGCAATCAAGGAGGAGGATTAGAAATAATGAGGATAAATCCCAAATGATGAGGGACGTTGCCCAAGTCTATCCTTGGAAGACCCCACAGCATGGGGCTGGCTGTGGGGGATGCTTCAGACTCGTTCTGACCTAGCTGGGGGCTTAGACATCAGCTGCTGAAGTGTTGGAGCCCCAGACCTTGTGACACCTCACTGGTCGCATCCCACTTGCCCTGCAGCATCCCGTGTGCTCCCACCTCCATCCCTGCTCCAAGGCTGGCTCATGCCACCCTTAGATGTGTTACTCTGTCTCCCCACAGTCCTTGGGTATCCCCATCAGTCTTCTCCCACATCCACCCATAGTCTCCAGCTGTGTTCTTCCTTCCCAGCTCCCAGTTTAATCCCCAGGAGTGTTTTTAATGCCTCTGCATGTCTCTAAGCTCTTCTGTACCCAGAAGCCAAATGCTCCTTGTAGGATTCAGATGTCTCCCCTGTGGATTAGATGGGATGGCTGCAAATTCCTTGTAATTTCCTTGTGCGGGGTCCATTATCTACTGCTGGGAGGTGCAGGAGGAGGAGGCTCAGGGGCAGCCCCCCCATCTCCCATCTGTATAAGACTGAGTGATCCCTTGTTGGGGCTCTGATGGAATTATTCCCCCCCTCTGGATGCTGAGGTTTGGTTCCTTGCATGGTGCAATGGAGAAGGACACCTCATCCCTGCGCTGGGGCAGGAGAGGACTGCAGCCTCCCCATCCCATGGAGCCTGGGGGGAGCTCTCCCCATTCCCAAGTTAGCTTGATCCCTACTATCAGTTTTATCCAACTGAGCTGGTGCTTTCGGGTGCTTGGAAGCGTTTGCCTTATCCGTATGGCTTTAGGGATGGAGAGCATCAAGTGAAGGCAGCCCTGTGCATCCCACACCCCCCCAGGGCTGATGCTGCCTTCCCAGGGCAGGGAGCCTGGATTTGTCTTTCTGATGCCTCAGTCAATGGCATCGATTGGGCTGGAGAGAAGAATCGATGGTCATTTGTTGGGAGGGCCCAGTGCTGGGTGCAAGAGGAGTTATGGGAGCAGCAGAGCCCATTGCCTGGAGAGGGATGGACAGATGGACAGCAGGGAGTGCAAGGGGCTGGCTCCTGCTTCCCAGGCAGCCGGGATGCCCTTTGGCATCCAGACATCTCCAGGCTGATAGGAACAAGCGGGGTTACTCTGTTAAGGGGTTGATCCTGAAGTGAGGTGTTTTCCCAGCATGTTTTCCTCTCCCTCTTGCTGCTGGAACAGCATCTCCATCCCTGGGAAGTGATTTTCCCCATTCAGGTTAAAGGCTGGATGCTGGCAGGTGGAAGGGACCCATTGCACTCCCCAAGGAGCAGTGATGGGGGATCCTCGCGGAAATCGGGTCTTAGTAGGGGATAATGGGACAGATTTCCCTCACAATCCAAGGAAATAGCTCCAAAAAGCCTGGATTTGGGCTGTAGCACTTGTGTGCTGAAGCTTTCCAAGCTTTCCCTTGTCCTTCCATCCTCAGGGAGCAAACTTGCTGCTTCCCCCAGCTCTGCTTCGCACTGCAATGGCCTTTCTGCTCCTCTCCAGCAGGAATTACGAGTCCATCTGGATTCCAAAGAGGTTTCTTAGGAAGCTGTTCCTTGCAGAAGGAAGAAGGGGGCTCGTGCTTAGCGGACAGCCCCAGCTTTGTCCATGGGGATGCTGGAGAAGCAAATCCTGCATCCCGGCTGGGCCGTGGGGGACGTCTGCAGACAGCCAGGCTTGGGGGCTGGATCTCAGCGCTGGGTGGGAGGAAGGGAAGGGAAAGGAGGATGTAAACTTGGGGAAAAGGTCAGGCGTGCTATAAATAAGTGGCATCCGGGGAAGGAAATGTCAGTGTGTGGCAGGAGCAACACAGCAGTGCCTGAGATGGGGAGGGAATGGTTATCCAGTGGATCAAATCCATGGGAATCAGGGCCAGGGCAACAGTGTGTGTGTGGGGTTCTCCCTGCATTCAGTGTGTCACAGGTTGTTATTTGGGACGCTGTTGCAGCAAGGAAGGTTGGGAATGTATCAGCCAGAAGCCACCCAGGCTCTCTGTGTCTGATGGGGGGAAAACTGAGGAGCTGAGGGTCTGCACTCCCAGGACCATCCTCAGCAGCAAAGGATGGGCAGATGGGATGCAGGAGTGGGGGAGCATCCCTTGGGTGCGGGTTTGCTTTTGGGGATGGAGTCAGCGCCCATCTCCAGGGCCCTTCTTGCCCTTCCCAAGGGAGCAAGTCCTGCTCCTCGGGGGGCTGATTGCACATTGTGCCCAGAGCGGTCTGACTGCTGCTTCATCATCCCCCCCGCAGCCCTCTGAATGCAGGGCTGATTGCTGCTGGCAGGGAGGGAGCAGGGGGAAGCTGTCTGGGAGCCAAGCCCAGCTGCAGGGAAGCGATGCCGGAGCCGCTGGGCTGAGTTTGGATGAGGATGAGCCAGCTCCTGTCTCCAGTTTGTGCCAGGCTCCATTGAAGCGATGCTGGGTGACCTGTGGGGCAGGACCCCCGGTGTCCACAGCACAGCCCCGGGGTGCTGTCACCGCTCCATGCGATGCCTTGTGTGTGTGTAAAGGGGTGAGTGAGGGGTCCCCCTGGACCTACAGGCTGGTGTCATTGCATTCCTGGCTTGGGATTCCCTCCCTGTGGCTGCAGTGGCACCGGGACATCGCCCCTTCACCCCCTGTGAACTGACCCAGGTTGGGGCTGTTGTTGTGATGCTCTGAGCTCGGGATGGGGCACGAGGTGCTGAGCCTCCTGTCCTGGGTTGTGTGTTGGGGGGGCGCAGCACACCCTGTGTCTCCTTGAGCCCCTCATTGTGGCCTCTGGGCTGCGGCCGGAGGGGACCCATGGAATGGCCATGGGCTGTTTCCACTCTTCCTGGGCTCAGGGAGGTGAGGATTTGCCCACCCAGTGTGGGGCAGGGAGCAGCATCTGGGGGCTGGTCCCCCCAAGCTGGGCTTCTCCCTTCCACGCATCCCCCTCTATTTGCTCCCTGCAGCTCGGCTTCCAAAGGCTTTCTGGGAAAGCGATCCCGCAGGGAATGGTCCGTTCATCCCCTGCTGAGCCTCAGTCGGGGCTGCGGGGCTGAAGGGAGGAGAAGCACAGAGGCTGGTGCAGCTTGAGCAGGGAGGTGTGAGACTTCATCTGCTGCCCTCTGAACAAAGGCAGCTCTGAGCCTCCTCTGCCTCTTGGCACGCTACAAGAGAGCCCTTCTCTCCGCAGCAAAGGCTCTTCCCAAGCCTGGTCCCCCCCTTCCTTGGCCAGGCTGCAACCCCTTCCATGAGCCTGTCCCCTCCTGCAGCTGGGGGGTTATTTGGGATGCTATTGCCGCACAGCAGGGCACGTCCTTGGTGGGGGATGCCACCGCATTGAGGCTCCTGGGGGAGCAGGGCTTGTGCATGGGGTGCCCCGGTGGCAGCCCTGCAGGGCACGGAGCCGGCTGCAAGCGCTCCTGCCGCCGGGAATTGCGAGCCAGGTCGATGGCACTTGCGGCAGGGACGTCAGCAGAGTGTGTCAGCGCCGGTGACACGCTGCTGCATGTGCAGGGGCTGGAAAGGATGCCAGGGCGAGAGGCTGGAGCATCACAGGGACAGCATCGCCGCCTCAGCCCCGCAGTGGGTCACCTCCCCAGCACAGCCGAAGCGGTCCAGCCTGTTCTTCCCTTCCCCTCCGGGAGCTCCGTGCCTCAGTTTCCCCCATGATGGTGGCTGTGAGGATGCCGGCAGTGGAGCTGCACGCTGCGGGCTGCTTGGGGCCGGTTTTAGGGTGATTTAAGACAAAGTGTGGTTACTCACAGCGATGACAAAGTCCCCCAGCCCCCAGGAGCACGTGCTGTGCCTATTCCCAACGCAGGGAGGTGTGTTCCCGGTGCCAGAGAGCCCCAGTGAGTAATGGGGTGGGTGGCAGTGCCGGGGGATGCAGTTGGTGGTGCTGAGCAGAACACGCTCCGGCATCGTTTTGGGGTTGGGGGGGGGGGGATGGGACACACACCACGGGGGATGTGCTGCACTGTGGGGCAATGAGATGAGGCATACAGCACCCAAACTCGTGTTGGAGGCTGAAGAGGGACCCTTCAGCAGGGACTGGAGTGATAGGACAAGGGGTGATGGGTACAGACTGAAACAGGGGAAGTTCAGGTTGGATACAAGGCAGAAGCTCTTCCCTGTGAGGGTGCTGAGGCGCTGGCACAGGGTGCCCAGAGAAGCTGTGGCTGCCCCATCCCTCAAGGCAAGGTTGAATTGGGCTTGGAGCAACCTGGTCCAATGTGAGGTGTCCCTGTCCATGGCAGCAGTTGGGACTGGATGAACTTTAAGGTCCCTTCATCCCAACCCAGGCTGGGATTCTGTGTTAAGCACAATGGGTCCCTGCTGTTGTCTTGCTGCCCCTTGCTTGGGGGAACAAACCCCATCCCATGGTGCCTGATGTGGGTCCAGGGTCTCCCACCCCACCAGGGTCCCAGGGAGCAGTGAGGCTGAGCTTCCCCGGGATGGTGCTGGGATGAGGATGCCCTACACCATGGAGAGCCATGTTTTGGCTGGAGAAGGAGGTGATAAGGACGGGGTATCTCATTACTCTGCTTTGAGGTTGATAAGACAAGACAGACATCACTGCTGCTTGATCCAGGGAGTGCTATGAGTCTATTAGTGGGCTTGATGAGTAATCAGCTGTGCTGGAGACCTGCTAAAGGGAGGGAGAGGCTGTGAACGTGACTCAGCTGACCCCTCTGTGCCGGGGTTTGCTGTGTGTCTGCTCAAATACCACAGGTGGATCATTCCACGACTTGGAATGTGGAGCCGGGAAAGGCCTGGCAGGATGTTCCTCCTCGCTTGCCAGCCCCAGTCACGTGCTGGTGATGAGCCACCGGTGATGGGAGAGGGAATGAGCCTAACCCCAGCTCGGCGTGAGCTGAGCACTGAGCCCATCTGCCTGCTCCGAAGGGCTCTCTTGGTCTCTCCCATGACAGCCTGGCTGTGCGCAGCGATGCTGTAGGCTGCCTCAGCAATTCCCTGCTCTGCTCCTGCCTTTCCCTGCCCTAAAGCCATCTCCCTGCCCGGGCATTCCGGCTCCCTTCCCACATGGAGCAAGGAGGAGGTGGCAGCTGGGTGATGTGGGATGCTGTGAGACACCGAGTCCCACTTTTGGGCTGTGGGCCGCTGCCTCCCCACTGCAGGAGGAGATCAGGTGTTGTGAGACTCGTGACTCCACCATGCAAATGCTGTGAATAATCATGTACTTGTGCAGGGAGACTCAGCCCCGTGTGGGCTGGAGCATCCCGCGGCCGGGGGGGATGCTGCTGGGTCCGGATCTCCTGCTCTCTGGACTGGATCACCGGTGGAGAGGGGCTGGGAAGAGAGCACCGGTGACCCACATCCCAGGGACCCCCCGTTTGCAGCCCTTCTCCAACGGGAAGTGTTTTTGCTGCCCCGTGTGAAGGTTGAACCAGAACCTTGTTATGGAAATCTCTGCATTTCCAGCCTACATTTCCATCTCATTCCCAGTTTTCTTATGCCTCAAACCTCTGTCCCTGATCCCAAGAGCCAAGTCCCAGGGTTTGAACACAGATGTCCATGTGTTGCAATGGGAAGAGCTGCATCCCCATTGTCTCTTGCTCTTGTGTTCATCTCAAGAGTCTAGATTCCTGCCTCATCTGTCAGAGTTTTAGGAGAAACAAACCCCAAAAGCAATTGCTCCACCTGGGAAAGAGAAGGTGCCAGCTCCATGGCCATCTGCATCCCATGGGAGCTGCATTCACCGTGCCCCACGGGGATGGATCTGGGTATGTGGGTCTGAGTTGTCCATGGCTTATTCAGCTCCTTCTCCTTTCCTTGGCAGCTCCCATCTCGGCTTCCTGCCTGCTTCCCACATGGACATGGCTGAGGACCGGGATGCTCCTGGCCTTGCCTTGCCTCGCTGCCTTCACCCTCTCGCGGCTCTGCCACCGCAGGCTGACGTGTAAGTACATGGAGTGCCCTGCTCATGTAAATAAACCCAGCTATAAATAGAGGGAGAGAGGTGTGAAAGCAGTGGGGAATGGATTTCAGAAACCGGCAAATTAGGCAGGAGAAACAAGAGCCTCAACCCGAGCCCATAACTCCGGGTTCTGGAGGATGCTGCTGCGGCCCCCGCGCTGTGGTTAGCTTTGGGAGCGACACACCAGGAGCAGGGCTGCGTCCTCCCCATCGGCCACAGGCTCCTGATGTCTCCCAGGTTGGGCTGAGGGTATCAGTGTAGTTTGGTATCTATCGTTCTTCTTTAGATGCTGGAGAGGGGCTCTGCATCAGGGGCTGTAGCGGTAGGACAAGGGGTGATGGGTTCAAACTGGAGCAGGGAAAGTTCAGGTTGGAGATAAGGAAGAAGATCTTCCCTGTGAGGATGCTGAGCAGGCTGCCCAGGGAAGTGGTGAATGCTTCATCCAGTGTTGAAGGCCAGGTTGGACAGAGCCTTGGTCTAGTGTGGTGCGTCCCTGCCCATGCCTGGGGGTTGGAACTGGGTGGTGTTAGGGTCCTTTCCAACCCAAACCATTCTGGGATTCTATGAGTGTATGAAAATGAGGCAAAACCCAGCTAAAGGCATGAAGATGATCTGGATGGGAACATGGATTCCAGCTGGACCAGAGCCTATCGACTCTGTGTGGCTGGGGAGAGGGTGAATGGAGGCCTGATGGCTTTGGGCGTGCTCCCTCATGGGCTGTGGGTGATAGCTGGGAGGCTTTGGGTGCTTTGGAGCTGGTAGGACTGGAGCAGGGAGGATGTGAGGTCTGGAGAGCAAAACCAGCCCAGCACGAGGGTCATCCTTGGCTCTGCCAACCCACCTTGTAGATCTGCAAGCTTTCACTTCAGACCTCAGGACTAGGAGCTGAGTCAGGCTTTTCCGAGGCCTTGGATTTTGCTAGGGAAGCAAACTGCTTGGGAGCTTGCAGGAGCTGGGCTGGGGGATGCTCCTGTGCCAGGGCTGCACCCAGGCCTGACCCTCAACCAGCCTAAGTGTGGGCAGAGGGTGTGGGATGCTCCTCATCCTCTCCAAGGGTTGGTTTTGGTGCTCTTCCAGGACACGCATGGGAAGAGGTGGGAAGAGCAGCAGCTGCTCAGACCTCTCCCCACGTCCCCTCCCGATGGTGTAGGCACAGGGAGGTGATGCTGTGCCAATGCAGGGGCCACAGGATGGAGGGAGGTGATACTGAGCTGGTGCAGGGGGGCAAATCTGGGGACAGGTAGGTGATGCTGAGCTGGTGCTGAGGCAACCTTTGCGCCTGTCCCCTCCCAGGCTGCCTGTCACTTGGGGGATATTCAGTGGCCCATTTCTCCTGCTGGCACGCTCCTTGGGGAGCAAGCCAGGCTGTTTGCCCATCTGGCATCACCAGAGGTCTTTGCAGGGATGAGAGGTGGGCTGAGATGGGGGAGCACAAGGGGGCTGCCTGTTTTCTACCTCCTTTAATTGAATTGTCCCCCAATTCTCTCTTTTCAGGTGGAGGGGTGGGCTCATTGGGGGACAGGGTGACACAGCGACGTCATAGAGTGCAAGGGGCTAGGGATGGGAGCAAGTGGACATGTCACAGGGTGCTGGCCCTGATCAGGGGCACAGGTCCGTTCCCCTGTGCTGATGTGGGTACAAGGTTGCAGTGGCACCAAGTAGGTGGCAGGGATGTGACCCTGGTGGTGCAGGGTGGCAGGGAGAGCTGGCACAGCTCATGGTGGTCGGGGTGATGTGGAGCTGGGGCAGATGGTGGGAAGGTGACCCTGAGTGGGAGCAAAGTGGCACTGTTGTGATGGAGAGGTCGTGTGTGGCAACAGGGGCAGGGGGCAGAGGTGGGGACAGGGGGGTGACACTGTGCCAGGGCAGGGGACACATCTGGAGACAGAGTTGATCCTACACTGGTGCAGGGGCTCACCTGGGAGCAGGAAGGTGACTGTGCTAGTGCCGGGGACACATCTGGAGACAGATAGGTGATGCTGCACTGGTGCGGGGAACACAGATGGGACAAGGGGCACATCTGGTGACAGGTTGGTGATGCTTTGCACTGTGGGGACCACATTTTGGAACAGGGAGACAACTGTGCTGGTGCAGGGGCCATATCTGGAGACAGACAGGTGATGCTGCACTGATGCAGGGGCCACATCTGGAGACAGACAGGTGATGCTGCACTGATGCAGGGGCCACATCTGGGGATGGGACACTGACTGCTCTGGTGTGGGCAATACATTTGGGAACAGGCAGGTGATGCTTTGCAGTGCTGGGGACACATCTGGAGACAGGTAGGTGATGCTGAGCCGGTGCAGGGGCCACATCTGGGGGCAGGTAGGTGATGCTGAGCCGGTGCAGGGGCCACATCTGGGTACACAGAGGTGATGCTGAACCGGCGCAGGGGCCACATCTGGGTACACAGAGGTGATGCTGAACCGGCGCAGGGGCCACATCTGGGTACACGGAGGTGACACTGAGCCGGTGCAGAGGCCACATCTGGGTACACGGAGGTGACGCTGAGCCGGCCGCTGTGTGCGCAGGCAGGTGACTGCGCCGGTGCCAACGGGCACCTTGCGGGGCCCGGCCGGCGCGGCTGCGGGGAGGTGACCGCTCGTCGGAGGTGACCCCGCTCCGCTCCGCTCCGCTCCGCCCGCCGCTCCCGGCAGTGCGCATGATACTGCGGCGCAAGGGGGGCCCCGTGCGCGCCAACCCACCTTGAATCGGGCCCGGGCCGCGCCGCTAACCAATCACCGCCCACTCCGCCGGCGCTCTGACCAATGAGCGGCGGGCGGGGGCGGCACCGAGCCGCTAAAGGGAGCAGGCTAGGCTGCGCCCCGCAGCGTGCGGCGGAGGGCAGGTGCGGCGGCGGCGGCATGGGCGCGGGTATGGGCGCGGGTATGGGCGCAGCGGCCGGCGGCCGGTCCTGAGCCGCTCCGCAGCCGCTCCTCCGGCCCCGCCAGCCCCGCGGAGGCCCGGGGAGCCGAGCCCCTCACCCCGGCCCGGCCAAGCCCTGCCCCGCCCCGGCCGGGCCGCCCGGCGGGCGGAAGATGCTGCGCACCGGGGACCGGTAGTACTATGATTTGGTATGTGGCCGCTTTGGTAGCAAGTGTGCTCGGTGCCCGCGGGCTGCCCGTGCAAGGTGAGTGAGGATGAGGGGGGTCCGACGCGGTGGGGGGGTCCGCCGGAATCTATGGGGCTGCGTCTGCATGTGTATCCTTCCTCCCCTTTCCTCCTCCCCCCCCCCCCCCCCCGCCCGGTTTGCCGGCTGCGGCTGGGATGCATGCACCGGGGTGGAATGCATGCACCGGGCAGCTTGCGCCGGGAGCGCGTCGCGCTGCGGGGTTCGCATCCTCCCCGGTGCCCGTGTCCCCGCTGCAGCGGGGAGGGAGGGAGGGAATGGGGGGGTAATGGCGGGTCCGTTATCCCTTGCACCCAGCGCATCTCCTTCTCCCGGTGGTTCGTGCCGTGACCTGCCGGAGGGCAGCGGCTGCAGCAAGGGAAGTTCGGGAGGCAGGAGGTGGTGCGTGAGCCCGGTTCTCCGCTCGAAATTCCCTGTGGCAGAAGGCAACCGGGTGCGAGTCCTTGCTGGGGGCACCCCTGGATGGGGCCGGAGCACAGGAAGGGAATGGGAAGTGTTGCTGGCTCCCCTGTGCCTTCTCCCAGCGTGGGGAAGCAGCCCACAGCGTTTGCCCTTCCCTGCAAGGGGAAACGGGAAAGGGATTCGGTGCCTTTTCCTGCAGTGCCTGGGTTTGGGGGTGACTTTGCTCCCCGCTGCCCAGGGGGAGGTGGCCAATACTCCCCCCCCCCCACCACTGCAGGCTGGGCTGCTGCGCCGGGTAAACTGAGGCACAGGGTTGTCCAAGGTCAGGAGGGAGACAGCAGCAGGGAATAACCCTGATTTTCCTGCTCTGGCTTCTTTTTCCTTGAGCTGCCTCCTCCCTCCCTCCCAGCCATCCCTGCAGGTGAAGGGAAGCTGCTTGCTGCTGGTGCAGCACCGTCTCCATCTCTGCCTTGCCGGGCACGGGGTGATCGCTGCATCCCAATGGTCCCAAACCGGGATAAGACCCGGGATCTGCACCCTGGGTGTCCCCAAGCCCCTTCCCATGGGGGTGCAGCAACTGCTGGCTCCCCTCTCCGCAGGGAAACACTGCCTTGGTGGGCTGGTGTGGGGCACATCAGCATTTACCAGGGGCACTGCAGCATCCCCCCTGCATCACGGTGCTCCTTGAGCATGTGGGGTCAAATCTGCATCTCGCCGCGGTCCCTTGGCATTCCTGCCTGGCAGCGTGCTCCTTAGAAGTGGGGGCAATGTCAGGATGGGGGGGGATTTCAGGATGGGGCTGCCCTTTTGGTGCCGAGCCGCCTGTAATGCGTGCTGCAGCGTGGCGAGGCGGTGGCTTGCAGCAGAGGGATCCTCTGCTTGGGAGAGGAGCAGAGCGCTGGGCAACTTGGAAATACCTTGGATGGGGGCTCCGGAACCGGTGCCAGGGTGGGTGGGTGCCGGGAAGCCCGGGTGCGGGGGTGCCGTGTGTACGGAGCGGCGTATATGTGATGAATGAGTGTGCCATGAGTGATGCCCAGGTGGGTGCTGCGTGGGGATGAGGACTTGCTGCTGCAGCCCCATGGCCACAGTGATGCTCCCACCCTGCATCACTCAGGGATAAGGCTTCGGAGCAGGGCTGGGGCTCGCCATGGGGTGATGCCCTCAGCGGGGTTTTTCCCCCTTTCCATGGCCTTTCTCCTGCACTGCATCCTCCTCTCCTCAGCCCTCCTGCCTGGCCTGGCTCTCCGAGGGCTTCCCAGGAGTTAATCGGCTCAAGGGAGGGATGGAGGGCGCGTTATCCCTTCTTACGGCATGGGGGAGGAGAGCCGGGATGTGACCGCGCTGGGAGTGGGTGTTGGAGGAGGGATCTGGCCTCCTGGCATTCCCAGCCGTGCCGTGGTGCCGAGGGGCTTTTCCTCCCTCTCCCACGAGAGTGACGCGGCGCCGCACCGTCAGGGCGAGCAGGGATGCTCATGGATCCATCAGGAAGGAGGATTCGGCTTCGCCAGCGCCTGGTGAAGGCTCCCATGGAAGAGATGCCTCTGGATACCATGGCAGGTGATGGTGACCTTGATGGTCGGAGCGGCTCACTGCGGGGGTGCCGGAGCTGCATCCCTGACTCGCTCCTGGTGCAGAGCCGTGGCACATGAGGGTTGGTGTCTCTTTGGCCATGGAGGGGCTTGGACCAGCAGCCACCAGCTTTGGCTCCATTCTCCTCTGGCAAGGGGATGGTTTGGCACTGGGAGCGGCCAAGGGGTTGGCTCAGCTCCCAGTTCCATCCTTCCCTGGAGGATTTTTGCTCTCCTGGACCTGTTGGATGGGAGGGATGTGTCTCAGTTGCTGACTTGGCTTGCCAGAGGGGTTTTGTAGTGATGCTTTCCCTGCTTGGTCACCTTTTGGCTTTGCTGGTGATGAGTGAACCCTGCAAATTCCCTTCCGGATCCGCAGCAGGATGGGTTAGTTCCCATTCTCCTCCAGTTCTCTGTCTTGGAGGTCATGGCTGGAAGAGAAGCCCCACAGATGGGTGGGTGAGCAGTGGGTCCAACCTTGTGCCGGAGCCCTTCCCTTTCCCTTCCCCTGCAGTAGGCATCTCCCGAGCTGGGGCCAGCTGGCCTTTGGAAAAACAACTCCCATCCTCCCGCTTCCCGATGGAGAAGCTGGCGTTGGTGGGAGGGCTGCCTGAGAGCCAGGAACAGCGTGATTCAGGAGCTGCTGGCGGGCAGCTCAGAGTGCTGCCTGCATCCCGGTTATGAAGGCATCATCGGGGTGCCACACGCTGCTCTATGGGGAAGGCGATGAGGGTACCGATGTGCTATGGGTCTGGCTGGGGGGCAGAGTGCTCGTTGGGTGCAAGTCTCTCTTGGGAGCAGTTTTGGCTCCAGCCTCCCTCTATAGCATGTGGAGGGAGCTTGTGGGGCGCTGCTGGGATGGTGGTGTGGTCCCTCAGGGCATCCCTTGTTCCTGGGGATGGGGTTCAGAGCCGCTGTGGATGGGACATTGAGCCACCCCTCCCAGCTAATCCTGCTCCTCCGTGGCCCCGGGTAACCTTGAGGCACGTCACTTGACCTGCGCTCCGCCCTGCATCCAGCTGGAAAATCGGGTTTAAAACGCAGGAATTGCGCTCAAAGCCCAGATGCTGCTTTTCCAGCTGGGGGGAGGGAGCGAGGGCTGCGCTCCCAACCCCCAGAGCTGCCCCTCGCCAGGGATGGGTGCTTTGGGGGGGCTGTGGGGACCCCGGGGGGGACTGGGGTCGCAGTGTGGGGTTGCTTGCTCTGCTTCCCTGCTGGCCTCCATATGCCATGCTGGTGGCCTTGTCCTCGGAGATCCGGGCCGTATCCCGCCTCCACTGATGTGTCAGAGCGGATCTTGTCTCCGCTCGGCAGGGAGAAGAGGTCCTCGCTCCTGCTCCATCAGATGTCCCCATGGGGGGCTAGGGATGGGGATGAGAGCCTTGGGGTCGTTGCAAGCAGATTGTGGCACCTCCTTGCCCGTAGCAAGGTGGTGGTGGGACAGGGAAGGATCCCCTCTCTGACACAGCACAGGCAGGGCAGCATTCCCATCTGGAAACCGGCTCTGCCATGGCCACATCCTCAGGAAGGGTCCTGCTCCCGATCTCAGCTTCACCGAGCCCTGTGTCACCTTAAATCTCTGCTCTTGAGATGGGAGGAACTGGATGCCCGGACCCGGATGAGGGTCTCCCCAGCCTCAGCATCCTCCCCCGGAGCCCCTCGGCAGCAGCGTTCCCTCCTCTCCCATTGGGATGCTGTTCAACTCCACCTCCGCAGCTTGTATCCTCGCCTCCTGGCACGCAGCGTGCTTTTATTTCTCCTGGATGTGCTCGGATGACGGAGCCTGTTGATTTACTTGTTTTCCTTTACGAGGCATCCCCCTGCTCCACGTGAGCTCCTGCCCCAGGGTGGGATTTGGGGCTCGCATCCCCTCTGTTATCCCTCTTCCCAAGCTGCACGTTGAGCCTTGAAACCCCTTGGCTGGGGAAAACCAAGTGGGTTTAAAAATACCCCGTCTGTTTGCGCTCTGTTTCTGCTGGCGTCTGCAGGTTGTTTCCAAGCATTTCCCCATCAACGTGGGGGTGAGAAACGCTGCTTCGAGTGGAGCTGCAGCCTCCAGGGCTCGCGTGCCTTCATTGCATCGGCTTTGGGAAGGAAAACCTGGTCAGGGTTGGGAGCGCTGGGTTGGCAGCTTGGGAAGTGAGGCCATCAAAGGTCTGTAAGGCATCTCCCTGGTGCTTTCCTGCTGTCTCTAGCAGTGGGAATAGGAGAGCAGGGGGCTGGTGGTGGGGCTGGTGGCAGCTGGGCAGAGCCAGGGGCTGGTTCTCTGCTGTGGTGCATGGGGAGGTGATGCTCAGCCGTGCGTGCCATTCCCCACCGGCATCGCGGTCAGACACCGGCGCTGCCAGCTCCAGGGAATGACCTATTTTTCCCTGCACCCAGGCATGGATCCACCCCCTCCTCCCCTGGGACATCACCCATAGGTTCACTGCGGGGGGCTATGTGTGAGTGTCACTCCCTGGTGCCCATCCCTGGGGCATCAGGGCAGCGTCGTGCTTCAATAGCCGGGCAAGCATCAGCATCCCAGGTTCTGCTTGGCTTGATGTAAGATCCCACCTTGGTACCCCAGGCACTGGGGGGCTCCATCCTGTCCCTGGAAAGGTAGCAAGGTGCTGGGGACCTGTGTGTGTGCTTGGATGCTCTTGAGCAGCACATGATGTGGCTTGTCCCCTAGGAGCACAGTGGGCAGGGAAGGGGGGGTGTCCCAGCCCTGCACTGCAGCCCCCTAAATGGCT
The DNA here is from genome assembly GCF_037157495.1 of Lathamus discolor. Classification (NCBI taxonomy): domain Eukaryota; kingdom Metazoa; phylum Chordata; class Aves; order Psittaciformes; family Psittacidae; genus Lathamus; species Lathamus discolor. The sequence continues at coordinate 1,100,286 of NC_088900.1, forward strand.
GCACTGGGCTCGGGCTGGGTCCTCACAGCTCCTTGCTGGGGTGGCAGGGGAGGGCTGACACCGTCCCTGCTGACAGGGTGTGAATGCCTGAGCTCATCATATGCAGCGATAAGGAGGGATGGGGAGAGAGGTGCAAAGAGCCGTGTCAGGGTGGGCAGGAGCCGGCTGTGTGTGTGCATGCCTCTTGCACGCGTGTGCATGCATAACACACGTGTGTGAAGCAATCCCCTCCACCTAGATGGGGTCCAGGCTGTGCAGGACCCCTGTAGTGGGTGTTCAATGCAGCATCTGCTCCTTGCAGATGGTTCAGAGCATCACCCTCTCCATTGCCACCAGCCAGCCCTCCTGGTTGAACAGCCACTATAGCCGGTCCCTGTACCTGGCTAGCCGGTGATGCAGGGACTGAGGATGCCTGGATGCAGGGAATGATGCCTGGATGCAGGGATTGATGCCGGGATGCCTGGCTGCCCATCGGGCTGTGCGTCCCTGCCGTGCTGCACCTTGCATCACGGAAGGGGTTTTGGCTATGGGGAGCTTCAGGCTCCTCTTTGCCATGGTGGGACTGGGCTGGGGAGCCCATGGGGTGGCACAGTGCGCGCCTCTCGCCAGTGTGAGCTTGTGCCAGAGCCAAAAATAGCCGGTGATGCTCGGCTCCCGCGGCGGGGATGCGGTGATGTCACTCGCCGCCAATCACCGGCGGCCCCGAGGAGCAGCGCGGAGGAGTGGGAACGTGCTTCCCCGAGCATCCCCCTTCCCCTGCATCCCTCTTCCCCTGCATCCCCCTTCCCCTGCATCCCTCTTCTCCTGCATCCCCCTTCTCAAACATCCCTCTTCCCGAGCATCCCCCTGATTGAGCATCCTCCTTCCCCTGCATCCCTCTTCCCCTACATTCCTCTTCTCAGCATTCCCCTTCCTGAGCATCCCCCTTCTCCTGCATCCCGCTTCTCCAACATCCCACTTCCCGAGCATCCCCCTTCTCCAGCATCCCCCTTCCTGAGCATCCCGCTTCTCCAATCCCCCTTCCCAAGCATCCCCCTTCCTGAGCATCCCCCTTCCCGAGCAACCACATGCCTGAGCATCCCCCTTCCCCAGCATCCCCCTTCCCCAGCATCCCCCTTCCCCTGCATCCCCCTGCCTGAGCATCCCCCTTCTCCAGCATCCCCCTTCCTGAGCATCCCCCTTCTCCAATCCCCCTTCCCCAGCATCCCCCTTCCCCAGCATCCCCCTTCCCCAGCATCCCCCTTCCCCAGCATCCCCCTTCCCCAGCAGTATCCCCTTTCCCCAGCAGTATCCCCTTTCCCCAGCAGTATCCCCTTTCCCCAGCAGCATCCCCATCCCCAGCATCCCCCTTCCTCAGTATCCCCCCACTCCATGCTGCATGTGCCAGGGAAAGGAAAGGGGAGTCCTTTCCATCAAGGAGATCCAGGTGCCTGCAGTTCTGAGCCTTGGCTCCAGCCCTGGGTTTCCCTCTCTAAAAGGCTGTGCTGAGGATGCAGCTTTGCTGGCCGGGTGATGCCAGGCTGCAGCTGAGCAGGGAGGCACGGCTGGGGTGGCTGGGGTGGAGCGGTCCCTGCCTTTGATGGGGACACCAAAGCCCTCTTTAATTACCCCAGCAGGGTGCCAGGCTTGATCACCAGGTTTCAGGCCTTGGGGCTCCTGGGGATGCCCCAGGATGGATGAGCTTGGCTGGAATGTAAATGCTCTGAGCCTGCTCCCATGGGAAAGCCAGATCTCCGGGTTGGCAAAGGTCTGTGGGTCAGTGGTCCCAGAGGACATAAGGGCACAAACAGGACAGCAGAAGCAGCCTTTAGCCCGCCACAGGGATGTGGGGCAGCCCTGATGGTGCAGCTAAGTGGGGAGCAGCACTGAGTGTACTTCGTGCACCCGCTCCATTGAGAACAGCAGGTCCCCCCCATGTGGGGTCACTGCGCATCACCTTGCCCTGGTGCAGATGCTGTTGCTGCAGCTCATATCGGGGTCCCATCCTCCATCTCTCACTGGTGCTGGGGCCCAGTGGTGGGATCAGCCCCAGTTTCATCCTTTGCCCCTTGCAGGTGCCCTCGGCTCAAGGGAAGAGCCCGAGTTCGTGACCGCTCGCGCTGGCGAGAGCGTGATCCTGGGATGCGACGTGATCCACCCGCTCACGGGGCAGCCCCCTCCCTATGTCGTGGAGTGGTTCAAGTTCGGCGTCCCCATCCCCATCTTCATCAAGTTTGGGTTCTACCCTCCCCATGTCGACCCGGAATATGCTGGTGAGTGTAGGGGTGGCGAGGGGGATGTGGCAGGGGTGCACGGATCCGCTCCATCCGCTCCTCCGCCGGGAACCGCGCGGGCTCTGCCTCTCCTTGCTTGCTTTCCACCCAGTTGGTTTTAATTAAGCAGCAGCACTAGGAAGCCAGCTGGGCTGCGTGGGACAGGAGCAAGCGAGGCAGAGAAACCCAGGGTGACACGTGGTGGTGGCGGCGGCTGCTGCTGCTGCTGCTGCCACTGCGCTCCAGAGCATCTGTGAGCCGAGAGGAGGGATGCAGGGATGCTGTGGGGATGGAACCAGCCCCACGTGCAAGGTGGAAGCAGCAGGCTGGAGCTGTAGAACCCATGTGGCCACTTGCCAATGTGCCGCCAGACCCACGTGGCTGGTGGGGATAAGCCTTGATGTGGTTGGTGTGGTGGGGGAGACCCACTTCGGTGTCTCAGTCCCCTGGGGACCTTCCTTGGGTCTTTACCCTGTGGGGCTTCCTCTGCCCACATTGCTCCCCTTAGGGAGGATGCGCCTTAGCATGGGCTGAGCTTTGCCATACTCAGCTCATGAATGAGCCCAGTGGCCTCTGCGCTCCCCAGATGGGAGCTATGAGGCTCAACCCATGGATTTTGGGTGCTTTTGGCCTCAAAGGAGATGCTTTGGGTGTCCGCAGTGGTGATGCTCTGGTGCGGGTGGGCATCGCACTGATGCTGATGCTGATGGCTGTGCTGTCCCCACAGGCCGGGCCAGCCTGCATGACAAAGCCTCCCTGCGCATTGAGCAGGTCCGCTCCGAGGACCAGGGCTGGTACGAGTGCAAAGTGCTCATGTTGGACCAGCAGTACGACACCTTCCACAACGGCAGCTGGGTCCACCTCACGGTCAATGGTGAGCCAGGCATGATGGGCTGCGTGGTTCCCGATGGATGCTGAACCTTGATGGTATCTTGGAATCCCAGACTGGTTTGGGTTGGAGGGACCTAGAAGCTCATCCAGTTCCAGCCCCTGCCACAGGGACCCCTTCCACTGGAGCAGCTTGCTCCAAGCCCCTGTGTCCAGCCTGGCCTTGAGCACTGCCAGGGATGGGGCAGCCACAGCTTCTCTGGGCACCCTGTGCCAGCGCCTCAGCACCCTCACAGGGAAGAGCTTCTGCCTTATCTCCAACCTGAACTTCCCCTGTGTCAGTTTGAACCCATCACCCCTTGTCCTATCACTACAGTCCCTGATGTAGAGCCCCTCTCCAGCATCCTTGTAGCCCCCTTCAGATACTGAAAGCTGCTCTGAGGTCTCCACGCAGCTTCTCTTCTCCAGGCTGAACAGCCCCAGTGTTCTCAGCCTGTCTCCATACAGGAGGTGCTCCAGCCCTCGAGCATCCTCGTGGCCTCTTCTGGCCTTGCTCCACCAGCTCCATGTCCTTAAGCTTAGGACACCAGAACTTCACACAATGCTCCCAATGGGGTCTCAGAGAGCACACACCTTGCAGACAAGGCTGGAGCCATCGAGGGTGGCTGCTGCAGCCAGGGTGTGCCTTAACAAAGGGGCACGCTTTTATGAGGGATTCAGCAGTTTAATTATGAGGTGCTTGTTGAAAGGGCAGACATCAAGGAGCGGGGCTGGGAACGGATCTGCTCTGAGCAACCGGCTCAGAGCATCCCATCTTTGTTCTCTTGAAATCCAGATTTACTCAAATGACTTCTCCATTTTATTAAGGCTGCGTCTTAAACCCATCACAAACTGTTCTCCGCGTCAGGAGAGGGCTTGATGTTGAGCCCAGCAGCAGGGCTCTGCCTCTCCTGCTGCAGAGATGTGGGCACCGCCAGCAGCTCCTTGGTCTTGCCTGACCTTGAGTGACTAATTCAACCTTTCAGGGGGGTGCTGGGCTGCAGCATGGACCAGAGCCGTCTAATTGAGCCCAATTAGTGAGCAGGAGCTTTGCAAGCCATGCACTGCCCCAGCCTGGTCCTGCCCTGCTGCTGCCTCCTTTCACCTGCTAATGAGCTCACAGGGTAGAGGGAAGCAAGAGCAGCAGGATGGTGCCTGCTTCACCTCCACTGCATGCGGGGATGCTGCAAACCAGCATCCCAATGGGCTGGAAGTGGTTGTCAGCACCTCTGACTCTCCATGGACTCGACCTCCTTTGGAAAATGGGGTGTTTTTCGGGGGGGGTGGTGGTGTTTGCAGTAAGGGGCATACAGCGGCTTAATAACCATAATCCTCCTGGCTTGAGGAGCTGCTTGCAGGGGGAAGGCCGTGGCTTCCCTCTCAGTGCATTACAATGCTTCCTTTTCTTGGGGGGGGAACAGGAATCATTTGGGGAGAAACAAAGTGTGATTCTTCTTTTTCATCCCCAAGCAGCTGAAATTGCCAACCTATCTTCCTCCAAAGTGAGCTTTAACAAGTCCTGGTAATTGGGGGCGGGCTGTAATCCTGCCAGCCTCTGGAATCAGGAAGGAGCCTTTCGATCTGCACTGCGGTGTTTTCCCATGTTTTGACAATAGGAAGTTAATGTGCAGCCAGGGGGGAGGCTGTGCTGCAAGCCTGGAGCTGCTGGGGAGGAGAGGGGACAGGGCTGGGGTGCGTGTGGCAGGGAAAGGGATACCCTCGATGGGTGTTATCCCCACCCCTGCTCACTTTTGGGGTGGTCCAGCCCCCTCCATAGGGATGCGCAGCCTGTTCCCTCTGTCCCTGTGCCTTCTGGTGACCCACAGCGGCCGTGGGGGGGTCACAGTGGTGTCCTCTGCCCCCCAGCTCCCCCCACCTTCACGGAGACACCGCCGCAGTACGTAGAGGCGAAGGAAGGCAGCAGCGTCACCTTGACCTGCATGGCGTTCGGGAACCCCAAGCCCATCGTCACCTGGCTGAGAGAAGGAGACCTTTTGGGTGCTAACGGCAAGTACCAGGTATGTAGATGGGTGGTGGGAGCTGTCATGGGGGTCCTGGACATCCCACTGCTGGGGATGGTGTCAATGGGACCACGGTGGCCCCAGAGCCGGGTGTTCTTTCTCAGCATCTCCTTGCCATGATGCCTGTTTCCCCCCATGTCTCTTCCCACCCCATCCTCTCATGCTGCATCCCTTTGGTACAGGCTAGAGACCCCGCCAGGCTTTAGGACATCCCTATTCCCACATCCAGACTGCTCCCTGGGGACTCCAGTGGGGCTGGAGCCTGGGAATGCTGTGTCTTCATGCAGGGAGGGATGCAGGGGGAGGTTTGGGCAGGGAGGATATCCTTGCCTCCTTTCAGGACCCTGTTTGCATCCTGGAGGTTCCCAAGCAGAGATTCCCCCCCTGAGCTGTAATTGGTAAATCAGGCATTGGAATCAGTGCAGGCACTAATGAGAGTAATTAGGAATCATTTGTTACTAATTGAAATAGAAGGAGGAGGCAGGATGGGGTGGAGGGAAGCCTGGCTGGGAGTAGGGCTTCCTGTGCTTGGGGGTGCTGCTGCCCTGAGGGTGACAATCCCTCACCCATCCTTCCTCTGCTGTGTCCCCAGGGGGGAATTTGGCTTCTCCTTGCAGCTGCAGGGTGTCCCTACAGGAAGGATGGTGGCTGAGCTGGGTTCTCCCCTTGTATCCCACCCCAGGGGTGGATCACTTGGGAGCAGGGGATGGATCTTTGTGAAGGGCTGATGGTGCCGGGGGCACCTGGCAGGAGCGGTTTGGAGCCTGCCTGCTGCCAGTCCCTTCTGCAGGAGATGAATGCATTGTGATGGTTTATTTATTCATTTATTTATTTATTTCCCTTCCCCTTGGCATCCTGCAGGAATCTGTGTTGGTTTATTAATATCCAAAGCCTTGCCGAGCCGGGGAAACCCGTTTCTCATCCAGCCCTTAAAGCGCTGGTAGCGCAGTGCTGCAGGGAGGGAGGATGCTGAGGTGCGGCTATAGGATGCATCCCTTTCCCAGGGCTCCTTCCCTGTGCTCCAGGGTTTTCCCTTGTCATTCCCAGGTGAGCGACGGGAGCCTTACGGTGCTCTCTGTGAGCCGGGAGGACCGGGGTGCCTATACCTGCCGGGCATACAGCATCCAGGGGGAAGCTGTGCACACAACGCGCCTGCTCGTTCAAGGTGAGATCTTCCAGCACGGACCCTCCAGCTCCTCCTCAGCCACTGGTTTGTTCTCCATGGGGAAAACTCCATGGACCGCAGGACTGCGGCGCTGTCCTGAAGTGACCCGCAAACCTCATGGGCTCAGCATCCTGCAAGCTGTAGGATGGAGGAATCTGCTTCAGCATCCTGCCAGCTCCGCATCCCGTTTGTGGGATGGAGGAATCTGCTTAACTGGGGCACGCCGCGGCCGTGCCGGGCCCCTTTTGTTTGGGAAGCAGGGAAAAGCTTGAGGCTGTCACAAAGCACCTCGTCAGACAGCGGTGATGCATGGCAGGGCCTCCTGCTCCCTCTTTGATTAAATAAATCTTTAATTAGGTCAACAGCTACCAGCAGAGAGAGGAGCACGGGGTGTCCTCTGCTCTGCTTTAGCCGTGGTGCTGAGCTGTGCATCCCTCTGGTTTTTCCTGTGGGTGATGTGGAAGTGCTCAGGATAAAGGGAAGCATGAGCTCATCTGGCCTGGGAGGAGCAGAGCCGTGTGGCGTGAGTGCAGGGCCCCCTCCCTAAAGGTGTAGAGAGTATAGCATCCCTGCCTGGTTTGGGTTGGAAAGGACCTTAGGATCATCTCATTCCAACCATTCATTGGGATTCTGTGATTCTGTGATTCTGTAACCCCTGCCACGGGCAGGGACATGTTCCAATGGACCAGGTTGCTCCAAGCCCCATCCAGCCTGGCCTTGAGCACTGCCAGGGATGGGGCAGCCACAGCTTCTCTGGGCACCCTGTGCCAGCACCTCAGCACCCTCACAGGGAAGAGCTTCTGCCTTATCTCCAACCTGAACTTCCCCTTGTCCATGATCCCAGAGCAGCTCCCAGCCAATGATGCTGGGATGGAGCTGAGCCTGCGCAGCCTCTGCAGGGCTCTGTGCTGGTGGGGGTAACACCTTTCTCTCCCTGCTTCCAGGACCTCCATTTATTGTTTCCCCTCCGGAGAACATCACAGTCAACATCTCCCAGGATGCGCTCTTCACCTGCCAAGCCGAGGCGTATCCCGGGAACCTCACCTACCTGTGGTACTGGGAGGAGGAGAACGTCTACTTCAAGAAGTGAGTTGTAGCTGGCTCCGTGTCCTTATCCTCCTTTTCCTGCTCCCGGGTCATGATGTCCCCATGATCCTCCTCCTCCTCTCTTCTCTCGCAGTGACCTGAAGCTGAGGGTGCGGATCCTGATCGATGGGACGCTGATCATTTTCCGTGTCAAGCCAGAGGATGCTGGAAAATACACCTGTATCCCCAGTAACAGCCTGGGCCGCTCGCCATCGGCCTCTGCCTACCTGACGGTGCAGTGTGAGTGTGGGTATCCTAAGGGATGGTGCTGGGATTGGTAGTACCGGGCTCTGAGGCAGCCCAAGAGGCTCTGTTATCCCCGAATCCTATTACAGACTGGTTTGTGTTGGAAGGGACCTTAAAGCTCATCCTGCCTTGGACAGGGACACCTTCCAGTGGAGCAGCTTGCTCCAAGCCCCTGTGTCCAACCTGGCCTTGAGCGCTGCCAGGGATGGGGCAGCCACAGCTTCTGGGAATCCCAGATTGCATCCCACATGTGTTTGTAGGGTGCGGGCAACAGGAAAGCAGAGCCTGAGCATCCTGGGTAGCTTCCACCTTTGCTACAAGTGGGTTTTGATTAGGCTGGCATCTCCCCACCGCGCTGTCCTCATCTGCATCGTGTTGGGCAGGGAAACACCAGCTCAGGGCTCTCAGATTCAGCTGCCTGCTTGAGTTCCCCAGTGTTTATTATGGGGGCATGTTCCTATGGAGGAGTTTTCTGCTTTGCATGTTGTATTCTTCAGGCTGTAACCGATCTAAACAAGCAGAGGAGAAGGGGCTGGAGCAGGAGTGTTGCTTCCCACACTTGTTCTCTGGGCTCCCCAGGCAGTAATGGGTAGTGTGCTACCGGTGTCCTGTGGCATTTGACAGTAATGGCCTCAATTGCTGCTGCTCTCAATGGCAATATTACTCTGCTGTAAGAGGTTTATTTTATAATGATAGATAGGCTTGAGCAAAGTGGGCTCCTGATTTGAAGTGTTTTAACTCAATAATGCTGGTTAGTGGGAAGCCCCACACTGGTGGGGAGCTGCTATGAGAAGGGCCGGTAGGTCCAGTGGTCTCCCTATAGGGATGGATGGAGGGGTGACCAGGCAGAGGTGCTTGGATACGCCCGGCTGGGAGAGCCTGTGGCCTCAGACCATTAAATCTGCCCTGCTGCTAATCCAGGACCACTCATCAGGGCTGAAGGCTGTTAAAAATAGCTCTAATGGCAGGAAAACCAGCCTTTGGGCAACCTGCCCTCCATACCGCCCTGCAAGGGGGGCTGCTTGTGCTGCAAACCCCTTTCCCCCACAGCAAACCTCATCTAGAACCGGGCTGACCTCTCGAGAGGGAGAATTCCCACCCCCTGAAGCAGCCCTCGGATGGGGACATGGCTCTGGGGCATTACTGAGCTGGGCTGGCCCCTCGCCAGTGACCTAGTAGTGAAAGGCTCGATCCCATTACCCTCTCCCATGCTGCCAGAGCCCTTGATTACATTTCCTAGGAGGTGGAGTGAAGCAGGAGGGGGGGTAAAGCCCATTCCATATGCAGCGCTTGGCAAATCTGGGTTACGGTGCCATTGCCGGGGGCACCGGCTTGGGGTTCCGTGTTTTGGCAGGCAGAGAGGGAGCAGCACTCCCGAACTGGGTAGTTTTTACCCCAAGGAAGCGCGTCTTCCATCCCTTCCTCCCAAAAACCTCACCCTTAGCCCCAGCTTTGCGTTTCTGTATCCGCAGCACAGGGATGCTGCAGCCCCAAAATGCATTCATCCATCCCTTATGGCAGTGTAAACACTGTCAGGATTTCCCCCCTAACCTCACGCTGCCGGTGTCTAGACAAGGTTGTGGAAATACTCTTCTTATTAAAAGTAACTTCTTTTTTCCTCCTTTTTTTATCAAGCTGCTTATTAAAGAAAGCCTCGATTCGCTCCAACCCACTCACACTTAATTAAAAAGCTCTTAGAAGCACTGGTAATGACACATCCTAGACTGGAGCATCGCGAGACTGTGTGGGTGATGCAGCGTGGGGGGGTTAAGGTGCATATTTTAAGCTACTTGCATCCTGTTGGGAAGGCAGGAGGTGGCTGATGCTCAATGTGACCCAGGCTCGATGAGCTGCGAGTACAAACAGACAGGAGGTAAAGGACTCGCTGTAGCCCAGTCATGGATCCCTTCTCCCATCCCTATTGCTGCAGCTGGGAGCTGGGATAGTTTTCACTGCTGCTGTGCAGAACCAGGCAGGCTGGGTGTGATGGAGCATGCTGAGCAGGGCATGACTCAATGTGGATGTGCCAGCAGATGGGTTTAATGCTGCTTCTTAAATGCATCGTTTAATGAGCCCCCGGTAGGAGCACTCTGGGCATGAGTAAAGCCCCCCCGAAATACCAGGTATTACAATGGATTTGTGTGTAGGAAGCCTGGAGATAACAGCCTCCGGGAGCCAAGGGCTTGGAATTCATTATCAAAGTGATGGAGATCGTCTGAAGCCAGGTGGTGGAGGAGAGATGGGCTGACACGGTGCTTCTGCTCTCCCAGATCCTGCCCGCGTGGTGAACATGCCCCCCGTCATCTACGTCCCCATTGGGATACACGGATACATCCGCTGCCCGGTGGAGGCAGAGCCCCCGGTCACGCTGGTCAAGTGGAACAAAGACGGACGTCCCCTTAGGATTGAGAAGGTAAGGAACCCCCCGGGGAGGGACACAGAGGGATTTGGACCCTGTGTCCTCTGCATAGCCAGAGAGCATCACCCTGTGTTCATCGGGAGAGAAGAAACCCCATAGGATCAGCAGGGCTGGAAGAGACGTTCAAGATCATCAAGTCCAGCCTTTACCTGCCAAGTGCACTAATCCATCCCATGGGTGGGATGATGCTGCTGTTCCTTATCAGCTGCGGGCAGAGTGAATTCGGGTTCTTGTGTAGACATGATGTCTGCATCTCCCAGACCTTGTGCCTGCTGCCTTCCCAAGTCACATCTTGATGGCCCTGTTTTGGTTTCTCCAATGGGAATGGATGGTTGAAAGACCCTTTTAATAGGTCTCTGCCATCCTATAATCACAGTTTGATCGGCTGAGCAAGGATATGAGCCATTAAATATTTAAAGGAAACGCTCAGGATCTTAAATTTCCTTAAATATTAATGATCCGAAGTTTTAATTGCATTTAAACCTGAGGGTTCCTGCTCCTTGGTGCCCTCAGCCCCTCGGGTGAAGTTGTCTCCTTGGTGCCACCAGGATGAGTTTCACTTTAGGGGGTGACGGATTGGGATGTTATGTCTTTTGGGCTACTTGTGTGTTGGGAATAGAATCGGGCATCTCCTGGGGCATAGCTGGGGGCGGTTTGGCTGAAGGGAGAATAAGCAGCAGCAGTGGGTGTGGGATAAACCAGCTCCCTCTTTGTCACTGCTGCAGTATTCCGGCTGGAACCTGCTGGAAGACGGGTCGATCCGGATCGAGGAGGCAACTGAAGATGCTCTCGGCACTTACACCTGTGTGCCTTATAACGCCCTGGGTACGATGGGCCAGTCTCCCCCTGCCCGACTGGTACTGAAGGTAAATTTGCCTGCTCAGATCCTTGCTCTGCAGCCATGGATTGTGTCTCTTGCCAAGTGATGCTCTCGGGGTTGTGCTGCAGTGAATCTGTGTGTGCTTTGTGGAGATATCTCCTGCTGTAGCCAGGCTTTCTTGACGTGGAATTGCAATGTGCATGTGACTCATTCTGCCTTCCTGTTCGGCACAGCACTGCAGGGATGGATGAGGCGGGGTCTCTAATCCATGGTGCTTATTTGGTTGTTAATTCAGTGCTGGGGTTGAGGATTTACTTTGCTTCTCTGAGTGCTTCTCTGTGAAGAGAGCCCAAGAAGGGCTTTGTGCCCCCCAAACTGGTCCATTACTCGCTGTAGCAAAAACCTTTGCTGTGAGCCTTATCTCTTACCTGTGCTGAGAAAGGTGGATGTGGAGCCTCATGAGTGTCCTGAAACACTAGGCAGGTATAGCTGGAGAAGGTCCCCCTGGAGCAGTGGCACAGGTTGGGCCACAGCCAGTGTATGATGAGCGTGAGGCTTTGGTAGTGCTGGACCAGGAAATGTGGCCCTGGGATGGCCTTTTTACAACAAAACACTTGGGCCCTGCTGTCCTGGGCTTGGGTTCATGGAAGACTTTATTAAAGGGATGATTTGAGCTCTAGAGATGCTCCATGTGCTCTTGCTGCATGCAGAGCCTGAGGTGTGCTGGGCTCCCAGTGCAGTTCCCACTGTGTCTGGGGTGGGATTTGCTGCCTCTTCCTTCCCTGATCACCAAGTCCATGCTTGTGGGCAGCAGTGATTTATGGTGTCTTGTTGAGATTCATCTGATAACACTTTGTGTATCACAAACACACATCCACTAAAACGGCTGTTGATGGAATCTGATGTGATGTGGGTGGGTTTTTTTCCCCCTGTTGACCTCCTTAAAACTTAAACAAGATGCCATAGTGCGATGGCTCTTTAGAGGAAACACTCTCTGCTGTGAAAACACTCTTGCAGTGCCTCAACCTTACCCAAACCAAATTGATTTGTGTTGGAAAAGGGTTTGTTTTGGTGGTGGGCAGCTGCTTGCACATGGTGGAGTTGGCAGTGTGTTGTGGGAGTTGGCAGTGGGTTGATGCTCCTTGATGGGAGTCGTCAATGGGTTGATGCTCCTTGGTGGGAGTCGTCAATGGGTTGATGCTCCTTGGTTGGAGTCATCAATCGGTTGATCCTCCTTGGTGGGAGTCATCAATGGGTTGGTGCTCCTTGGCTGGAGTTGTCAATGGTTGATGCTCCTTGGTGGGAGTCATCACTGGGTTGATGCTCCTTGGTTGGAGTTGTCAATGGGTTGGTGCTCCTTGGTGGGAGTTGACACAGGTTGATGGATGCCTTTTCCCTTGGCTGCAGGACCCCCCCTATTTCACGGTGCTACCAGGCTGGGAGTACAGACAGGAGGCAGGGAGGGAGCTGTTGATTCCTTGTGCTGCTGCCGGAGACCCCTTTCCCATCATCGCCTGGAGAAAGGTACCCGGCCTGCCAGACAAATCTGCAGTGCCTTTGGCTTTTGGTGACTATTGCAGACAGAGAAGCCACACTCTGTCCCGGTAAGAACAAACTGCAGGTACAGCTGCTTCGCTTTGGGCTGAGCCACTGCCGTCCTGTCCCGCAGGTGGGTGGGGGAAGCCCAGTTTGCGGCCACCAAGTCCTTGAATCCCATGAAACCAGCACGGGAAAAGCACCCGCCAAGCTGAGCCCTAGCCCTGTCTCCCTCCTCTTCCTCCTCTGGCTGCTGATGAGGTGGTCACTGGCAGGACATGGCCACCATTCCCATGTGGATCTCCCATGGTGGGACATCTCCCATCTCTTGTGCTCCCAGACGACCCTTGGCTGTGTTTTGCTAAGGGGCTGGTCCTGTCAGCAGCACTGTGGCTTTGAAGACCTTGAGAAGAAGCTGTTTTGATGATGCTGAACTCAACATAATGGTTCCAGGCTGTGATGGCACAGCCGGAGAGCAGTGTCCTCCTGTGCCTCCCCTTTGCTTCCAACCTTGCTGCTCCCATGAAAGCCACCATGCAGGGACCCCGTGTGCTCTTTGTCCCCCTGTCAGAATCTTCTTGCCAAGCTTCATCTCCCCTTCTCAGAGCTCCTGAGAGTGATGGGGTCCCTTGTGTTGTCCAGTGGGCAGCAGCATCTTCAGTCCTTATGGTGTGAGATGCTGCGTCTCTTTGAGTTCCTTTGACCTGCACGAGGAGGACCATGGCCTACACATGGACCTATCTAAGCCTTGCTGGCCCTTTAGTCTTTTTCTCCATCTTATTTTTCTCTTCCCTGCCCCTCACCATTCTTATTCCGGTCTCTTTTCAACCCTTCTTGTGCCTTCTGGCCATCCTCCTACTGTCATGACTTTGGCCTTATCCCCTCCAAGTGCAGCTGGGGCTTGCTTGGGCTCAGTTTCCCACTGCCAGAAGCAAGCTCCCCATCAGCGCACCAGCGTTGACCAGTCTCTTGAAGAACTCCTGAAGACTTGGGCTTGGCACTGGTAATCCTGTGTGCTTTGTACTCGTCTTGTGTGGATTAGCAGAGCCCTCTGCATGAAGAACAGCTGAAGAAGACTCGGGACAATGTGGGATTTGCATCATTTGGGTTTACGAGCCTAGAAAGGAGCTGTTACAAGATCCATCTTCCAGGCACCTCCCTCCATCCTCCTGTGTCCCCATGGGGCCCTCTCTGCCCGCCCATCAGAGGCAAAGGGTCCTGCTGCTGGTTGAGGGGCAGGTTGGGCACCTGGGGACAGCCCGGAACGGTGTTTGCTGCTTTGCCCCTTCCTCGGCAGCGGTGCCCGTGTGGGTGCCGCAGGGCTCTCCGCTCGTGCCGAGCACCAACCTCCCTCACACCTTCCTCTCGCGTTGCCCCGCCAGGTCCTCTCGCAAGCGGGGGAACCGGCTGCCCTGCCACGACTGGAGAGACCAGCTCCCTTGCCGGTGGCCGGCGGTGTCCCCTGGGCCACGCAGGTAGCTTAGTGTGACCCCGCTGCCGCCTTGCCCTGCCCCGCAACCCGCCGCTGAGTCCTCTCTCTTTCTCTCTTTGCCCGGCTCCTTGCCCAAGGTAGGGAAGCCCAGCAGGAGCAAGCACAACACACTGCCCGGTGGCACCCTGCAGATCCGCTCCCTCGGCAAGGATGACCACGGCGAGTGGGAATGCGTCGCCACCAACATCGTCGCAAGCATTACTGCCAGCACCCACCTCACTGTTGTAGGTACGTAAGCGGTGGCACCTCGAGCGAAGAAGGTGGGGATGCTCGCCGTGGAAAGCAGCGTGGCTTTTCCGTGCTGTTTACTGATGGAGCTGCCTTTCTCTGCTCCTGTTTTGTCCTGCTGCTGTTTGGAGCAGGAATTCTGGGGGGCCTTCGGTTGGGGCAAGAGGAGTCCTTGTGGAATCATGCTGGATGCTGAAATGATTCATGGGAATCGTTCCTTGTGGAATCATGGGGGCTCCAAGCCCTCTTGCCTTTGCCAGCTGGCAAAGAATCACAGAATGGTTTGGTTTGGAAGGGACCCTGAAGCTCATTGAGTTCCATAGACAGGGATGCCTTCCACTAACCCAGGTTGCTCCGAGCCCCATCCAACCTGGCTTTGAGCACTTCCAGGGCTGGGGCGGCCGCAGCTTCTCTGGTTTTGCTCCCATTGACCCCATCCCTTTGTCCCGTGCAGGCACAAGCCCTCATGCCCCAACCAGCGTGCACGTGGTGGTGGCCATGACCTCAGCCAACGTCTCCTGGGAGCCCGGCTACGACGGTGGATACGAGCAGACATTCTCAGTTTGGTACGGCCCTCTGTGAGTCATCCTGGCATGCTTTGCTCTCTGCTTCTTTTCCTTTCCAGCTGACCAGAGCTTCCAGCAGCCTGGGGTGGGGGGGGTTGAGGGGAGGAGGGTGGTGAGGGTGGCTCGGCACCCATGGGTGTCATTAGGGCTGTGTTCCCATTGGGAGAGGTTGGGTGGTGGTGGGATCTGTGCTGCCCAGCAGGTTTCGTTCTGCTGATGATGGTACAAGGGAGATGCTTTGCATTCACGTAACTTTGCCCCTGGCATCTCATTTCAAGATAAACTGTTTATGGAGCTTAACAGGCAGGGAGAGGATGGGAAATGCAGCCTTTAGAGTGCGCGTCCTGGAAGAGCTGTGACTAAGCAGAAATGATCTCTCCTTGCTCTCTGGCTCCCTGGAGGTGATTAAATCCCAGCTCACTTCACAACCAGCCACTGCGAGATGAGGGCTGGGTCTGAGCCTCGTGGGGCTGTGCTCCCATCACCCCTGTGCTGCCTGGTACCTAAAGCCAGTGGGTGCATCCCTTGGGACAGGGGAGGGAGCAATGTAGCTGCAGTGAGGTTGGGGCTCTGCACTTGCATGTCCTTGGAAACGTGGTGTGTGGGGGGTGATGCCTTCCGTTCCTGTGCTTGGGCTGGTGTTCTTCAGCCTTTCTTCTTGCTCTTTCTTTCCTTCCTTCCCTTAATTTGCCCTGATGGAGACTGCTGAGAGTGGAGATAGGGCAGATGTCACCTGCAGCGATTCCTGCCCTGCTCCCCCAGCCTGTTGGGAAGTGGGGGGAGGAAGGAATGGAGCAAGCAGAGCAGCGCAGACCTTGCTGTGATGAAAATGCCCTTGGGAAGGAGCAGTTAAACCTCTCTGCTCTGGAGAGATGTGACAGCTGCTGCTATTCCTGCTCTGCAACCTGCTGCTGGTTTCCTGCCTCATCCAGGCTCTTCCAGACCCTTGGCGAGAGCAGCCAGCAGCAGGAAGGGTGCTTACACCAAGCTTTCCGTAGGGAATTTACAGGGTGTTGTTGGAACAGGGATCCAGAGACCTGTCTTGCCCTGACTGCAAGGGTGTGAGCCTTGGGTGCTGTGCTGCTCCTTGGGACCAGGGATCTGGGATGGTGCTGGGTCATCTAGAGCCATGTGGAGAGCTTGGCCATCCCTGTGCTTTCCTCCCTGCTGTGGCTATGGGATGCTCAAGCGAAACACAGCTTCATCCTCGGTGGAGCTGATGCTTCCTCCCTCTTCCATGGTTATTGATGCTGGAAATGCAAACCCTGCTCCCCAGAGGTAGCCAGGGCCACCGCAGCATCCCTCCTGCATACACACCATCCCTCAGCAAGGACGGTCACACATCCCGGGGGGCGGTTAGTGATGCATTTACCCTTGTCTTGCCCTAACTCAGCTCCTTGTGGTTGCGTGTCCCCACACAGAAGGGATGTGGGAGGTGATGGAGTTATATGCCACATGGAAACCCGCTCCAGGCACTGGCTGCTCCACTGCGGTGGCAGTGGGGATTCTGGGAGGTGGATTCCCAGCTGGAGCAGTGGTGGGACAGAGGCTTTCCCACTGGGTTTGGTGGAGCACACTGCAGGTGCATGGCTCTCCACCGACTTCCTTGTTTCCATAGCTTGCTGCTGCTTCTCCTGCCTCACCTTTTGCTCCCTTTACAGCAGCATCACTTGTCCTTGCTCCATCTTTTACTTCCCACTCGGGGGATTTACCTGGCTGTAAACTGGTGGTTACAGATGTGCCCTATTCAGAATAGACCATCTGCAGCAATCCTTTCCAGATCCTCTATTGGACACAACCATAACGTGCAGCCAAGGGCTGGGGCTCAATAGAGCATCCCTCTAACATAAGCACCAGTACTTGCATCACAGCGATGCTCCTCTGGGACGTGGTGCTTCCCAGCAGGGTGATGGCTTGTGGAGGTGGCTGCATGCTTGTCTATGCTGGGTTGCACTGGGGTGGCTCTGGGAGCTCTTTTCACCCTGGGTTTGTGGGTTAGACCCCAGCAGAAGGGCTGTGTCCTGTGTGCCCCACAAGTGCTGTGTTGCTAAAGCCCAAGTGATGCCCTGGGCTGTGCTGGCAGCCCCTGACTTGTGTAGATGTGGCAATGGTGGTGATTTAGTTGAATGTCTCTTGTGGGGTTGCATGGACAGGGATAGAGCTGAGGGAAAACTCAGGTATGAGTGGGAACAGGGCCCATCTCCATCCCGTTCGCAGCACCCACCTTAGGAAGAATGTTCCAGCTTCTACTTTCGCCCATGGGAATCTGATGGAGACAACCTCAGAGCAGGGCTGTTGGTGCTGACCCTGCTCAGGGGGGCACAGGGCAGGGGGGAGGCTGGTGGCAGTGTCCATATGAGCTGGTGTGGCACAGCGGGATGCTGGCCCCGGTTATCGCCAAGCCAGCTCTTGGTTGGCTGCCCCATGTCCATACACATCACTGCTCTCAAAGCAAACCATCGCTCAGGAAAGCTCCATATCCACTCCAGAAGTTAATGCTGCCTCTTGGTCCTCCCTGTCAAAGACCCCTTTCCCTGAGGATGCTCCCTTCTCTCTTGGCAGGATGAAGAGAGCCCAGTTTGGCCCCCATGACTGGCTCTCTCTCCCTGTGCCAGCTGGTTCCAGTTGGCTACTGGTGGATACCTTGGAACCAGAGACAGCATACCAGTTCAGTGTCTTGGCTCAAAACAAGCTGGGCACCAGCTCCTTCAGTGAGGTGGTCACTGTGAACACTCTAGGTAGGTCCTCCATGGGCACGAGGGGAGGGATTCAGGAGGGCTATGGGGATGTCCTGTCTGATGCTGATCAGCAGCAGTAGTTTGAGGGATCATGGAGGGTCCTAAATGATGCTTTTGGACTTTGTGGGGTGCATGGGGCTCCTTAGAGCTTGTCCTAACAGGCAGTGCTGGAGAGCTGTGCTGCACCAGTCACCTTTCAGATATCTCTTAAGTTCAGCTGGGGTCAGGAGGGATTAATGGAGCCCCAAATCACTTGTGTGCAGCTCAGCTGGAGCTCTCACGTGCTGGTACCTGCTTTGGAGCTGTCTGAGGTGGAGGTGGGAGGAAGCAGGATGTTTTCTAAGGCCTTTTTCTTGGAGCCACTGCGTTGTTAGTCCTGCTTTTTGGAAAGACACTGAGATGAGATGCCTCAGATAGGCCTGAAACTCCAGCAAGCTGGGAACCGCTGCTGCCACCGTGCTCTGCCTGCCCTGATGGGAGAGAATCCTTCATCTCACCCCATCTCAACTGTGTCCCTGTCCCATCTGCTCTGTCCCCAGCATTCCCTGTAACAACTCCAGAGCCTCTGGTGTTGGTTACCCCACCGAGGTGCCTAACAGCCAACCGCACACAGCAAGGCGTCCTCTTGTCATGGCTTCCTCCTGCTAACCACAGCTTCCCCATCGACCGCTACATCATGGAATTCCGCGTCGCGGAGAGGTGGGAGATCTTGGATGATGGTATCCTGGGGACCGAGAACGAGTTCTTTGCCAAGGACTTGTCCCAGGTAAGCAGGGGCTGCCCACCCCGTATGTGTGGTGTTGCAGCTCTGGGGATGCTTTAGGGGTGGCTCAAGGTCTTCAAGGAGCTGGGCCAGGTTGGAGGCTGCGGTGAGGGACCTGATGGATGTTCTTGGTGTTTCAGGATACCTGGTACGAGTTCCGTGTCCTGGCGGTCATGCAGGATCTCATCAGTGAGCCCAGCAACGTTGCTGGTGTCTCCAGTACAGGTAAGGGTGGTTTGTTCTTCTACCACAAGCATCTCTGCTTCTACAGGTAGCGCTCGGGTCATGCAGCAGAACTTGCTCATGACACTGAAGGGTGGTTGTGTGCTTTTGATGTGGGCTGGCTGCATGGTTATGGTCAGTGTCCTGGGAATGTTGCTGGCCCCATCCGTGCTTGGATGCAAATGGAGCAGCACTGGAGTGGGTTAGTCCTTCCCAAAGAGCATTGTGTTGCAGTGTGACAGCTCTGCAGGGTGCTTGGAGGACAAAGACCGGGCACAGCGCAGCCTGGAAATGGGAGTGGAAGGTGCAGAGAGGGAAACGTAGCACTGCAGTGCAGAGATCCAAGGGATAAAAAAGCTTTGGAGCTGGAGACTGCAGCATGCTGCAGCTTGTGCATGGACCTGCATCCCAGCCCAGCTCAGATGATGCTTCTGGAGCAAGGGGCAGGGGAGGTGGTGTCGATGGGAAAGGCAAGGGGGAGATGGGGATGGGGAGAGCCCTGGGTTTATGGCTCTGATGGAAAAGCCAAGCAGCAGCACAGCTCTGCTGCGGTCTTCCTCTGCCCCCAAGTGGTGCTGGCACGGTGAGAGCCTGCCTGCTGCAGCCTGCTTGCTTCCCTGCTCCGGCTCCTCTCCCAGAAGCTTTCCCAGGGGGTTTGGCAATGCCTGCAGAGCGTGTGTGTGCTCTTCCCGGCTGGAAGCGGGTGCTCCAGGCAGGAGCACGCTGCAGGAGCACTGGGGCTTGTGGCCTCTTCCCTGGGTGTCTGTCGGCTAAGGCAAAAGGGCTTTTTGCTTCTCTGGGCACCCTGTGCCAGCGCCTCAGCACCCTCACAGGGAAGAGCTTCTGCCTAAGAGCTCATCTCAGTCTCCCCTCGGGCAGGTTCAAGCCATTCCCCTTGGCCTGTCCCTACAGGCCCTTGTCCCAAGCCCCTCTCCAGGTTTCCTGCAGCCCCTTTAGGCACTGGGGCTGCTCTCAGGTCTCCCCTTCAGGAGCCTTCTCTTGTCCAGGCTGCCCCAGCCCAGCTCTCTCAGCCTGGCTCCAGAGCAGAGCTGCTCCAGCCCTTGCAGCATCTTCATGCAATTGTGTGGTGCAGGGTCACCAAATCCCTTGGCAGTGTCCTGCAGCTGCACTGGATGCTCTCCCTAGGTGGGCTGAATGGCCAAGGAGGTGATCCTGCCCCTCTGCTCTGGTGGCACCCTATGGGTTGGATGGGGCTTGGAGCAACCTGCTCTAGTGGAACGTGTCAGTGCCCATGGCAGGGGTTTGGAACTGGATGAACATTAAGGTCCCTTCCAACCCAAACCAGTCTGGGATTATCATCCCTAGTACCAGTCGCCTTCACAGTTGCTGTGATGGGTCCCTGGAGAAGCCAGCAGTGATTGTGCATGATGACACCCAATTGTCGTGGTTTCCCCGCAGACGTATTCCCTCAGCCTGACCTGACGGATGAAGGTCTAGCCCGCCCGGTGCTGGCTGGCATTGTTGCCACCATCTGCTTCCTGGCTGCTGCCATCCTCTTCAGCACACTCGCCGCCTGCTTCGTCAACAAGCAACGCAAACGCAAGCTCAAGCGCAAGAAAGGTGAGCCCATCCCCTCTCGTGTGCTTCCTCCCTCCTCCCCCTCCTCCTCATTCCTCGCTCCTCCTCCTATGTTGTGTTGTGGTGGTAACCGTCTTCCCTATCTGTCTCTTCTTCCGTGCGTGCGCGTCCTCAGGTGAAGCCCTGACTTCATCCCTCGTCTGTGCCTGAAAGAACCCGTGGTCGGGAGCGGGAGAGGCAGGGTGGGTGAAGAGGAGACACAGGAACTAGCCTGGTGATAACTCCTAGAGATGGGGTTTAGGGTTGGGGTGTTGAGCCCCTCTCCTCCTTGAGGTCCCATGGAGCTGGGCTCTCTAGCTCCTTTCTGCCCAGCCCCAGTGCCCCACAGCCACATTACACTAGAGAAGACCCCCACAATGGAGACCCTGCTGCTCTGCTTCCCAAAAACTGGGGCTGCAGCCACCATGCAGGAGTGGGTCATAGGGAAAATGGTGCCTGGAGAGCCAGGAAGGGCAGCAGCTCCCCTGTCCTGGAAGATTAGATGACCTTGGAAGGTCCCTTCCAACCCATGTGATTCTATGAGCTAAGATGCGGCAGCAGGATGGGGCAGGACCCTGTGACGGGAGCTGTGTGTTGTCAGCAACCATTAAAGCACTGGAGCAATGAAACCTTGGCCTCTTGTTGAGTGTCTTTTGTTGTCTTGATGTTGAGTTTGTGTTGTTCCT
Organism: Lathamus discolor; assembly: GCF_037157495.1. Lineage (NCBI taxonomy): Eukaryota > Metazoa > Chordata > Aves > Psittaciformes > Psittacidae > Lathamus > Lathamus discolor. Next base: position 1,120,971 of record NC_088900.1, read on the forward strand.
GTCGTGTTGCGCCTCCTCAGCGTTCTCTCTTCTTTCCCCTTTTTATTCTCTTCCAGACCCTCCTCTCTCGATAACCCACTGCAGGAAGAGTTTGGAGTCCCCGTAAGTATCTGTCTTAGACGCGGCACCAGGCTGTGGGTCTTCCAGGTGCCTCCCTCCTTACGAGTTGTTGCAAAGCTCAAATGGAAATGTGTCAGCTTGTTTTCTTGCTCCTGACGAGTGGTTTTGGGTGTTCCTTGAACTTGTGGGAACGCAACAAGAGACAAATGGGCTTTGGAGCAGAAAAGAGGGACAAATGCAGCTAAGTGATGACCCCGTTGGATCTTTCTATGACCACTGGCCAAAGCTGGAGTTGACTGATGGAACTCAATTTCACACCCAGCTTGAAGGGGCTCCTTAGGAGAAGGGTTATCCTGCTGCATATGAGTCCTTCGTGCAAGCCCGGTGTAGTTTTTGGGTGATTCTCTGTTGATTTTGGTTTTACTTGGGAAATTCAGGGAATCTTCCACCTACATCCTTTCTTTTCCCATCAGGAGTGCCCCGCTGAAGCCTCTTCCCACACGTGCCCCAAGGTGGTGGATTGTGGTGCTTGCAGCAGCCACAGCTCCTTGCAGAGCCATCAAAAGCATGTATAGCTGCTAATCAACAGGAGCATCTTCATGGGAGTCAGATGTGGACAGCTCATGCTTTGGCTCCTGGATCGCTGTAAAATGTCCCAGTGCTGGTGGATCTTAATCTTCCTTTGTTTTGGTTCATCCACTGCACTGGAATAACCATGCCTGGGCTCGCTTTGTTGGATCTGCTGCCTTTTGCCTTTCAATCCTGTTTGTCCAAGGCTTTCTGGATAGGGATGAGTGAACTATTCTGATGCTTTCTGCCTTTGAGGCTCTCAGCCTTAAGTTGGAGTGTTGAGAATGGGGTGAAAGGTTGGTCTGAAATGATCCATCAACATCTGCAAGTGAGATACTGACTTCTGCAGGAGGGGAACGTTTGCCTGATGTCCCTCTCAGGGGCTTTTCCTGTGTTGATAGCTCAGGTGGACATAGGAAACCTTTGGAGGAGTTGGAAGTGAGCTCTGGATCTGTCTTTTGTCCTCCTGGGGCTGTGGAGCTGATTGCAAGGCATTGGTGGAGCTGGTTGCAGGGTGTTAGTGGAACTGGTTGCAAGGCGTTGGTGGAACTGGTTGCAAGGCGTTGGTGGAACTGGTTGCAGGGTATTGGTGGAACTGGTTGCAAGGCGTTGGTGGAACTGGTTGCAGGGTGTTGGTGGAACTGGTTGCAGGGTGTTGGTGGAGCTGGTTGCAGGGTGTTGGTGGAGCTGGTTGCCTTGGCGAGGGTGCTGAGCTCTCTTCCAGTGGAGCAGGATGATGGGCATTGCTGCTGGTCCTCTGGCCGGGCAAGACTTTGCCATCCTGGTTTCTCTCAGCGGTTCCTCTTTGGATGGCTGGTAGCACTTTGTTCTCTGGATCCAGCCGGTGGTTCTTCTGCACGGGAAGACCTCCTTTCCCCTCCGGGTGACAGTCCCCTCTTGGTTTTTCTCCCTTGTGGTCCAGGTTGTCTTCCGGCAAGGTGAGTCCTGAGAGCATCCGCACGCTCCGTCCCCCTTCGGAGTCCTCTGACGACCAGGGCCCGCAGGCCAAGCGGATGCTGAGCCCCACCAAGGAGAAGGAGCTTTCCCTTTACAAGAAGACCAAGCGAGCCATCAGCAGCAAGAAGTACAGCGTCTCCAAGGCGGAGGCCGAAGCCGAGGCCACCACCCCCATCGAGCTCATCAGCCGCGGGCCAGACGGCCGCTTCGTCATGGACCCATCGGAGATGGAGCCCTCCTTGAAGACGCGGCGCATTGAGGGCTTCCCCTTCGTGGAGGAGACGGACATGTACCCTGAGTTCAGGCAGTCGGACGAGGAGAACGACGACCCCGTCGTCCCCACCTCTGTCAGCGCCCTGAAAACCCAGCTCACCCCTCTGTCCTCCAGCCAAGAGTCCTACCTTCAGCCACCAGCATACAGCCCCCGGTTCCACCGGGCGCTGGAGGGGCCCGGCGCCCTGCAGCCCACTGGCCAGGCTCGCCCGCCAGCCCCACGGGCTTTCCACCACCAGTTTTATGGTTACCTCAGCAGCAGCAGCCCCGGGGAGGTGGACCCACCGCCCTTCTACATGCCAGAAGTCAGCCCGTTGAGCTCGGTCATGTCCTCCCCACCGCTGCCCCCCGAGGGGCCCTTCGGACACCCCACCATCCCCGAGGAGAACGGCGAGAACGCCTCCAACAGCACGCTGCCCCTGGCCCAGACACCTACGGGGGGCCGGTCCCCCGAGTCGTGGGGCAGGGCTGAGTTCCCCTTCGGCAGCCTGGAGCTGGCCCCTGCGCCGTTCCCCCACCAGCTCCAGCCCTGCGAGGGGGGCGAGGGCACCCAGCCCACCGGTTGCCTTCCTCGGGGGCCACCCCCTTCCTCCCTTCAGGTGGTCCCTGCATCCTACCCGGGCATCTTGCCCTTGGAGGCACCAAAGAGCTGGACCGGCAAGTCACCCGGCAGGGGACAGCCTTCTGTGCCCACCACCACCACCAAGTGGCAGGACAAACCTATGCAACCCATGGGATGTCAAGGGCAGCTAAGACATACCAGCCAAGGTATGGGCATACCCGTGTTGCCTTACCACGAACCGTCCGAGCCCGGCGTTCCCAGCGGCACAAGCACATTCAGCCTGGATACCAGGTGGTATGAGCCCCAACCCCGACCTCGGCCAAGCCCTCGGCAGGTCAGGAGGGCCGAGCCCAGTTTACATCAGGTGGTGCTACAACCTTCGAGGCTTTCTCCTCTGACCCAAAGCCCCCTCAGCTCCCGGAACAGCTCCCCAGAGCTGACCGCCCGTGCCCGGCCCCGGCCGGGTCTCATCCAGCAGGCTGAGGTGTCGGAGATCACCCTGCAGCCCCCCACGGCCGTGAGCTTCTCCCGCAAGTCCACACCATCATCAACGGGATCCCCGGCGCCCAGCAGCCGGGGCGACAGCCCCAGCTTCCGACCTACCACCGCCTTCACCTCCCTGGCCACCGCTGGCTACTCCGCTTCCCAAGGCTCCTCCTTGCCCGTGGATACCATGGATGTTTTCGGAGACATCCCTTCTCCAAGGAGGGCCGGCGAGGAGATCCTCCAACCGGAGCCGACATCCACCACGGTAGCCGCCACGGGGTAAGTGTGTGAGCCCCGTGGTGCCTCCCCCCAGCCCCTTCCCTGCTTCCCTGACCCTGCCTCACCCATTCCCTCTGATTCCCTCCCCGCCATCACCATCCCAACTCGTAGGGACTCTCTTGGGCGTGCTGCAGCATCCCTTTTGGAGATGGCATCTCGCGGGCTTTGCTAGGAAGAAGCTTGGTGGCACCAAGGGGTTGCATGGCCACTGCCCAAGAGAGCTGGGGTTTAGGCGACCTTCCCAGTCGGAACGCTTGCCTCCTCCCTGGCTGCTCCCTTGGGAATGTGGGAGCGCCATGAGGACTATGGGCTGTCTCCCAGGCGTGCAATGACCTGGCTCCTGGCTCGCGTAGGTAAGTGTCCTGGTGTCACTGGCGGTTGTTTCCTCTTCTAGCTGCTGGCTCTTGGCTTTCTTCGAACGTTAGGGCCGCCGCCGCCGCGCCTCTGTCTTCCTTCCTCTTCCTCTTCCTCCCCGCGGAGTCTAGAGAGCTTTAATGCATGACACGTTCACCGCCCCACCTGCAAAAGGGATGCTGCAGCCCCAGGACGTGGGCAGGGAGAGCTCGAGGACTTTTAGCCACAGCAGCAGCATGTCAGGAGAGGAGGACATAGAAACAGTAAAGTAACCCCAGCGGAGATCGGGAGGCTGCCGGCACGCTCAGATCCTGCCCTAAGAGAGGGATGTGGCTGCACTAGACAGTAGCGGCTGGTTTTCCAGGTACCAGGGTTGCTCCAGGCAAAAAGCGTCTCTCTCTTTCTCCTTTTCTCTCTGTATTCCTTCTCTTTCCCTCCGTCTTTCCCAGCTCCTCAGACCCCGTAGCCGTGCTTTCGTCCCATCCTTCCGTCTCGCTTCATTTTGGCTTGTTGTCTGGTGGGGTTTGAACCCCCTTCCTCTTGTGGCAGAGAGGACTTGGGGGGCCGGGGCACCCAGCCCCATGGAGCCGGCGCGGTCGGAGGCGTACGGAGAAGAGGAATGTGTTTTGGGGAGGGGGGAGGCAGCGTTTCACCACTTCCCACATTTCACTCCCTCCCTCTGGTACCTGGAAGCGTTATGGCCTTAGGAAACCCCTCTGGCACTGCGCAGGGGGAAGGATGGAGGGCTTGGGGGAGAGGATGGGGAGGGAGAGGAGCTGGAGGAGCCTGAAATGACTTCTGTGTGCCTTTTGGGAAGCGCAGCTCCGGAGTGATGCAGTTCAGCATCTATAGGTCCACGTCTCCAAGCCAGGGCTGCCCTAAGGAGAGCCAGCTCCAGGACAGATCCGTGTTAGAGCCAGCACTGTTGTCCGTGCTTTTACGCAGTGTATCCATTCGCTTCGTTGAGTATTGTTTTGGTTTCTTCTTTGTTTCCTTTCTTCTTCTGTTTCTTTCCCCTTTTATTCTCCAGCCTCGTTTCGTTTGTGGTTTCCGTTTGGTTTCTTTCCCTCCTTTTTTCCTTTGGAGTTGTTGACGTGCTGATGTGTTGCGGAGCTCGGCTCCTTGCGGGTGTTGATAACTGCTTTGTTTTTGATTAATCTCAGCTATCTGGGCAGTGTTGTCGAGACAAGCTTCTCCTCAGCTCAATAGGTAAGGGTGATCCATGTCCGAAAGGATGGTGTGGGCGCTGTGGAGGGTGGCTGGGAGCGGGGCATGAGAAGGGGGACACGGAAGGGGCTTTTCCAATACCATCTCTTCCTTTAAAGGGGAATAAGGAATCCGAAAACACTAGGAAACACCTCTGGACACAACAGTCTCTGTGGCTTTTGGGTTTCCCCTCCCAGCAGCACGCCGCTGCTCCCCTGCCTTTGGGCTGGAGAACCCGGTGGTGGCAGCAATGTCCTCACGGTGGGCTTTGGGATGAGCCAAGCTGTTGTCTTCCCATGGCCACCATTCCTTTCCTGGAGGATGGCACCCTCAACCCCGGTGCTGGTTGTGTAGTGTTAGGGAGGTGTGTGCTGTGTCCGGGTGATCCAAACCAAGAGGCGCTCAGGGCCACCTTCTGAAGCCAGGTAGAAGGCACAGCTGGAGCGGACAGAGCCCTCGCAATAGGGTTCCACAAGGCAGTCTCCAGTTGCAGTCCAGGACGTGGGGAATTTTGTTCCCATCAGTACCTGGACCTGTTTTGTTCATCCCAAGTCCCCTCAGTCATGGAGAAGGGGAGAAGCCAAGGCGGGCTGTGAGGTTGGCAGCAGCGTGACTGCAGTTTCAAGCTGCTGGGGAGGTGGTTCCTCATTCCCGTTGGGAAACCTTGAAGACTTCTTCTGATCCAGCTGTAATTAAACAGCCCTAAGCAGATCTTGGAAGACTATCCCAAGAGAGAGGATGCCTTGCTCGGCCCTGTTTCCTGGATGACCGTGGGCACCACTGGGCTGGGATGGAGTAACTGGGAGATGGCTTTCAGACCTTAGAAGCAGAGAATGTCACTAAAACTGCTAAAGGCAGATGGGATAATATTCCTGACCACAAGGGTTGGGAATGCTGAGCCCCTTTGGCTGTCACCCAGCCTGGTTCTGAAAGGAGAGGTTGGATTGCACATGGTGTGTCAGTTTCTAGGGCTTGACCGTGCCCAGGCTTCTTTAGCACAGGTCTTACAAAGCTTTTCTGCCTTGGATGGACAGAGTCAAGGTCTTGGCTGATGCTCTTCTAACAGGCTGAGGAGCCTTGTTGGGCTGGAAAAGAGCCTCATGAGAGAGAGGTGGGATCGGTACATGTTTCCAGGAGAGGAGAATTCCTCCAGCTGACCTGGAGGGTTGTTCTGGGGTGGGCAGTGCAGGAGAGGTGAGGAAGGAATATCTGGTCACGGTGAGGGGAGCAGGTACAGGATGTGCGCTCCATGGAGGAACCATTCTCTAGTTTGAGCCTTGCAGCTTCCAAAGCTCTGGAGTGCTTGGCCACCTTCTTCTATTTTCCCCTGCTGATCCCAGAGCAGGGTATCCCATGAGGAACAAAGCTGGGACCAAGCCTTGGTGAGACCTGGGCTGTGCCAGGCTTCTGGAGTAATAAAGAAGCCCTCAGTGAGGATGTGGCTGTTTTCGCTCTTTCCTTCCCTGTGGTGCTTCCCTGCTCCGGGAGCATTAGGGACACAAGTAACATGGCTTTAATAGAGCAGAGATGGATCCAGGCTGGTTTGGTGTGGCTCTTGCACAGATCCTGGTGGGCTCCTGTCTCCAGGTGCTGGGGGCTGATGGGTTTTTAGGAGCAGGGTCACATTGCCCAGCAGGATGCTTCCTGAGGAGCAGCCATGCGTCCTATTCCAAGATGCTGCAGGGGACTGGAGCTGCAGGAGCGACTCCAGAGTCATTATTCCCCCAAAAGGGGAAGCCAGAAGGATAAATCTCCCTTTAATAAGCAAGGAATCCTGTAAAGAGCCCAGCCAAGTAATTTCTTGGTGATTTGGGGTCATAAAATTGTCAGTGCGTGCAGAGCACAGGGATTTCTCACCAGACCAGCCGGATTGCTGTACTGCAGTAATAAAAGCTGAGGGGAGGAGAGGGAGAGGCCATTCCTTGGGGACGCCCCATCCCTGGCAGTGTTCAAGGCCAGGTTGGAAGGGGCTTGGAGCAAGCTGCTCTAATGGAAGGTGTCCTTGCCCGTGGCAGGGGTTTGGGACTGGATGATCCTAAGGTCCTTACCAAACCAGTCTGTGATTCTATGGTGTGTGGGCTCGGTGATGGTTGCAGCACCCGGGTGAAGGGCAGGGATAAATGATGCCATTCCCGAGTCAGCACAAGCAGTTTTCCCATCCTCTTCTCTCCGGATGCATCTCCTAATGGGCTGAAGCGGAGCTGTCGCCTCCGTGCAGAGGGAAACCCAAAAACCACAGACAAAGCACCAAGCACCCATACCCCTCAGCACCACAGCCTGCCCTGGCTGATCCCTTCAGGCCCCCCCTTTTTCCAGGGCAGTGCTGCTGATGCCAGGATTTGGGAGGCTCGGCCATGGCGTAGCGTTGAGTGACGAAGGGACGTGGGTGCCAGGCGTGCGGGAGGAGGTCACCCCTTGCTCCCCGCTTGAAAGAAACCAGGTTCCCCTTTAAAGACTGTCCATGTGCTGCTCCTCTGCATGTGTTCCATGCCTCCTCCCGCTTGGAGAAGTTGTGAGTCCGCTTGTCTGAGTGCGTTTTTTTTCTCTTTTCTTTCTGGATTATTACTATGATTTCCTTCTTTTCAGTCTCTTTTAAGTTCCTTCTATATTTTCTCACTCCCGTTTTTCGTTTCTCTTCCTCTCTTCCCTTGCCCCGTGACTTTATTCCCCCCTCTTCCTCTCCAGTCCAGCCCCTTTTCCCTCGCCCTCTCTCCTCTCCCGTCAGCATGGTGAAGTCCGTTGTGTAGATGAGTTGTGGTGTCTGCAGACCTGGAGAAGGGGACACCCTTCTCTGGTGTGTTCCCAGCCTCTTCCTCCCTCATTGTGGTGCCTTGGCAAGGGGCCATCACCGCTGTGTTTCTCTAGCGCCTCTTGTGCCGAAGGATCTCAAGTGTTGCATGATGGCATTCCAGGATGGAGGCAGCAGCCTGGGGACAAAGGGGGCATTCCAACATGCAGGACATCTTATTGGATCATGCTGCACTTTGGGTGTGAGATGGAGCCTTGAATTGAGCTCTTCATCTGAGGAGGATGAAGGGTTGAAGAATGTGGTGGGCTCTGGTCCAAGTGGTTGCTCTGTTTGGTCCAAGTGGATGCTCCGTCTGGTCCAAGTGGATACTCTAACGTGTCCAAACTATTCCTGGATGTCAACATCTTGACTCAAGGAGAGGAGGAGACAGGGAATGTGTATTGAGACCTCCCCTAGGTGACATACACGTATTGTGCCTTGAATCTGCTGGACTCTTCCTTTATATGGGTTCCCCCTTTTGCGTGGAAAGAGCTTAGTGATGCTTTCACAGGCCTTTTCCCTTGTGTTTTTGCCTCATATGTGGAAGGAGGTTTGAAGAAAAGCAGCTGAGATGTGTGTTGGGTTGGATAGCTCTTTTCCTTCAGCTACCTCCTCCTGTCCTGGGGGTCTCTGAGGTCCCTCAGTGCCTTTCTGGTCTCTCCAGTACTTCCCTGCCTATGCAGTTCAGATCCTTGCTCATCCAGAAGGGTCATCCTTTGAAGACTTGAGAAAGCTTCTGCTCTGGGTGTTTGTGGGGCCTTGACCTGGGATTCACGTGTGCTTCTTGAAGCTCCTTTCCTTGGCTCTGCAGCGGAGAATTTCACCCACCTTCCTGAACCTCATCGTCATGTGCTCAAGAGACTTCTGGTGCATGGGCAGCTGCCCAAGATATGAACTCTGTGGGCAGGAACAGACTTTTGGCTGAGCTTAAAATGCAAATGAATGTGAAAGAATCAGAGTCCTTGGAAGAAATAAAGGGTGGGTAGAACAGATACAATCTGGCTGGTGAGTAGCATCGTCTCGTCCTCCTCTGTATCTCTTCCTTGCCAGAGGTCAGACTATTTATGGTGACACATGGGTTCAGCTGCTTATGTTTGTGTGTATAAATACAAGCCCAATTATAGAGAACAAGTGGAAATGAGCTTCAGGCAATTTCCTCCTAATCCCTCGCGTAAATCTGTCTCATTTTGTCAACGTGCCACAGGAACATCTTCTTAGAAGGAAAAAAGCATGGAAAGAGCAAGAGCCTTTTATAAGTTGGGCACTACTAATAGCAGCAAAGTTACCTGGATGGTGGGAACAGGCAGTAGAAGGGAGAGATGCTGATGGGCAGGATGGTGGCACACATGGGAGATGGAGTGGGGCTGGAGCAATTGAGGTCACCATTAGCCAAGTACCTGCATGAATGTATAGTGCAAACCAGAGAATGGTGGATATAAGTGGGAAAAGCCTCTTACTGACTATTCAGGCAGGAATTACTGCAGGAAGTCCCATGTTGTTGGCCTTCTGGGTCAATGTGATGTTACTCTGAACCGTCGTATGTGTGTAGTGTACAGCCCAGTGGCTGTTGGTATTGATGCAGCTCAGTGGGCAATGCCCCAACGGAGCTTGGAGCTGCCACTTGCAGCATCTGGTTGCCCTTGGGAAGATGATGTTGAAGAACTGCAACTCTCTGGGCTTGTAAATGCCATCTTTCCTATGAGGGAAAGCTCTCACTTGGATCCAGCCAGCAGCTTGTCTGACGAGTTGCTTCATCTTCTGTTGACGTGCTGCTCTGCTGGGAGCTGGAACAGAGGCTCTCCAGGAGCATTCCATGCCTTGATGTTGATGGGAAACATGAAAAGCAGCTCTTCATACCCAGTGTTTGGGTTTCTGTTGCATCTGCTGTGTCCCAGCTGCCGCATCAATTCGCACTGTGCTTTTCTCACTGCTCTCCAACGCGGCTGGAAGATCTGAGAGGCTTTGCAATCGCACGTACTTTCAGAAACCAGCTTCAAAACCAACCCCTCCTGCTCCTCAAGGGGAAAAATCCCTTGGGAGCTCTCTGCCTGTGCCGCTCCAGCTGAAGCATCAGTCACTTGGGATGTGAGACATGAAACGCTGCTGGCACATCGGGCTCCACAGCAGTGGAAGACTTGCAGAGGAAACCCTGCCGGGTGTTTTCAGGGCCTGCAAGGCTCCTCCTGAAATCTAACGGAGATGAGAAGCTTCAAACACATCACAGGGGGATGTGGTCTTGTACCTTGTGCTGGGTCTCTGTGCTTACCCCTTCCCTGCCGCTGGCACACACAGTTTTGGCGATGCTGGATGGGTCCCATCTTACTGACCCACCAGGAGGATTTCATCCACAGCTTCTTGGGGACAGAGCAGGAGTCTGGATACACCGCGGCAGCTCCTCCACATGCTGCTGGGTGCAGGGCATGTTCCTTGTGGGGTTTGCACATCCCAACCCCATCACAGACACCTGAAGATGCAGGAGTTGCCATGCTCTGCGTGGCTGCTTGGAAAAGGTTTACTCATTGACCTCCAGCTGTGAGAGCAACAGAGTGTTGGGTAGGACAGGCTTGTTTGATGCACGCTGGTTTAAATCTCCTCTTTGGAGCCTGGCTTTGAGCGCTGACTCTGTTGCGATGAAGGGTGCTTTGCGGGTGCTTTCCCTGTCATCTCTGGACACCTTGCATGCAGGTTGCTCCATGATGACTCGAGTTGATCCTAGGTTGTTACCTGTGGCCTCAGGCTTCTCCTTCTGCAGGTGCTGGTGCAACATCGTGGGTCCTGAAAGTAAAATAGAAGAGGGAAGGAGATGGGAAAGCAGCAAGAGGGGGGATGCTGGGATGTGTTATATGAAAGAGCTGGGCTGACTGTTGTCCAAAGGGAAAGGTTTTCCTTGCTACCCTGCTGACAGCAGTCAGCTTTCCAGCCCGTGGGTGGGAAAAGAGGTACAGTGAAGAAAATAGAGCCGAAGAACCCTTTGCAAAGGGGAGACCACTTAACCTTGAGCTGATTCCTGTAGAAGAGTTACTCAGGGGCTGGAGCTGGAAAACTATCACTTACAGCTTCTTGCTGTCCTGCAGGAAATACCTGTCTGCAAATCCCCTCCTTGTCCCTCACGGTAAAACCTCACCATTACAACATCCTGTCCCACAGGGCAGGAAAACCCAGCTCTGGGTGGGAAAGGAGTAGATGCTCCCGTGCTGTTGCATTTCTGTTGTTGCTTATAGCAGGGACCTGGGAATGAGGTTCCCGGCTGTCAGCGTGTGCCCATCGTGTCCCTGTCTGTCGTGTGGCACTCGGTTATCCCAGCCATGGGAGCAGGGCCGGGCAGGAACCTGCCCCCCTGCTGCTCGTGGTGCTGGTGTTGTCCACCATGGGTGGCTCGTGGTGCCCGTCTCGATGCTGCCGTGCCGCTTCTGCCTGTCTTCTTCCTCTCTTTCCATCCCAAGGGGTTTCCCCCACCGCTTCGCAGCAATACCTTATCGGACATAGGATCTGCCCCGTCCTTTTTGGTTTAGCTATGCTGGCATGGCAGGCAGGTGAGCTGGGGGTGCTGGCAACGCTCTTGCTGGTGGGACCGGCAACGTGCAACGTGGAGGAGATGTCGGGGGCTGGCGAGGCCCCGGGTTTCTCACCTTTTCCTTTTCCATGGCACAGCTGGCTGGGGTCAACCGATCCCCCACCGGGGACATCCAGAGGCTGGAGCATGGCCGAGAGCCACTGACAGTGCCTGTCTGCTTTTTGCTCCCTAGAAACTGTCCATCTCCGCCCGGGGACGCTGCTGCACCTGAGAGGCTTGAAGCTCTGAAATACCAGCGGATAAAGAAGCCCAAAAAGTCATCCAAGGGCTCGTCGAAATCCAGAAAACAATCCAGTGAGTGCGAGGGTGCCGCGGTCCCCATCAGCATCCCCTCTGTGCTCCCATGGGCAAAGCCCAGGCAGGTCCCTGCTGGCTCCAAACCCATCCCTGGATGATGCCCTCACCCCCTCTCCCTAAAGGGGTGGCTCCCATGCTCACCCTGTCCCTCTGCTGCATCTCCCCACCTCCAACCCAAGTTCTCCTTCCATGCATCTCCAGTCTGGTTTGGATTCTGAGTGTTAACTTTCCATGATGCCCTGCTCACCACGTGATTAGATTGAGGTCTGGGCTTGTTGTAACCTCTCTTTTACAGCATGCAAAGCACTCTGCTTGCTGCTGGTGCTGCCTCTGGTCCCATCTATCTTGGGTGTCAGGCACTGGAACAGGGCTCCAGGGAAGTGGTGTAGTCACCCTCCCTGGACGTGTTCACAAACCATGTAGACAAGGCCCTCAGTGACATGGGTTAGTGATGGGGAGTGGTTGGACATGATCTTAAGGGTCTTTTCCAACCCAGCTGATTCCATGCTCCTATGATTCCGTGCTTCTCTTCCCCCGCAGATGGCTCTGCCTCCCAGGTTCAGCACCTTCCCAACTCTCAGGTACTGTGGCCTGACGAAGCTGTCTGCCTCCGCAAGAAGAAGAGACACCCTCGTCAGGACCCCTTCGCCCGCCTCTCGGCGCTGAAGGACGACCTCTGCCACCGGCAGCTCCCTGAAGACCAGACAGCCATCCTCAACAGCGTGGACCACGACGACACCAGCGGCCACGCCACCTTGCTTTAGCCTAGCGCCGGCCCCACGTACTTAAACAGGACGGGGTGGAGGGAGCCAACATCGCGCTGCCGGGGGATGGAGGTGATGGGGGACATGGTGGGGGATGCCCCTATGCTGGTGGCTTGTGGTGGGGATGAGCTGGGGGCATCTTGGGGCAGGTTAGGGGGTAGAGAGGATGCCTGGGATCTGCTTCTCCCCCACTGCTCCGGATGGCTTTGGTGGGGTGGGAAGGGGGAGGCGTTGCACCTCGGTTTCAGGAAAGATCTTTAGGCTTAAAAGGCATCGACGGAGCTTCTGACATCGCTTCCATTGCGTGAGGTTAGGGAGGAAGTGTGGGGTTGAGCAGCTCGATAGCTGGAAGAAATTAAATGGCACAGGGTGTAATTAGTTGACAAGAAGCCAAGAACCCGGCCGGGACCTGGTAATCCCATGAATCTGATTATGATAAAACCATGACCAAATAATCCCAGGAAAGCTGGAATTGTGAAAATCGCCCTGCCTCCCCCTTCCCAGCCTCCTTTTGTGTGAAGATAACAGCAACAAAACCATCCGTGACATCTTTCCTTACCTGCCTCTGAAAGGGAAAACCAGAAAGACCCTGAGCCTTTGAACTGGTCTGAGATAGAATTCCAGACTGGTTTGGGTTGGAAAGAAAGCTCATCCAGTTCCAACCCCCTGCCACGGGCAGGGACACGTTCCACTAGAGCAGGTTGCTCCAAGCCTTGCCCAGCCTGGCCTTGGACACTTCCAGGAATGGGGCAGCCACAGCTTCCTTTGGCAGCCTCTTCCAGATGTGAGGAATCACCATTTCTCTGTGTTTGAATGTTGTTAACACGTGTGAGCACGCAGGTATGGGACTGCTGTCAGCCAAGGGTCTTTGCCCCCCAAGTCTGGTGTCCCTCAGCTTTGAGGGTGGTTTTGATTTATTCTTCCTGACACTTTGTGTTATCGCTGGTGCACTCAGTGCTATGTAGTAATGTGATTTCTTCCTGCGGGAACGTCTGTAATCCTGACTCACAACTGCCAAACGGGGTGGGACGCAGGCATGCAGACCAAGGGGGTTTGGCCACGGGGTCCCAAAAGCCTCCATCAGCAGATGCTGAACCCAGTGCAAGCAGCTGGAAAAGCCCCAGCTCTGCAGATGGAGATGGATGATGGCTCCTTGGAGCATCTGTGCAAAGCGAAGCCCGGCCTTTCGCGTCAGCTTCAAACACATTGCTGCTGGTTTCACTCTTTCCCCACTTCTTTCTCCTGTTCCTGCCTGGCCGTGGAGGCTGTGAGCCCCACCAGGGTTGTGTCCCTCCCTTTGCTCCATCCGAGGAGACCTGCTGTTCCCCTCTTGGTAATGCTGTTGTATCTCTTCACCAGAATGTATTTCACCACACGTAGGGTAGGTTTGGCGGCTGGTGGTTTTCTGGATTGCACAGGCCTTTTGTTTTCCCTTCAGCAGGAAAGGTGTAGCCTGACTCCGAGAACAACCGGGCTCCCTTTCCTGCTCTGCCTCCACTCTCTGACTGCGTGGCCTTGGGCAAGTCACTCACCCTTTCTGTGCCTCAGTTCTCCCATCTGTAAAATGGGGATAAGTCATATTTGAGCACTTTGAACAAGCACTTTGGTCACCTACAGACCGCAAGTGCTGCCTAGATGCTGAGTGCTGGTACCAAGCGATCCTCCCTTTAAGAGATTTAGAGGTTTCGGGGGTTTTGAAGTGGTAAAATCAACCACTGCATCCAGATTTGCACACTCCTTCCTCTGAGTGCTAAACCCTCCAGCCTGCCTGGGAATAAACCACCGAGTGTTTCATGTGGATATTCTTGCTTCCAGCGGATTCGGGCTGTCTAGAAGAAGCATCAGGAGAATCCAAGAGCCTTTAGGCATGGTTTTTGCCCCAGGCTCTCCATTTGCATCCGAAACTTTTGTTTATTCCCAGGTAGAATTGCCAAGAGATTCTCCACAATCTCGCCTTTAATTCTGCTTTGCCTTGGTTATTGCTCTTGCTGCTGGTTGAACCTCCAAGGGCTTAGATGTTTGGACAAAGACGTGAGCTCTCAGCTGGGCTACAGCACTCCAACCATGCCACACTCCCTGGGAGCTTTTAGGTTGGAGTGTATTGATCCTCCTGCCTAGAAATACCTGGGTTTGGAGGTTGTGCTTCCTCTTCCAGCAGGACACTTGGCTCCCTGCCACCCCAAAAGGCAGAGCGCTGTGTCTTTTCCAGTCTCAAAGCCCTCACTTAGGTTTGAACCACTTGACAATGAATCCTCTAACTCGATAACGTGATTATCTCGGAGCTTTAACATCGTGTAGGTGGTCTTCGAACCGCGAGCAGGTTTGTCTTGGGAAGGAGGGAGGGTGTTGTAGGAATGCCCCTCTCCTTCCAGCCTCTACCAGGGCTTTCTATTGAGTCCGTGATGTTAAGAACCTCAACTATCAGAGTGAGAATTCAACCTCGCTAACGGTATGACTGCCAATTTCTTTGCTTTGAGTGTGTTTTTAGGGGGTTTTCCCTAGAACCCGCTCGGATCTGAATTGATTTAATGCCATTCACCCGCTTGCCAGCGGGAACACTCTGCCTGGGTAACTTCAGCTCGCCGGCAACGTCAGTGGGCTGCTCCTGATGGACAGGTGACAATGGGGGCCGGGGGGAGGCTTCGTGCTGACTTGCTCTTCCTTTTGCTCTTGTTGCCTCAACCTCTCTAACAGAAGGCTGGGGTTTTTTTATCCATTTGAGTGCTTTCCAAGCTGTTTATGACGCCCGTTCCCATGGGCAAGGTGATGTCTTCGGGCTCTTGAGGTCGCTACCTCGGGACTGTGCCCCTTTCCCGTCTTAAGGAGCTCTAGAGGCTTTGGAAGGTTGATGGAGCGCGCCGGCTTGCTGGGTCAGTCTTTTTGAGAGTTGTTTTCCTTTTGCAGGTGTTTTGAGCCACTGGGCCCCCTGCTTTTCATGGTCTTCGACCTTTAGAGGCTGGAGCTGCAGCCCTCTCTCTTTCAGCCATGCTGCTGGAGTGGGAAATCCCGCCCGGGCGCCTCATGGAAGCGGCTCTTCCCTAAAAACCATCCTTAACTCCTTTCCCTGCTAGACCGAGCTACCTTCCGATAGACTCGGGCTGTGCTTTGGCAGACGGGCTCACCTCTTGCTTTGGCAACCTCCTGGCTTCTCCCAGCCCTCTGGTTTCCCCTCTCTCCTCCCGCGGACCTGGGACATCGAAGCTGTGTCAGACGATGCCAAACGCTTCCCCCATTTCATCCCTGTTTGAACTCCGTTTCGCTTTGGTGGTTTGCAAACACAGCTGCTGCTGCTGCTGCTTCATCTCCTTCCTTTCATTTTTCTCCTTCATGCTGCAAAATATATCATGTTTTTTATCTCCCTGGGCCCAACTCTCTTATTTGCTAAGCTCGTCTGAGGTAGACGGCTCTTCCTTTAGCAGTAAGCACACGATTCCTCCTTGCACGTTCTGAACTTGATGCATTTCATTAGGTCCTTTGGCAAATCCTGGGCCAAAAGTGAAGAGATGCGTCTGAATCACAGGAACATTTGGCCCTGGGCTCCACCAAGGCGTCACTGCAGTGGGCACCAACCTGGCTTTAGGTGGTTCCTGCTGTGAGGTGGCCATGGTGGGGATGCTCCGGTGCTGTTCTCCATCACCATCGGGGTGCAGGATTCGGCTGCCGGGTCACACCAAGAGGTAGGTACAGGAATGTCGCTGAGATCCCTCGGAAGATGGGGTAGTTATGGGATGCTGCTCCTCACACCCCCTCCATCAATCCCCTGCTGTCCCATTGCTTTTCCAGCAGGAGCTGCTGAGCAATCAGCCATGGATTTTTAAGTTGACTTTGCCATGCTAACCCACTGGTGGTCTTGGTTTAGCAATGTTGGCATGAAGGGAAATGCACGTTGGTGTAAATGGGAGGGGACGTTTATGGCCCGCTTATGGGGCCCTGTTTCTGTGCCTGCCATTAACTGCCTCCACAGGACTGATGGGGTTGTAGGGTGGAAGGTCTCCGGGTCTCTTCCCAGCCCTGCCATGGGCCTGGGATGGAGACCATGGCAGGAGGCATGGTTTGTGGCCTCACTGGGCCCATGTATAGGTGCTCCCTGAGCAGAGTGGTCCCCATGAGCTCAGGGGATGGATTGCCCAGGGTAGGTTGCTCGCTGCTGCTGCTGTGTGTTGGTGTGATTTGGAGCCTGGGTTTGGTCCCTGATGGGCTGCAGGTTGCTGATCTGGTGGTGCCTCCTCAGTGCCACCCTTCGGACGTTCAGCCCTTCCTTTGGAGGTGATGGTGTTTGGATAAATGGATGTATAGGGAATATAAAGGGAATATCAACTTTGCTGGACCTACTTCCAGGGGTGGAGGTGTGCTCTCACAGCAGGCGTAGTCCTGCAGGGCCTAGTGATGGCATCTGGGCATGACACATGCATTTGAGATGTGCTTGTCCCTTGCAGCCTGTCTTTGGCAGTGATGCAGATTTGGGAGTTCTCTGGAGTTCTGGGTTGGTTTCAGCTGTGGTTCTTGGTTTGCGGTGCTCTTCAGCGAGGCTGGACCAGCTGCTGGCTGCCTTCAGGCACTTCCATATGTCCCATGTGGCAGAGTCGATGCTGTTTGTGGCAGGAAATCTTTCCAAGGAACTGGAATCAAACACACTGTATATATGAGCTATAAATACATAGAGAAGCATAGGACAAAGGTAGATGTATGCAGAAGTCCAGTAGATTTGCATGTTGGGGGTATGTTTGTCTTTAGGGGAGAGTGTTTAGAGCCATGCTGGATGGGGGGGAGTGGGATGGGCAAAGCTGGGTGGAGGGGTTGGGAGCAATGGGATTTGGGAATGGACCAGGCACCGCAGCCCTGCTGCACACAACCAAATCCTGCTTTTGATACTCATTACCCCCCTCCCCGTTTGTTTTTGGGGCTTTATTCATTGTATGTGGCTCACCCCAGGCTGTGACATTGAGAATCAGGAGTGCCAGGTCCTCCCCTCTGCGTGTGCATGGCATGGGAAAGGGCTTAAAGCAGAGGCAGCACCACACAGGAGCCCTTCCCTTACGTCCCTCTAGATGCTGCTCTCCGGTTACTGATGCGGAAGCATCTGTTCTTCCCAGAAAAAGCATGAGTCAGAAGGGATGAAAAGGGATACGGCTAAATTTGTCCCTTGGGATGAGGAACGCGGTGCCAGGCGGGCCCAGCAGTGGCTCCTCGCTGGCACAAGATGTTCTTATCAGTGGCTTTTCTTTCCTTTTTGCTTTTTTAAACCTCATTAGCAGGACTGTTAATATCTGTTCTGTAACGAGAGCAGAGCCTGTACTGGCACCATGGGGCTGGCTGAATTCAGGCTGGATGCTCTGTGGGAGCCCATCCCCGTGCTGTCTGGGCTGTTAAAGACAGTGAGATGCTTGCTCCCGTTACCCCTCTTCACCTTGGTTGTCTTTTTGGCTGAGTATCTTTACTCCTGCCTGCCTGTGTTGGCTGGGAAGTGCAGTTTACTCCTCTTGGAGGTGAGGGCTGGAATCTGCCTGAGCTGGAGGCTGCAGGAGCAGGAATGTCACCTCCAACCTGGCAGCAAAAGAGGAAACTTGATGTCAAATT
Organism: Lathamus discolor; assembly: GCF_037157495.1. Taxonomy (NCBI): domain Eukaryota; kingdom Metazoa; phylum Chordata; class Aves; order Psittaciformes; family Psittacidae; genus Lathamus; species Lathamus discolor. Next base: position 1,138,718 of record NC_088900.1, read on the forward strand.
CCATTCCCATCAGTGATGTGGAGCTGCAGCTTCCTGGGAAAAGGTTGGAGGTGGGAGCCTGTTCCCCTTCCCAAGCAACTGGGATGAGTGGGGGCCTCCCAGTGCCGTGTTTCCCTGTTTTTCCCTATTTATATGTGCTTTGACTTGGCAGGTTTCTGCTAAGCTGGCAGTTCCTCATCACTTGTGTTGGCAGTGGGCGTCTTGCTGGGTGACCTCGGGCCCTGTGCCAGTGAGCATTCCCAGTCCCAGGGCTGCATCCCCAATCCCAAGGCTCTGGCTGCCTTTTGATATGTGCATGGATGGATAAAGGACCATACTGGGGAGAAGGTGGGCAGGAGAAACATGGGGCAGGCAGGCTGGTCCAGGCTGCAGGGGGGGTTGGACATGGAAAGCAGGTGCTGTACTGGTGGTTAAGGATTTATCCTCATTGGAATGGGGTGGGACACGTGCTATGGGGGAGACTTTGCCCAGATTTTTGCTTTACCATCAAAAATACCAATTTCTCTCCTAGGGGAGGCTGTTATTCTTGTTCTCCTGAGGTTCCAGGGGACCAAGGGGACTGCAAAGGGGGTGCCCATCATGCCTGGACTAAGGCATTCCTGTGGTCTGGAAGCTCCTCTGATTTCCACCCCTTCCCCTCGGCACTTCTATTATAAAACAAAAGAACTACTTTCCAACTGAGCCCCAGTATCTCTTATCTAAAGAAACGATATTGGTGTCTGGAACCTGCATTGTATATACAAACCTGAAGCAAATAGATAGTTACTTTCTATTTTAGAAGGGGGGGGGAAGAGGAAATATTTAAGTGAATTCCTTAGATGTAGGTGTCAGAAACCTCTGCAGCGGGAGAGAGGCTGGCAGAGGTGGGGAGAGTGGGAACAGAGGGAGCAGAGCGAGTAGCTTGCCATCCTCTTGCGCTTTGGCTTCTCTGCTTCTCCATCCACCTATAAATAGACAAAAAGATATATATACAAATCTATCTATATCTATATATATAAATTCTATATATCTAAGTCACATAGCTGTTTTATTTTTGTATCCATGCCTAGTGCTGTTCGAGCAATACGGTGGCCAAGGAGAGGAGGGTTGGGTAAGGCTGAGGGGCTCAGAGGGCTCCGCTGGCTCTGGCTGCCGTCCCAGCATCACCACTGTTTGCTGTTTCAATAGGGAAAAAACATGGAAAATGGAGGGAAAAGGGAAAAATCCCTGGGATGGGGGGAGCCTGGGCACCCTGTTTGCTGCCAGCTTGCCGGTAAGGAAATGGTTTTCCCGCTGAGGGCTGTGTCTTGCTTGGATTTTATTGCTTTTCCAGATGAATTTCAGCTCCAGGGGTGCTATTTTCAACGGGAAGGATGAGGCCCATGGGGTGGCACAGGACAGGGGGACACGCTGTGGGGACAGGCTCCCCACGCCGCTACCTCGCTGGGTGCCATTGGGCACCCATCCTCACCGCCTTGGTGTTAATCCTTATGGATCCCATGGTTTTTGGAGCTGCCTGGGTGGCCGTGGTGAGGTCCCCATAGGTCCCCATGCCCGGCTGGAGCAGGGCACCTTCTCTGTAGGCACGTCAATACCTCTATAACAAAAGATCTCCAAGCATCAGGGTTTTACTGGTGCCGTGCAGGCTGCTGGTACCCAGGGCGGGATGCGAAGCTCCATTCCCAGTGTGTGGAATAGCATGGAGCCCTAGCTTGGTGGGCAGCAGGCACCGTGGAGAAGGGGCTGGGGTGCTCAGGGCCTTTCCTGCAAAGCAGTGTGGACCCGCCATCCCTTTTCCCTGTGTGGTGAGGGGTAGAAGAGCCAGTTTTGGGACTGAGCGATGCCAAGGAGTGGCAAACCATCCCCTCTGCCTCCTTTAGGGCAGGATTTGGGGCTTGCCTTTGGGCAGCGGTGCTTCTGCTCCCCTCCAGCTTGGTCCCATGGTCCTTACCACTATGGGGGGGGGGACCCAGATGCTGGGTTTGGGGCTCAGATGTCTCTGCATGGAGACAGGGGATGGTGGGGCAGACTCTGGGTGCTTCATGCCTCTGGGACCAGGCAGAGGACCCTCACTGGTGTCGTGGGCTGAGGCACGAATGTAATGCCCAGGAGCTGGTCCCCTCCTGTCCTCCGTCGGTGTCACCTGTATTTTCCATGATATTTCTGTCTTCTTTGTCGGGATGGGGATGGGGAGGGTTGGGAGGGGGGGGTTGGGATGTTTCTAATATCAAGCCAAGAGTTGTTCAGCACCAATTCTTGATATCAAAGCAAAAGCATGTTTGATGGGACTAACTTGCATTTATTAGAGGTAAATACATAAGTGAGTATTTTCTATGTTAAAACAAGGCAAAGGATGGGAGGAGGAAGAGGAGGAATGAGATTTCTCACTGGTTCAAGGGGCTGCGTTGCCTCCAAGCAGTGGGGCTTTGGGGTAGTGCTGGGGTGGGGGGGGGGTGGGGGGGGGTGGGGGGCAGCTTTCTCCTTTCCCTCTTTCCCCTGGAATCACTTACAGAAAAAAAACAGGAAAAAGAAGAAGGAAACACAAAACTCAGATGTTTACAAAGCACATTTGCCACCGTTAACCCTCTGGATGCCAAACAGACACGTCAAGAGCTGCTCCTCCCCATGTGCCGTGGGCTGGAGGGGCGGCCGCGCCAACGCCATCGTCCTGCTTCCCTTGGGATCATTTACTCTGATCGTATCTTTTCCTTTGGTACACTCAACCCTGCTTCCTCCATCCACCTGCTGGCAGGAGCTTGCTTTTTGGGGGGGTGGGTGGGTGTTTGCTTCCTGCCCCCTTTCCAGGCTCTTCCTGCTGGGCTTTGGGAGCAGTGGGAAAGCGCCTGTCTCCACTCGGGGAGGTTTTGGCTTGGTGGGAGGCACTGGACCTGCTTCCTGCCTTCCCAGATGCACTTTAAGGCCAAACTCCTCCTTTTTCTTATCTATGGGGCTGGTAGAGAGCAGGCAGAGGATGCTCCTGTGGTCCTGGGGGGCTGCAGGACCTTCCCTAGGCTGTGCAGGCTCTGGTTCCTTTGCCTTTCCTGCTTGGAAAAGCCCCATAGAAATCCTTCTGGACACATCTAGGTTGCCCTAAGTTACTCGAACCATCCTTTTGGGCTTTCAGAGATTGCACATGTGCAGTCCCTGGATCCTGGGGGAGCATCTCCAGCTCTCCTGGGGGAGCATCCCTGGGTCTCCAGGGAAGCATCTTCACCTCTCCCAGGGGAGCATCCTTGGCTCCCTGGGAAGCATCTCCAGCTCTCCAAGGAGAGCATCCTTGGATCTCCTGGGGAGCATCCTTGGAGCTCCAGGGGAGCATCTCCAGCTCTCCAAGGGGAGCATCCCTGGATCCCATGGGGAACATCTCCACCTCTCCCGGGGGTGCATCCCTGTCTCTCCTGGAGAGCCCAGACTTTTTACTCCCCTTTGCTAGGTTTGTAGAGTCTCTGAACCCTCCCTTAGGTAGCTCTTGATTTCATTCCCTCCTAACTCCATAGTGTTTTCCCTAAGGCAGGATTTTCTTCCGGACCCACCAGGTCTCTGGTTGCTTGCAACATCTTTTCCCTCTTCTTTAGGAAGAACTTCTTGCCCGTGGATAGAAAGACTAAGACCATCCAACCTCATTTCCATTTCTTGAATGTCCAGTATTACGATCTATAACACACATTAGGGTGCTCTTTGGTGCTGTTTCAATAGGAACCAGTGGAACTGCCTTCCCCCCCCCCCCCCCCCCCCCATAACAATAAAGGAATCTTTAGGACCGCTGGTTCCATCCTGTTTCTTGTCGTGACTTTTCTTTCCTCTTCCTTAGTTCTTTTGTGGGGGGTTCTTTTGGGTTTTTACTAAACAATGAGTAGCTCTCAGCTGCTGGAGCTTTGTGGTGTTGATTCTACTGCCTTGTGCACTGCGACCTGCTACCTGCATGGGCAGGATGGATGCTGCGAGCCGGGTGGGCTGTATCACCCCTTGGGATACAAGAGGATCCCAAGGAGACTCCATGGAGGAGTCGGGGTCGAGTCGCTTCGGTTTGCAGTTGTACACAGCAAAAAGAGCATTGGAGGGGAGCCCGGATGGCAACTAGGGGGTTAATTGTTGAACTTTCAGGTATGTTCCTCAAGAGAAAAATAATAATAATAATTAATAATAATAAAAAAGAATAATAATAAAATAGAGAAACAAACCACTATTTTTTCAGTCAGCTTTTTTTTTCTGTAAAGGATTTACAAAGAAATCTGACATGATGGTGCTGTACCAAAGCCTTATATGAAACTTATTCCGTGCTCTATATAATCTCTCTGTATCTGTAATTGTTGCTCTCGGCCTCTGTGCTCACGAAGGCCACTAAAATGCCATCAGGAGGGACCGACGGCGGCAGCGTGCTCGGCATTCCCGGGAATACCCAGCTTCCTACCTGGAGCTGGGCTGGGACCGCAGGGAGGGGAAGCCAAATTGCAGCATCACTCCCCAGGTATGTGATGAGGGGCACAAGTGGGGGTCCCTCACCCCAAACTCTTCTTTCCCACTGGGTGCTAAGCCTGCCCTGGGCAGGTAACTGAGACCTCGCTGGGAGCACTGATGGCTCCTCCTGGGCAACCTCCGAGCTCACCTCCAAGGGGATAACAACCCATCGAGACCCTTTGCCATGGGGGTTTTACATCTTCCAGCTCAGCCCGACCTAAGCAGGGCTTGGCCAAGGTGGATCTCTCCTTGCTCTCACCCTGCGAGCCCTGTCCCTGCCCTTCCCCATCTTCCCTTGGGGATGGACGGGGAGCTGGGGCTGCTTTGATAGCTCTAAGCAATAATCCCACTCTGCCAAGAAAGTTGGGTCCCTTTGGCTCTTGGACTGTTGTCAGTTAATGAGTAAAGGCTCAAAGCCAACACCAATTGGACAACATGAGTTTGAAGCCCTGCCTTACTGGGAATACTGGTCCCTCGGTCTCTGCCTGTTGGGGTTTTAAGGCCTTCTGAGCACTTGATTTTCTCGCCGGTCCCATTGCATGTTCCTAGACTGACTTTTTATGTTGGTTTTCTTTCAATGTCCCCACGATGAGAGAAGTTCTGGCAGTGTTGCAATGTTACGTACAAGTAGCCATGCTGTAGGAGAATGATGGGTTTTGGAATCGATTAACTTGCTCCTCATGTAACATTACCCTGCTTCAGAAATGTTTTGTATTTTGATATAAATAAACATTTGCTAAAAAAAATAGAGGCTTTTTTTGCTGTCGTTGGTTTGGATTTGCCTGTGGAGATGGTTGGGGGGAGGATGCTGCCGCCTTGGGATGCGGGAAGGATGCTGGGCTTCTGTTTGCCATGAGCATCCCATGGAGTGTAATGGGGTGGGGGGGTGTATGGTGGTGTCACTCTAAGGTTATGGTGGAGTTGGGGGTGTTTAGGGATGAAGTTGTTGGGATATTCTGGTGCTTGTGTAGGTGTAGGAGCTCAGTAAGGGTGTGGGGGTCCTGGGATGAGGGATGCTATTGGGTAGCCTTGGTACCCTTGGTGGTGATGGCAGAGGGATGGGGATGTAGCTCCCACCCCAGGGGGAAGCACCCTGCCTTCTGCAGGTCTGGCTGGAGGCAGTTACTGCCTAACATTGAATTCCTTACTGGAATTAACGCTCTGGCTCTGACACCACCGTTCCTGGGTGTTTCATGTTGAAACCATCACTCCAGTCACTCCAGAAGACATGGCTTTTCATTGAACATGCACTTGGGGGCTCTTCCTGAGCCAGGCTGTGTTTGGGAGGAAGTAGCTCTAAGCCAAGCACCCAGGCAGGCTCTGAGGGGTCCCTGTCCTTTTGCCCCCACAACTCTGTCCGCTCCATCCCTGCAGCTGATGGAGCAAGCAGTGGGCATCTCCAATGCTGTGTACCCCAGCGTACCCTGCTGTGTTCTCCCACACAGCCCCTGGCTGTTGCTGTCCCTGTTCACCATCTGCTGCACATCCCCATCCGCTGCGCATCCCCATCCCCTGCTCATCTCCATCCCCTGCTCATCCCCATCATCTGCGCACCCCCATCCCCTGCTCATCTCCATCCCTTGCTCATCCTCATCATCTGCGCACCCCCATCCCCTGCTCATCCCCATCCCCTGTGCATCCCCATCCCCAGCTCATCCCCATCCTCTGCACACCCCCATTCCCTGCTCATCTGCATCCCCTGCTCATCCCCATTCTCTGTGCATCCCCATCCCCTGCTCATCCGCATCCCCTGCTCATCCCCATCCCCTGCGCACCCCCATCCCTTGCTCATCTGCATCCCCTGCTGATCCCCATCCCCTGCGCATCCCTATCCCCTGATCATCCCCATCCCCTGTGCATCCTCATTCCCTGCTCATCCCATTCCCTGTGCACCCCCATCCCCTGCGCATCCCCATCCCCTGATCATCCCCATCCCCTGTGCATCCTCATTCCCTGCTCATCCCATTCCCTGTACACCCCCATCCCCTGCGCACCCCCATCCCCTGCGCACCCCCATCCCCTGCGCATCCCCATCCCCTGTGCATCCTCATTCCCTGCTCATCCCATTCCCTGTGCACCTCCACCCCTTGCACATCCCCATCCCCTGCGCATCTCTTTGCTCCTAGCCCCAGCTTGATGCCAGATCATGACCTGGGCTCTGCGTTGTGAAGGTTTGGGTGTGCAGCAGTGGGGGTAGCAGCCCACCAGGCCACAATCCACCTCATTCCATGCTGTGGAGCTCGTGAGGCCGCCCCACACCTGGGAAGCAGGACACAAGGCTGTGTGCAGTCTGCTATCAAGGTGATCCTCCTTGCTTTGTTATCAGCTTTGCCATCCAATATTCTCCTTCTGCTTTGTCTTTGCTTTACATTCATCAATATTACCAGCTGATCCTTCAGTCCCCCTCAGTGGGTTTATTAATATTGCCCTCTGATCTGCGGGAAGCAGCCATGCTTTATATGCCAGCCCCATCCCCAGCTCCTTCAAGCCCCAACACCATGTTTAATCACATTTTCCTCCTCGGCTCAAGCAAACACAAATTGAGCTCCTGGAATCCCTCCCCTGCACTGAATGGAGCTGGTGCCTGGTTGAGGTGGACAGCATCTTCCATCGCTTTAATAGATGGGGCTGGTGCACATCTTTGGGGCTTGCTCATGGGAGACTGTTTTTTGTCATTCCCCGTGGGTGGCATCGAACCTGGCAGGGAAAAAGGTTTGTCCATGGGGTTCAATGTGGAGGGCGACTTATTAGCAAGCGGCACAGGGGCCTTGGTCAACAAACCAGAAGCTTTGCTCAGGTGCAGCAGATGCTGCTCCTGCCACATCTCACCCTCTGAGTGGTGGATACAGGATGGAGTTAACCCGAGGGATGGATGCTCGCATGGATGCTCATGTGCAGAACAGAACCCCCCCCAGGGCTGGATCTGCTCTTCTTGGCCCAACTGTGATTCCATGGGGGCAAGATGAGGCAAAGACCTTTTCTAACCACCCCAGGGTGGCAGCTTGGAGCCCTTCTCACTGTACTGCTGGGTGCAGGATCTGGTCTCTGGGGCTTTCCTGCTTTTCCTCTACCAGCCGCTACCTGAGGACGGTGTTTGCCAAAGTCAATAGAACAGAAATTAAGTTGTTTATGTGGGAAAAGCAGTCACTCCTATGGTGTTATCCTAGGAAACATGGATGTCGGGATGAAGGAGGGACAAGGAAAGGCTGTTGGCAGCCCCTGGGATGAGGAGAAGCTCAGCTGGGGCTGAGCGAGGAGGGTACTAACCGCAGCATCCTCAATGGGGCCGCTGCCAACCAGCTCCTTGGCTTCCACACACTGCCTGAAACAAGTCCTTGATGGTTCTGTAATGCCTTAGAAAGTATTTTTCCAGCTGAGAAGCTGGTGGTTTATATTCACATCCATCCATAACAACGGATGGGATTTACTCCTGGGTGAGCAGAGCTGCACCATGGCCCCATGCAGAGGACCCAAACCCCTTTGCTCTCCCCTAAACTCTCCTCTCCGGGCAGTGCAGTCTTGCTGTTTGCAAAGCAAAGCAACCTGCACATTAACTTTACATTGACTTTCTCTTAGCAGAGCCCTGGGAGGTTGCTCCAAGGTGTGCAGTCTGTTCTTTGGGGGGGTTATAAGCTTTTAGTAGCTTAAAACACAACAAAGTTAGCTTTAATCTCTCATAAAAGCAGGTCTTAGCCCAGTGCTTTCCTTTGCTGTTGTGTTCGTCTGATAGATGGGAAGAAAATGGGCCTCAAATCTCCCTTTGTAAAATCCCAGCTCAAACCCATCCATGGTGTTTGCAGGTGGAAAAAACACTGGGAACATCTATTTCTCCAGGCTTTGCTCCTTTGCTTTGTAAGAGCTTATCCAGGCCTGGCTGGGGTTTCTTCCCTGAGACATCCATGGAAATGGCTTGTGTGGGGTGGAGATGAAGGTGTGGAAGTGGGTGATGGAGGAGCAGGAGAGGTCTGTGCTCGGACATGGAGCTGCCATGATTATAATCCCCAGGGAGCGATTCTGATGGGCACTTGTGGTCTCCAGACCTCAACTTTCACCCTCTGGTTGGTCTTTGAATGCTTTGCACCCCAAAAGGCGGATTTCTGCATCCTGAGTGGGAATAAGCATCTTTCTGGATGCCGGGGGGACATTCCCTCCTGCAACACCCCCAAAACAGTCCATAGGAGATGCTATTGAGGTCAGTGTGACAGGACCAGCACCATTTGCATGTTATTGGTGAGTTTATGCAGAGGACCGGCACTGTGACATCCGAGCACTGAAAAGTGTATTTGTCTTCATGTCTTATTGATTTATTTCCTCTCTCCTGCATTTCAAGCTCCAGCAGCTGCAGCAAGGAAAGGAAAGGAGCCCAAGAGGCTGCTGCAGTCGGATCTTGTCCCCATCGGAGCCAAGGGCCCCTTTGGGTTTGTCCCGTTGCAGGAGGAAACCACCAAGCTGAGTGCTAAGAGCATCTTTGGAGTACTCTGAGCCTTGGTTTGGTGGAGCAGGAGCCTGGGAATGGTTCAAAGAGAAGGGTTTATCATGGTTGGTGACAGCAAAGATGCTCATGAAGGGTGATTTGGATGGAAGGGGTGTGAGCAGGGTGGTGACTTTGTGTGTGCATGAGCAACGCAGCCCTGGGATGCAGGAGAATCACTGCAGCCGGGCTGGGGGGCTGGAGCTGTCCCTGTTTCCAGTCTCATTGCACCATGCTTGGACCAAGGGGAGATGCTGGGCAGGGCTGTGCTGATGCAGGGGGACCAAACCCTGCTTCCACTCAACAGGAGAGGTCCCATTCCCCATTTTCCCAATAGTTTGCTCTGAGAACCATGGGTGGCATCATCATGGCTGGGAGGACATGAGTGTGTTTGTCCTCATCCGGGTCCACAGCCATCTGTTATGGTGTTTTCTCCCTTGTCTCTGTGTCCATCCATCTACCCTTTCCACTCATTAACTCCACCATCTGCTCCTTCATTCATCTGCTATCCCCATCAATAAGTCACCCATGCCTTCCCCCTCCATCCATGCATGGAAGTACCACTGGGTTTCTTCCTCATCCCAGACCATGTTTAGAGCTTGGAATTCAGGAGGAAAGCTCCCAAGTTCCTGAGAGCTTTATTTTACCTCTTGTGACGGCTCTGGAATGCTCAGGGACATGGGAAAGCATTGGAAGCTGCTCCATCTGCAGGTGGATGGGTTGTGGGTACCACTCGCATCCATACCCCACCTGCTTCCTCCTGCATCCACGGAACTGTCCCTGTCCATGGAACTGCCATACATGGAACTGCCATACATGGAACTGGCCTTTTTCCCCAAGGCAGGAAAGGTTAAGCCGAGATCACCCAGCCCAGATTCCTGCTCCCTGGGGCTAATTACGGAACAACATTAGATAAGAGTCAACATATGTTGTAAAAGGCACTATGTATCACTGCCTGACAGCTCCTAACAATGTGCTCATGTAACAGCTGTCAGCCTGCAATGCTTCGAAATGAGTAATATGGTGATTTATGGATATCAGACCTGCCCTTAACACTCACCAGCAACAACACACGAAGCCCTAAAGCTGTGGCATGAGATGGGCTTGGCTCAGCCTCCTGCTTTCTCCAGTGATGCTTTGCTTCCAGATGTGTCTGCATGGATGCTCCCTGTGCAGAGCTATCGCTTCTGCCTCCTGCTACCAGCAGCAGGAAGAGCCAGCTCCTCTCCATGGGCTCAGACAGGTCTCAACTTCATTATTATGCTAACTATAAGATGTTGTTTGAAATGCAATCAAGAAATACACATCAGAACCCTGCTTTCCCCTATTCCCTCCCCGTTCAGGGCTCTGGATGCTCAGACCTTTGATTAAACCAAGCTCCATGTCGTTTTGGAGCCCTGGGGTCAGAAGGGAGATTTTGCCCGCTTATGAAACCCTTGAACCCAAACCCAAGTCCCTTTATTCCCTGTTGTCCCAAAGGCTCTGTATTTTGGGGTAAAATAGAGCAGGAATTGTGGTGAACTGATGGAGGGGTGCAAATCTCCTCGCATCCTGCACTCGCTGCTCCCCTCCAGCTCTTGGCGTGATGCTTTGCTTCTCCACTATCCCAAACCAGGATCTGGGAGAGCCCAAATCACCCCTGGAGAAATAGGCAGAGGTGCTGGCAGGGGCCTATTGGCTATTCAGAGGGTTCGCACTCACCAGCTGCGTTTGGGAATGGTGGAAGCTCCTCTTCACCTTTCTTAGGAACACTTGGAGGGATGCTCTTAGGTATGGCTGTGTGCAGGGGGTTTTGCTCCTTGCTGCTGCAGTGCTTTGGCTTGGATCTTTGGTGCTTTTGGCTCTGTTTGGGCAAGAAAACCAACTTTTGGGAGGTGTTCCTTTGCTGGGCAGAGTTTGGCTCAGGTAGCATTGCTGGGGAGGCAGGGGGGATGTGGTGAGTTGTGCTGGAGAGGCTGTTGGTGTGAGAAAATAGCCCCAGACTCATGTTATTTAAAATGTATGTACGTGTTTGCCTTTCCTCCTTGGTTTTAGCAAGCCTTACGGCTCGTTTGAGTTGGGTGCTAATGGTATTTACTGGTGGGAATGGGTGTTTTTGGTGAGAGCTGAGATTTGCTTCCATGTGGGAAGGGCTGCAGCAGGCAACGTGACTGGGGGGGATACAGGCTTTAGGCAGCCCTGCATGTGTGGAAGGCAGTGAATCCAAGATGAATTAGAGATGGGGATGAGTTTTCAGCTCTTAATGTCAAGAAGATATAATTTTTTCCCTTTCCTTTTCCAACTGGTGATTTCCAGTGGGATTTGCATCACCCTCTTTGGTTTATTCCAACTCCCATGTTTTCTTGTATGTGCATACTCTCCTCCAACCTAATAGTGTGGCTGTTTTCATGGCTTCTGGGGGTAAATATGTCTTTTGGACTAAAAACATGAGCTAAACGTGCTCTGGCACTTGGTGCTGGGCTCTCATAACCTATAACTATACCAAGTTCCCTACGCTGCAAGAGGAATGTGGGAATCCCACTAAAACTGCTCATTTCATCAAGTTTTGAGGCTGTAATGCAGCTTTATACAAAATAATAAAGAAAATAAGGGTGATGGCCTTATCCCTGCGTTTGTATCTGCAAAACAACCATAGAAAAGGCCATTTATGGAGCTTCTGAGTGGGTTGGATTGAGCCTTCATGAAACCTCACCCAAGACTAAATACACTAAGGCTCCGTTGCGATGTGCTCTTTATAGGCTGGTATTTACCAGCCTAGCAACTCCTTTACTTTGGAAGTGAAACTATATTTCATGTTTTCTAATACATATTCATTATTTACCAACTTGTTTCCACTCGAATTTTTGCCGTTTTATGTGATTTCTCAAGGGGATTCTTTTAATATGCAGATCTCATCTAAAACATTTCAAAGGTGGGTATTTTGGCTGTGTAATTACCCCTTTCTATTGTGTTTAAGGCCAAATATAACTTTTAAATTCCCCAAACTATAGCTCTATTTTGGGTTTTCCCTACCGGGGTGGTTGTATTAATCACAGCTGTGTGAGAGACCTCCATGCAGGCACTGCTGTGCTTCCAGCCCTCAGCAAGCTGTAGTTGAGAGCTGATGGCTCCTCATAGGTGATGCTGATGGTTCTTTATAGGCGATGCTGAGAGGGCTTGTAGCTAGCTGGCATTATGCTCCGATATGAATTCAGATGAATAATGGGGTTTGGGACCAGGGAAGACGTTGATGGGGGTGACTTTGGAGCACATCACCTCACCCTGTGTTAGCTGCTTTGTTCCCTAAATAGAGATTTAGCTCCTAATTACTACAGCTACTTCCAACCTGTGAGAACACTTGGAACAATGACCAAAGCCCGCTGAGGGTGGGCTGAGCCATCCCCATTTCCATTCCCAGGATAAGAAAACAGCTCCAGGCTGCTTCATTTTGCCCCAAGGGCTAAATAAACCCCCATGAGTGTCTGCCTTGCCCCTTTTCACTGCTGCTCTGATGGGGAAGGTGAGCTGGTGACCACCGGAAGAGCAAGAAGCTTTCTGCAGTGAGGCATTCACAAGCCAAGTGTGTGTTAATGGGCTTCGTTGGGGCTGGACCAAAAGCCCTATGGTATTTGTAATGCAAATCACCCAGCCATGCCTTAATCATGACCACCGGGAGACAATTAGGGTTAAAATAGCGATTTCTCCACAACAAGGGCAAACAATAGAGAAATAGTAAGAAGAAAGACTTGGTTTCGCTCATTTCCTGCAGCCTGTTGCTTTGGTAGCTCTTAGGGCTTGAGCTGGGCTGCTTCTGCTGGGAAAGCATCCTCAACCCGGTGCTTCTGCCCTAATACAGGGGTTAGTTTGAGGAGGAAAGTGGGGTTTTGGGTGAGCTCCCCCAATTCGAAGGTCAGGGTTGGCTCTTCCTGCAGAGAGCCCAGCAACGAAATGGGTTAGAAACAACAGAAACGAATCGGCTCTTGTTGAATGTGATGGCAAATGCGACCTAAAGGATCAAGGAGGTAAAGAGGGAATGTTTTTTCTTCGCATTTTGATCATATTGTCAGTTTTGCAGGCAAAATAAACAGAATGTGGGACAAGAACCTTATTCAGCACTGCCCTGAGGCTATGCAAGGAGAAAGAGGATGGGAGAGCACTGTGGGGCTTGGGGAGGTGCTGCTGGGACCTGCTAGAACCAGGCTGTGATTCCCCTTTTTCCCCTTGAAATGATGGGAATTGGGGATGATGCAGCCGGGATTTATCCCCATGGACCACGCAACCATTTTCCTTGCTTTTTGCCTTCCTTTTGCTCCCTGCTTTCCCAAAACAAGCGCTAAAAGCAAGGAATAGGAGTGTGTGTCCATTCTCCATACTTGCGATGCCCTTCTTAAACCCAAACCCAGTGTCTGAAGTCACCACCAGGACTTTGTAGAACACTTACCAAGGTTGCATTTAAGACTGTCCCTGCTTGAAAGACGGGGAAAAGGGGGAAACGACACCACCAACAGTGCTCTAATCTGTACTTAGAGTTTATTAAACCTCTGAACTGCATTGTGAGAGGTGCTTGGACATGGGATGAAGCTGTTTTGGGAACGTAATAAAGGACAAAGTCCTTTCTTTTTCCTGATACCTTTGATATATATTTTTGCTACTTTTGAGCTCCAGACAGCAGAATCTTACACCAATTTGCTTCATTTGCATGGGGGATGTGTTGCGCAAGCCCAGTTTGGGATATCCCAGGGCCCTTCTGTTAGTGCTGAGGGGAGGGTCTGTATTCCTGCAGGGATACGGGTGATGTCCCACCTCGGTTTGGAGGTGCAAGGAGAGGAATGCTCCTTGCAAAGGGAAATGAAATAGTAGGAAAGCTGCAGTGATTTGCAGCGGGATACGTTTTGGAGCACATCCACTGCCCTGCTTAGAGCTTTCGCAGCTCGTACTGCATCGCTGCTTCCACAAAGCGCATGAATCTCGGTTTAATAGACATGGTGATAACAGCAATGAGCTGCATCCATGTTCATCACCTCCGAGCACCCATCCCACCCGTGGCTGGGCTGTACCACACTGTGCCGTCACTCCTTACATAGAACGGGGGGTCTGGGCATCACCAGCCATGATTTGGCCAGAGGAGGGTGCTCTCGGCTTACAATTACCCCAGCCTCTGCCTTGATTCGACTTCAAACACCTCGCAGCATCCTACAAGGTCCCGGTGCAGAGGGATCCTGCTGCCTTCCCTCCAGCCTGGGTGCTTTGGGCAAGGGGGATGTCAATCTCCTTGTACCCCCGCCTCCAGCATCCCCATCCCAGTGTGCGACTTAGGATGAGCATGGGATGAAGGTAAAGCAAAAGAAGGGAGCATCGCTATCCCAGTATGGGGCTCTACGTGGGATAAGAAGGGGGAGAGGATACAGCAAAAGAAGGGAATGTTCCTATCCTACTAAGGGGTTCTGCTTGTGATAAGCAGGGAGAGAAGATAGAGCAAAGGAAGGGGTATCCCCATCCTAGTTTGGGACTTGGGATGAGCACAGGGAGAAGATAGAGCAAAGGAAGGGATATCTGCATCCCTGTATGGGACTTGGGATGAGCACAGGGAGAAGATAGAGCAAAGGAAGGGGTATCCCCATCCTAGTTTGGGACTTGGGATGAGCACAGGGAGAAGATAGAGCAAAGGAAGGGGGCATTCACATCCCAGCATGGGACTTGGGATGAGCAGGGAGAGAAGATGGAGCAAACGAAGGGGGTTCAGCTACCAGGGAGGGAGTGTGAGTGTATTCATCATCAAGAAGGGCAAAAATAAGAGGGAAACCAGCAACCCAGCATCACCAAGTTGACTGAAGCAAGTGTTTCCAGCCGTGCAGGAGGGAGCCGGGCTGACTGGAATGCTAAAATCCCCTCGATTTGCATCTTTTCCAACAGGAGCCGATAAAAGCAAATACTCCACTGCCAATAATTATAATATTTTAATTGCCTTTCTTCAGGCCTTTTGTTTTTCCTGAGCTACACAAAGGCTGCATCCCGAACCAGCAACACAGCATCCCTCCTGCTGCGGCTTTGGCTGCCTTTTACCTCTAGGAGGGTCCTATGTGTGGCCCTGCAGGGTCGGCTATGGGTGCACACTGCAGCACCCACTGTGTGCAGTAGGGTGGATTTTGCCCCTCTTCCTCCCAGTTCTCTGTGTTCCTCTTGTGATTTGGCAGCATTTTGGCTATAGGTCACCCTCTGGTTTTGGGATCGCACCCCAAGCATCCCAGAGTTGGGCTCACACTGGAGTCCTTTAATCGCCATAAATCCAGGGATCAGGAATGACCTGTTTTATTTAGGTTTTCATTGAAGGCAAGCCAATGAGGTTTGGTTGGTGATTCCTTTTGGGGTTTGTCTTTTGGAAGTGTTTCAGCTTGGTGCAAACCAGCACTTTCATGTCTGGACCCTAAACCAGTGATGACTGGGGGGGTGGAAGCTGGGATGGAGCAGGGGGGATTTTTCCTTACCTGATGTCAGCATCCTTTCCCTTCCCAAGCATGGAAACAGCCTCCGTCTTTCCCTGATGTGCAGAACCTCTTCCCATCCCTTCCCTGTCCCATTTCCAACTTCACCAACCTTGATGTGAACTGGTACCTTTGGGCCTGGAGCAAATGGGTCATTGTGTTGGGATGCGGTATCAGGAAGGTCCCTTCTTTGACGGCTGAAGATGGGGTTGAGATGAATTTGGCTGCAATTTAGGAGCTCAAGGGCTCTTCTTGCACCATGGCACGTCCTCCATGCATCCATGTGCAAGAAGGTATTCGCAGGGTGAGGGAGTCATCATTTAAACTGTTGAGCAAAACAAATAGATGTAAAGCAAAGCCAAAGGCAGGGAGCTGCAGGAGCAGGCAATGCTGTTTGCTTTTCAAATAGACACACCAAAAATACAAACAGTAGCAGGAGGGATGGGGAGATTAAAGTGGAAACAGCAGAAATCCCACCAGGAAGTGGTGTTTTCCATTTTGGATGTGCAGGAGATTAGCAACACTTTGTTGCCTGCTACAAATGTCCCTGTCCCCCTGGGAAATTTGGTTAGAAAAGCTCTTTTTGGGAGGGGGAAATAATTCATATTGAAATCCCTTGCAGGGAATACTGACTTTTAAAATGGGAACTGCCCCTGCTTGACTTTTCCGTGCAAAAATGGGATATTTGGAAAGAAAAAGATGCTTTCCCTGCAAATCTTGATATTATAAAGCTGATATCCATATATCCATAAACCTGATATCCATAAACCTGGTATTGATAACCCCCCAGCTCCACCCTGCACCATCTGCTTCCATGCACAGAGCTATCCCTACAATAAGATATCTGCAGGATCACACAATTCCAGGTGGATTTCTGCTCCCATTCCGACTGGCAACAGCCCTGAGTTGGGGCTGCAGTAGCCAGGGGATGCGCCATGGGTTTTAGCCTATAAAAGACAGGGAATTGCCTCTTTGGATGCAGGGAAGAGAGAGCTTTGCTTTAATGCAGAGGAGCCAGGAACTGCATTTCATATCAGCTCCTTCCCTTTGCTCCTGCTTGGGATCCGAACCCAAAATGCTGTGGAATCTTAAAGTGTTTTCCCAGTGAATATTCCAGGGATGTGCAAACAGCATTGCAAGGGCCAGCGGGGATGTATTGGCTTGCCCATAAGGCAACAGGTTCACAGATGGGCTGTAAACTGTGGTCCTTGGGGCTTTTCAGTGCCAGGTCCCTGGGTAGCTGGTGCCTGAGCATCACTGGCAGGAGCTGTATCCGCTGCCGTCCTTGCAAGTGGTTCGCTTGTAAGGGGGATGTTTTCATTCTGGTGTGGTTTTGGGATCTCTGGATATTAAACTTTGGAAACTTCTGAAGTGTTTTATTGCACTTTAGAATCAGAAATGACGTCTGTTTTGAAAGCAGAAAGTTCCTGTGTGCTAAGCAAAACTGGGAATTCTGCTCCTTTTGCATTGGAAGCTCTGCCGAAATGGATGGTTTCACTAAGGAAGAGCTCGGCTTGATTTGCTTTTCAGTGTTGCTTTTGCTATTTGGTCTGGTAACACCTTTTCCTGGTGCTTTGAGTCACTACTGAGCCCCTGGCGCTCCTCTCTGGTGCTGTCATGTATCCAAAGTGAGCTTGGAAACAGGCAGAGTCATGCTGGGAGCTTGTCTGGATGCGGGATGATGCTCACTGCATCCCCAGCCTGCAGCCCCCATCCCTCCTCCCTTTGGGAGTCCACGTTTTCCTTGGGGCCTGCCTGGATCCAAACCACGTGCTGGGTGGGAACGGTGTTAGGAACAGCAGCGGGGTGGCTTTGACAAGCAGATCCCACCATCATCCTCACCTTCCCCACAAGCATTTGGTGGCGGCGGTGGCTGCGGGGGGCCGGCAGCGCTTGTGCCCACCCCGCTGCAGAAGGCTGGAGCCAGCATTTGAATAATGAATTCTGTTTAAGACTGAAAGCTCGGAGATCCATCTGTAACAAGACTCGGAATAATTACAGCTGATGATTGCCTGGTACCTCAGCCAGAAAAAACAGAACAGATTTTGGCCGCCAGCAATTACAAGCAGGCACCCGCTCAAGCACACGGAGAACTTTGGGAATGAATTCATGAATGCAGCAGGGTGGGTTTGAGCCATGAGGATGGTGGTTTGGGGTGCAGGGCTCCGGGAATGGGGTGTCTGCATTCACACAGCTCCCAGGTTCCTGCTCTGAGGGGCAGGGGAGTCCCCTTAGGGGATGCGTGTTGTCCCCTGCACATCTACAGCATCATTTGAGGCTGGGAGGTGCAGGGCATCAATACCTGGACCAGTGCTTGTGTGGGGCTGTGAGAATTGGTGGTCCCTGCCCATGGCCGGGGGGTTGGAAGTAGATGATCTTCAGGTCCTTTCCAACCCAAACCAGTCTGGGATCCAATGAAATAGGAGGATAAAGGGCAAAAGTGGTGTTGAGATGAGGCCGTTCCCAGGAGCAATGGGGTACCTGGTGACAGGTTTTGGGTCAGCTGTTTGCCCCCTGTTCCTTTGGCTTTGCCTTGTGGCTTCACGGGCAAGGGCTGAGCAGGGAAAAGAGGGTTCCTCTCCCCAGCACAGCAGCAAAGCCCTTTAGTGGCTGCTGAACCCATGCGTGCTGTCCCCAGCATCTCGGATTTGCCTTGCCTATAATGGGGATAATTCATCAGCTAGTGAATAATACGCTTTCTTCCTTTCATGTCTCCTCCACCTATCATTTCAACCAAGTGAAAATTGTCAAATTAGACTATTTTCCTTGACTGTTCCATTTAGGAGCTGGGAGGGGGAGATGAAGGCTTTGATAACTGCGCTCCGCCGATGCCTTGTAAACCAAACAGCGAGTAAAAATGTTCCTGCCTGAGATTTGAGGGATTCCCTCATTGGTAAAGCCCCAGCATTCCCTGCTGAGGTTACATGCTCCTGATTTGTAAAAGGCTGTTTTCTTTGCCCCTTAGAGCATGGCTTGCTGAGGCCTGGGGGAACCTGGCTTCACAAGTCACTTGGGGACTGTAAGTACATGGTGCTATCGCTTCTTGCTATCCGCCAGAATCGCGTGTGCTTTGAATTGTCCTGGTGTAATGCATCTATATTCATCACTGCTCCCTTATCTTGTTCGGCTCCAATCTACAAGGATCTGCTTAGTTCTCCTCTGTACCTTTAATTCTTCTCTATCTCAACTGGTGTCACCGCTGAGCCTGCAGACGGCAGGAGCATCTTTACTCCTGCAGCTGGAAAATCCCTGCTCTGTCCCCAGCCCTGCCCTGTGCAGGGGACATGGGACTGCTGCTCATCCTGGAAGGACCAATGTTGGCATTGAGGATGTGATGGTCTGTTGTGCATGGGTCCTCTGTGCTGTCCTGATGGGAGGGATGATGCCAGTGATGAGTCCACTTGGGAGGAGGAAGGTTGAAGAGCTCTCCCTGAGCGAGGAGACCTGGGGCATCCCTGGATCTCGCTATATCTGGGGCAGAAAGCATGTGGCCAGGTCCTGTGATGCTTTTCCTTAGGGAATCCCAGACTGGTTTGTGTTGAAGAGACCTTAAAGCTCCTCCAGTTCCAAGGGCAGGGCCACCTGCCACTAGAGTAGGTTGCTCCAAGCCCCATCCAACCTGGTCCTGAGCACTGTCAGGGATGGAGCATCCTCATCTTGCACTTGCGCCTTACATCCAAGCTAAGGTGAATGCCAGGAAAGGGTTTCCTGGTCCTTCCTTTTGTTTTGAGCAGATCTTAGGTTGCCAGTGCAACCTTTTGCAGGTTCTTTATTTCTCTTGGTGTGAAGACAGGAGGTTTTAAGATGTTGGTGTTAAGATGGAAGGATTCAGTGATCCAGGTTATTTCCTCCACCGGAGCTGGTTAAATAGAACAGGACCTACAAAATGACTTGATGTCCAGTTTGAATTATGCCTCACATACCTGGTTCTGTCTCTCTGCACTATCCTGTTCTGGGCTGAAACACAAGGCACTGAGTCTGCCATCCTGATCCAATGCTCTTCCCTCAGCCTCTCCTAGAAGTCTCCATTGAAACCCTTCACCTTCCCAGGATATAGGAGCTGTGTGGGCAATATGGACTGTGCAGCATCGCTTAACAGGGACCCAGACACATGGAACAGCTGCTTAATCAGTTCAAGTGCCCGGGCCACCAGTTTGTGGTGTATTAAGTATTCTTTGATTCTGTTTAATTGGGACATTGCAGAGACCCTGACGTCCAGTAATAAAGACAGTGGGAAGCTGATCAGACAGCTCATAAACACTCCATTAATGTCACTCTGTACAGCCCAGCAGTGACTTAAAACACGTCCAAGTGTGGCTGAAGGTGCAATGGACTTGGGAAGGCAATTTCCAGTGCTCCCAGTGTGTGCGTGTGTGATTAAAGTGGGTTTAGGCGTTGAAGTGCAGTATTTCGGGATTGATGCAGCCGCTTTACACAGCACGGAGCGAGTTCATTTTTAATTCATAAGCGCAATTAAAGTACACTAAGAATAAAATTCATAAGTCTTGAGCTAAAAACTGACCGTGGTGCTTGTGAAAACCCTTTCTGTTCCTCCTGATGTGGGTGCTTGGTGTGCCTGGAATAATAACCACAGCCAGTTAGCCCCTTTTCCCTCCTCCTTGTCAATCCGATGCAGGCTATATTAATCTTACCTAGATGTGCCCTTGCGATGCTCTGAACCCGCGGTCTTATAGAACCTCAGCAGCAGATTTAAGTTTGGGTTTTGGCTGCGGGGCCTGAGAGATTGGGGTGGATTGGGTGAATTCCTGCCTGTGGTGTTTGCTCAGATGCAGAAATAGAGCCTGGGAACCATCGTCATCCACTTGAGATGCACAGGGACAAAGGCACGATGTGGGAATAGGAGTGGTGGCTGTGGCTGTACTGGGAGCCCTGGGAAGGAATTGTATGGAGAAGTGCTAAGGAGCCGCGCTTGTGTACTCCTGCAGCTCTTGGAAGAGGCATCTTGGTCTGCAATAGCTCCCTGTGGCATTGGTGGAGAAAGGTCTCAGCTTTCCCCTCTCCCAATCGCTTTCCAATCCTTTTCCGCTTGGTCCATGTGGTAGCATGGCTGGAGGGGTGACAGCCAGCTCCTCATTTCCCTAATGAGCTCTGGGTCTGCTAATGAACCTATTGCTCCTGCACAAAGCAAGTCTAACAGAGAACCTCTGCTCCCGGGGGGCTCAGCTTTGATCAGGGCATGTATCTGGTCCCCTGTGTGGTGGAGGGGCACGTTCCCTGTTGGCTGCTTTGTAACTCCAGCCATTCATCGCAGTCGATAATGGATTCATTCAAGGGTCTAATTCCCCCCCCTGCCTTTTTCCTTTTCTTTTTTTACATCTGCACACTCACTCATGCAAAAAATTACATGATTTCAGAGATTCAACTGACTCTGGTCTTGGATTGTGAGGGCTCCTTAGTACCACCAGCACCATTCAATTAGCCCTGGTGCACAAAAGAGACGTGCTGGAATAATACAGCTTTTAGCTGAAAAGGGCTTTGTCCCATGGGGAGCTCCAGCACTTCCCAGCTGCATGGCGCACGCTGGTCCTCGATGCTCATCCTTTGCCTGCATCCATTGGGATAGTGATGAGGACAAAGTAGGGGAGGTTGGGACAAGTTTGGGTATACCAATAGGTGTAACAGGCAGAGATTTAGGTGTTTAGTGCCACTGGCTCCCAAATAGGCACTTTGCAGGGCGCTTGGTTGTGTCTTCTGCAAGATGTGAGTCCAGCCCTTTGGAGCATCTTCATCCTCCCGACTGCAACATCAGTCCCCAGTGTGTCCAGGCTGGAGAAGCCCTGGCATTCCCTTCTGCATCCTCAGCTCTTTGAATGGGCCCTGGAGCACACAAGGTGTGGAGAGGGCCCAATCTCTTGCCTTGAAAGGAGGATAGAAAGAAAGTTATTTCTTCCCTTTATCTCTGTGCTTGATTAGGAGCTGATAAAAAGCCAAAGGCAGGTCTGTGCTCTAGCAGGACATCAGATTCCACTCCAGCTTTGCCTGGGAACCATGTGGATGAAATTTTAAGCAGCTTGGGCACAACAGGCATAATGAGAAGAGTAGTTAAAGGTCTGGCATCCTTTGGGGCCACGTGTGATTGATCAGCCCTTGCAAACATAAATAACAGCCCTTTAGATCTATGTGGCAAGTTTAAATGTTTAATACAGCTGGATGTATGGTGAAGAAGTTGTCACCCTCTGCTCTGTGCCTGTGATGCTCCGGGTGAATCCATCATGTTCTCCCTCCTGGAAACTTCACATCCCACTGGCAGGCACTTTGAAATTCACATCCCATCTTTAGCTTGCTACAGGGCTGGGGGTGCTCTGACTCAGAACAGGGAGAGGGGAGAGCCCCAGACTGGGTTTGCTCTATGGGACCCCCAGGTGTGCAGAGGGAGGAGGGATAAGACCTGCCATGAGGCTGGTACCCCACCTCTAACTGTGCAGGGGGGCTGTTACCCTTTGTGGGTAACCTAGCCAAGGTTATAACGTTGGACGGGTTTTGGGAAGTCCTGCCTTCCAAAATGCCATCTGCACATGGCCCATGCTCCTGCTGGAAGCTCTTGGGTGGTTGCAGTCAGCTGTACTTCAGCCCAGGTAGTTGCTACTGATATGTAGTTCTCAAGTGGTGTTCGTAACAGCATCAGTGCTTTTAAAACTAGAGCTGGCAACAAATCCCTGCGGTGGCTCTGGAGCAGGAGATCTGTTCTTCTCAGAGGCTTATTTCACCTGTGAAGAAGGATCCATAGGGAGGTACCAGTGATGCTCGAAGGCATGGCCAGAGGGAGACACCTCAGCATTGCAGAAGGTCCATCCCTGTGCCATGGCATGGACAGTGTGTGGCTGAGATACCCAACAGAAACCCAGCGAGCAGCCCTGGGGACAGCAGGCATCATGCACAGGATGGTGGCAGGCAGAGGGAGCCCCAGGCTAGAAAGCAAAGGGAGTGAGCAGGGAAAGGTGTCCAAGCCATCCAGATGTGCACGGATGCAGTGGTGGAAGCTGATGCTGCCGTCTCCGGTGGTCCCAGCCTGGCAGAGCTATGACATCCATCCCTCTTCAAGCACTGCTCCCCATCTCCATAGGAGATCTCATTAAAAGCAAACATCTCCTGCTTCTGCAGCAATTGAGAGCGATCACTGGAGCTGCAGGGTGCTCTTTAAAGTCTGATGGGTAAGGAGAGAAGGTAAAAGCCCAGGGATGAAGGCCAGCAGTAAGGATTAAACAGCACTCAGTAGCGAGCAGGTTTGCCTTGGGCACCCTGGCAGGCATGCAGCCTTCTAGGTAGGATGAGGCTGATATGCAGGTGTCATCTCCTTTGATTTCCTGATGGCATCTTTAACCTTTTGGAGGCTGGGAAAGCCATCCAGCCCTGCTATTAGTGCTGGTGAGGATGGCTGCATGTATTCTGGATATGTTAGGTCATGCATGGTGGGGTTTTTCCCCCTGTACCTGAGGTAAGCTCTGGTAATGTCCTCTGTGACACCCCACAGCACCACCTGAGGAGATGGGGGGGCTCGTGGGGTGAATGTGGCCCTGTTTGCATTACAAAACTTCCCACTGGTTTTAAACACTCTCTGGCTGCCAGAGCTGGGCTCTGATGATGATTCCTCGCTCAGGCTTCAATGAGGGATTGCATCCCTCCTGTGCTCTGTGTGTTGTCCCTGTTCCACTGATCACCAGCAAAGATGATGCTGGAGACATCCTGTCTCATGCAGATAATATTCCTCCTGCTTTGGGCTTGAGCGGATGAGGTGTTGGGGGGTAAATGGGTACATTTTGCTTCGTGGTCAAGGTGTGGGGGTCCAAAATGCTGCTTCTGAGAGCAAAAAGGGCTTCAGAGGGGAGTGTGAGGAGGTGGAGCAAAGCTGCTCCAGAAGATGATGGCTGTATGTAAATCACTGGGGAGAAAGGCAGAAGGTAAGGTCGTAACATCACTCAGCTCCATGCAAGAGGCAAGTGATTCCCAGGCATCCCCAGTGTGTTTCTCTCCCAGCTTTTTGGGTGGCACAGTGCTTTTGGCCACGTTTTTGCTCTGCCACAGGCCCTGGATGCAGCTTCATGACTCGTATCACCTCTATAGGGCTGAAATCACAGTGCAAGTGGCATCTGATGCTTGCTCACTGCTCCTCTGCATCCTTCCTCTCGTGACTGTACATAAAAGCTGCTTTCGTCTCCTGCCTCCTTTAGCATCCTCCCTCCCATTCTTTTTTCTTTCCTTTTTTTTTCCTATAAAAAGAAAGATTTTTGGAAACGAAGGGAGAGAGGCACAAAAAATGAAAGCCCAGATGCGAGGGGTTTTTTTGCTCATGAAAGGGAAAGCAGGGAATACAACAAATTAAATAGCCACCCGGTGAGAAAAAAGGGGTAACAGTGAAAAATGAGGAGGGGAAGGGCTAAAAACCAGCTGAAAAAGGCAGGTTGGTGCTGAAAGATGCCAGCTCGGGCTGGTAATAGAGGCGTAGAGTGTGGTCCTTGCACTGAGGTCCATCACTTGCTTTCTGCCTCGCTACCCCAAGCCTGCCATCCTCTGTTAGCTCCGGCAATGTTTTACCTGCCAGGTCTGTTTGACCAGCAATGGAGAGGGACCAGATTAATGAGGAGAGATCTCTTTTATAGAGCCAGCCTGGCTCTGCAGGGGGAACTATTTAAAGGGATGAAGATGCACTGCAGCAGCTGCCATATCACTGGCTAGGAGCGTGCTCACTCACCTAGCTCCAAATCCAGTTCCTTATTGCCCTCTACCAGTAATTCCCAGCATATAAAAGTGAGGTGAGCGCTGAGCTGGGCTGGGGAAAAGCAGGAACAGATGAGGAAATGGGAGCAGGATTACGCCTGGATGAATGCTGGGAGCTTGGAAAACTTGTTTATTATAGCGCTGCCAGTGGGAATGGGGCTGTGGGGTTTCCCATATCCAGCACAGACCCAGGCATCAGGGGTGGTGATGGGAGCATCATTCCCCTGTTGCTAGGCTCATTAAGGCCCAGCCTTGCCTTCAAGTGACACAGGTAATGAATCCTCTGCAGGGTGCCTGCTGGCTTTAATAAGCTGGAATGAACTGAGGAAGGGAATTAACCTGGCAGCATCGGTTCGTGCTGCAGCGGGATGCTGGGCATGTCGCCTCCCAGGCCGTGCTGGGAATCTTAACACTTCTCCAGCTTCCCTTTGTAAAGCACCCACAGCTTCCAGCCCCAGTGAGGCGGTGGGGAGCAGGTAGGGAAGCAGCACCCTTGTTTCCATGCTGCAGGGCACCCTCCTGCCTGTTTTCCCCCTGGACGAGTTATGCCAGCGAGCTGAGATTGGCATATCCGGATGTGCAGCATCCCACTTGAACCGGCTTCCCTCCCAATGCTTCTTGCCACCAACCTCCCTCCTGCAGAGGGACAGGGAGGGTTTAAGGAGCCTTGTTTCAGGCCGTGCACAGGACTGCTTTTGGTTCTGGCTCCTGAGGGCTTCTTTATCACAGCACACGGAGAGCATTGCGCCTGCAAAACCTGCCATTAAAGTGCTTTTGGTTAGGTCTTTTACCTTTTGTTTTAAATGGCTTTGTAATGAAGCCCTGATGTGGGGCACACTCAGTGGGGCAGGAAATGTGCTTCATCCAGTCGGATGGCTGTATGGGAAAGGTACAGACCCCAGCACTTGGCCTGCCAGGGGTCTGGGAAAAGGGTTCCAATGCTCTCAATTGCATTAACACTGATTGCACAGTGCTTTTTGGGAGCACATGTGATGAGGAGCTTTCCTGCTGTCCTTTTCCTGCTGGTTTTGGCTGGGATAGAGTTAGTTTTCTTCCTAGCAGTTGGTACACTGCGTTTAGGATGAGACTTGTTATGATACATCCCCCTGTTCCATATCATCCTCCCTTCATCTTGCAGGTCCCTGGGAAAAGACCATCGGGGCAGCTGGGTGAGCCATTGCGGACACCAGGTTGTGTGGGTTATCCCTTGGGACGCTGGTGTCTGTGAATAAGAGCCCTGTGTTCCCTATGGGAATGGCTGGCTGAATTGCATGCCTGGCTCTGTGGATGAAGGGGTGAGGGAAGGGTGGTGAGGGATGCTCCCTGCTACAAGCAGGGAGCCCGGCTTTGCCCGTGCTCTCTCCGTGCACATGGTGCATGCATACAAATGTGCTCTTCCTGCAGTAGAGGAGCCTTTCCCTGACTGATCCCTGAAGAACACCCATAGGTTTTGAGAAACCCTTGATGGCCCTGCTTGTAATTATAATGTAATCGGTGTAATTGAGAGCCCAGGGGCTGATTTGCATGTTCTTCATGTTATTGAGGCTGGTGGGGTTATCCCTTGCCTTCCCCTGCAGTTAGTGGGGTTTAGTGATGTTGGGGCTGGGTCCTTCCTCCTGCCCATCAATGGGGAGCAGGAGATGAAGGGGATGAGGTTTGAAAGCTTGGAGCAAACAGTTCCTTGTGGCACCACAGCCTGGGCTTGAGGGCCACCAGAGCTATCCATAATTGATAACACCCAGGCTCTAATGAGCTCCCAGTCCAGGCTAGGAAATCATTTGCAGGCGGATCTGGATTTCCGTGGAAAGAGCCTGTTCTCCGAAGGGTTTTCAGGCTTTTGGCTAATATTCAGAGCATGAAGGGGGTGATGTTTAGACCTCTGGGTGGATAAGTTTTAGGAGGTGAAGAGTGGATGTCCTAGGGCTATCTCATCCACAAGATGCTGAGCTGGGGACTGAGATCCTGTCCCTGTCAAGGGGCATGATGCTAGTGGCTCAATCGTGAACCTGGAGGCAGAGAGAGCCTAGATAACCCCATAGTGTTTTGAATGGGGTGATTTATGGTGAGTGGAGAGGATTTCCCACCACTCCAAGTGCTAGTGTTGAGTTTTCCCTAGGAAAAATCTGGGTGAAGCACACGTTTAGTGGTGCGATAGAGAAACAAGAGGGTCCAGCGCGAAGTGCACATGAGGTTGGGCAGGGTGGCTGTGCCTGGCCCCCTGTAGCCTTAAAACTCATAGGTGCACAGTCTTTGGTGGGTAACTTGATGTTCTTACAGGTCTTTTCCAACCTGGCTGATGCTATGAAAGATGCAGGATTTCAGGGAGTCGTGGGGAGAATCCTGCTTGTTTCTTCCAGTCCAGTTTGCAGAGGAAGAAAAACAATCAGAGGAAAGCAGGGAGGGAGATGCTCTTAAATCCACCGGGGCTTTGAGAGGATATTGTTTGTGCTTCTTGAATAATGGCTTTTGATATGAAATAATAGATTGTGCCCGTTTTGATGGCCAATATTACATTTATTTTAAATGATATAATCAGCCCTCGGCGTCTCAGTTGATTTAGTCAATTAAGTTTTTAACCTCATGTCTTCAGTCTAATCTGTGAGTAATTTAAATGTGGTGGGTTTAATGAAAGTACATCTACCTGTTCATTTAGCCAGGCATATCATTGCCCTTTGGATCTCTGATGGTGGGAGATGTCTCTTCTGCGTGGCAATGTTTACCAGGGATGAGGAGACAATAAATGGATTGGCATTTCCAGAGCAATCCAACTATACCAGACACAGCGATTTCCAAGCTATAGTGAAAAGGCTTTTAGACAGGACAACGGGCTTGTCTCTTCATTCTGGTGTTGTGCTTAACCCCAAGGGGTGATGGCAGCAATGAACCATCCCCAGCTGATAGATGCACAGCAGCTTGGAGGGACCAGCCTGAAACCCCTTTGCCTGGTTTAGAAAGCTGCTCCAGCCCCTCTCATCACCCTCACTTTTACCTCGTGCTCCGTTCAACGCCAGAAAATGAACCTGGTGGTTTTCCGCCTCCCCCATCGTTGCTAAGAGAAACCAAGATAAATGACCCGGGGCTCCTCAGTTACTGGTTTTGCTGCTTTCTCCTCCCCATGGCTGGGCAGTGAGCCTTTGCATGGGATGGGTGGTGGGCGTCCCTTGGTTTGCTCGCAGGGGGGTGTCTGTGATGAGCTGATTTGAAACCACACTTACAAACGCTGGTGTTGACTTTTTGTTCTGTTTCATAGACTGATATTCCTAAAATAACATTTTCCTCCTGTTTTTTGAAGCAGAAATACTCCCAAGGAGCATTCTCTGTGGTTTTCTCACAGAAGGCAACCTGCCTCCCCCTGAAAAGAGTTGTAGAGTTTTCAGTGCAAAATGCGACCTGGTTTTGATAAAGCGTTTCTATTCATGAGCAGTAGCTCATAGCGACTCGCAAGAAACAAATAGCTTTTGGCAGCATAAACATCTGTGTCGAACAAGGGGATGGGGAAGGTTTGAGACTTGATTTGGTGCGGTTTCCCATGGAATTTCAGCAATATGAGTGTCAGGGGATGTTTTCCATCCAACCCAAGCCCAAATCTGATGCTGGTGAGAGCTACAACACTGTTGTGTTAATGATCTTCTTGGCTGTCGCAGTGCCTCGCTCCTTGGGGATCTATTTCACAGTCTCATTGCTAATGGTGCGTCTCTTCTTGGTCTGGGATATGAAGGTCCTTGGTGTAGGGCAGGTTCTTACTCTCCTCTAGGACACTACCTGGTGTAAACGGTCAATAACGCCAAGAGAGTAAATGAGTGATTAATGTGTGATTAGTTCACCAGGGTCCTTCCCGCATACCCCATACTTGCATTGAGTCCTCTGCTGCAGCAGAGTACATCTCATCTTGGAGCTTCCCAGTGAGAACCAAAAGCTGTTGCTTGGATGCTCTGAGACCAGGTTTTCAGGCTGGTGCTGCCTCTGTCCTGCCCTGACTCTCCCACCTGAAGTTTTGGGTCTCATTTCCTTGCTAGTTTGAGGCTCTTCCTCTCCCTGCTGCCATAGATGTGCCAGAGATGATGTGGTTTTGGGAATATGACCTGAGCTGGCGAGCTGCTTCATCCTGTGTCTGCACTACCTCCCCTCTATTCCCGCTTATAAGGAGGCTCAATAGTGCTTGAAGGCTGCATAAAAAGGGTGTTTCTATCTCTGGTAAGGAAAGAGCATGAACCAGGGATGCTCAGAGCTGCCTTGGTACCTCCAGCTCTTCCCCCACATCCTCTTGGATGCAGCTGCACTCCCCTGCACGTAAGAGAGATGGCCCACACTGGTTTCCTTTAAGCAGAGATTCAGCTGTGGCTCTGAGAGCAGAATTAGAGGTAGGGCTTAATCATACAAGCTCTGGAAATGTGGGAGATTAAATCATTTTAAGGAGGGTGGTTAAACACTTTCTTTGCTGCGCAGGAATCTTCAGGGGATTGGAGAGTGGAGAACTGGATTTAAAGCTTAGAAATTCCTTTTCTTTTTAAAGAGGGTTTTTTGATTCCCAGTTGGACAGGAAAGACTTTACAGGGATGGTTAAAAAGAGGGAGAGATGGGGAAGGATGCATGGAATGGAGACGTGTTGAAAATAGGTGTGAAGCATGGGTTGAGTTGTCTGGCCACATTTAAGATCTTTAAGGTCCCTTCCAACCCAAACCATCCTATGATTTGATCCTTGAAGTTCAAGTCTGCTCTGGAAAGTCATTACTGTTGGTGGGGGAGACCTTTCAGGTGCTCTGTGCTGTTTCTTGCCATCTTTGAGGACAGATTTACCCCATGTAGAAACAGATCTTTGCTAGCCCCATCCTCTCCCCTTGCCTGCTGCAGCCTCCAATACAGCAGCTGAAGACAGTAGAGGATGCTGGGTGCCGTGGGCCCCCCAAGCCGGGGGCCCAGGGGTGATGCTGAAGCTGATATTGGTGCTGTGTCTGTAATTGGGGTTTTGTTTCTCAGCTAGGCATTGCCTGCCGGCTCCTGGTCCTGTTTGGTTGCCTCTTAGCTTGCTCAGGGACGTTTGCTTGTGTTTCTCTAGCATTTTTCTTCATTTCACAGAGCTGAAGAGATCGATGGGAAGGTAGGGCTGGGATTTCAGGCTGCCTATAGCATGGATCTGTGACTGATGACCCCAGCTCTGCTGCTGCTCTCGAGCATGGGAGCTTGCGGGGCTTGGTGCAGGCGGGATACTGTGTCCATCCCATATGTGCTCTTCTGCAGAGATACCCACATGGGTTGTGATGCTGTGACTACCCCAGAAGAGAGTGGAAGGTTGGGTTTAAAGCCTCTCAATGGCTGAACTGTGCCCTGGGAGTCCTGCGTGGAGCTGCAGAGCAGGAAGGGCCGGTGGGACCGCGGTCCCCATGTCAGCCGAGCGGTCCTGGAGTCGCGGTGCCAGCTGTATCAGAGATGCTTGTTGCTATAGAAACACCCTGTGGCAATGTGCTTATTGGGAGGGAGGTGGCATTTTTATGATGGAAGGAGCTCGGTGTGGACACATAGGTGTTGCTTCACTTTTCCAACCTGGGGCAAGTGCTTTTGGTCACTAGGTGGGAAGGAAAGTTTGGCTTGAGTGACTGTGCTGGTAGGGCTGCTACAGCTGAACCGTGAAGGTAGAGGTGATGGGGAGAATCGTGGAATTATCATAGAAAGGTCTGGGTTGGAAGGGACCTTAAAGCTCATCCAGCTCCACCCCCTGCCACAGACAGGGACCCCTTCCACTGGAGCAGCTTGCTCCAAGCCCCTGTGTCCAACCTGGCCTTGAGCACTGCCAGGGATGGGGCAACCACAGCTTCTATGGGCACCCTGTGCCAGCGCCTCAGCACCCTCACAGGGAAGAGCTTCTGCCTAAGAGCTCATCTCAGTCTCCCCTGTGGCAGGTTAAAGCCATTCCCGTTGTCCTGTCCCTTTATGCCCTTGTCCCTTTGAGTGTTGCTCTGCTGTCATCCTTGATGCAGGCAGTTTGTTCCTGCTCTCATCTGTGCCAATCACTGCTTCACGCTCTTAAAACACACTCTGTGCAGCCCCAGATGTCCCCAAGGAGCCCCTTTCCATCCCTCGAGCATCCTCCACCACCACCCCCCATCCTGATACATGCCACCCTTCCTTTTAATAGCCCACTTCCACTGAGCAAATGAGGCAGAGCCTTGGATCCCTCCTCTCGGTCTGCAAGTGAATTAACACTCCATTAACTTAATGAGGGCTCTCCCGGCTGCCCTGGCCGTGGACATAGTGTGCAGTGCTGCCAGCCAAGGGGAAAGCAGGAGCCAGGCTTGGCTGGACACAGGGGCTGCAGCAGAACCCTTGCAGCTGAGTAGGGAGAGCTTTGTCCAGGGGTCTTGGGGCTGCTGAGGCTTTGTGGTGCCTCTGGGGTCCATGGTGGGGATGACTATGAAGGGGAAGGGTGATGGGAATGGCTGGGTGTAGGTTGTGATGTGTAGTCCAGGATGCTGCACAGCTGTAGTGCTCCAGCATCCTTCACATCCCTTCACACCAGGAGTAGTGTGGCCACAATGTTGAGTTAGTGATTGCTCCCCCTCTACTTGGCCCTGGTAAGGCCACATCTGGAGTCCCGTGTCCAGATGTGTCCGCAGTACAAGAGACAAGGAGCTCTCTTATGAGATGTGGTTCATGTTCCTTCAACTTGTGCATGGGGTCTACATGGCTGGAGCCTGTTTGGAAGGAGGTCTCACTCTCCTACCCTGTTATTGGGGCACATAATCTCCATCCAACCTATTTAATTGCCCAATTTGTGTTAAGGAGCATCAGATTTTGGTTTCCAGCTGTGCAAGCATAGAAGATTCTACCTTGTTAATGAATCCTGGACTTGAAATGCCTTCTGTGTGGGTAGGGGAACATAAAAGCCCAAGGAAGGGAGAAGACTTGAGGGTGCCTCAGGAAACAGGGGGCAAGGGCAGGACCATGTGAAGAGATGGGACCACCCGCGGATCACGCTGCATTGTACTCCATCCAGTGTCCGAATTTTAGCCTTTTAAGTGAATTAGCAGGTGTCTGTTTGAATTACCCCAACATGAAGAGTCAGTCAGAAAATGTATATTCATTGGAAAGGTCAAGTCCATCTGATTCCTGCATTTGGTATGCAGGGGCTTCTCCTTTCAACTCTCCCTTCCTTAATGAGATTCTTGTTTCCAAGTGTCGTGCTGCGGGCACAGGATTTGACAAAGTCAAGTGTGGTGGAGGCACCGTTTCTGTTAACATGTTTACCCTTTCATCTGCCTGTCCTTTGAAAGCTCCACAGTAGACAATAAGGATGCAGGGGGATGCGGTTGTCAGCAAAACAAGCCTTTTTTTTTTTGGGGGGGTGGAGATGGAGATGTGCTAGCGGGGGTCTTCATCATCACCAACTTTGATTTATACACGGGGAGGAATGCAGTTGGAAGGAGTGCTTTTGGAGGCTTTGAGAAGACCCCATGGTCACCACGGGTGGTTGGGGCAGGCAGCAGGGTGTTAGCAGCTCCTGCCGTGGATAGAAAGCTGAAGTTGGCCTGGCATGGCAGAATGGTGTTTCTTGATTAAATTAATGCCTATTGATAGTTCTCCTGTTGTTTTGATTTCGCAGGCTGTTTAAATTCAGGCTTGTCACAACAAAATACAAAGGAGGTTGCGTGGAGATTGATCTGCCTTTTTTTCTCATCATTCCCCCCCTTTAATCCTGTCTCTGAAGAAGAGCGTTTTAAATTTGTGTGTATTTTTCTCCCTCCACTTCCAGATTGACAGCAGGGACGTTCAAACAGTGGCACAAATAATTATGGTAAATTCCAAGCATACATTAGCGGCGAAGGTGCTCCTTGATTGTAAAGCACGGCTCAGCTTCCTGCGTCATGAAACCACTGACACGGGGGTTGATTTTGGTGATGTATTCCCTTGGATTTAGTGGCTGCCAACCTGCTTTACCCAGAGAGGGTTTTAGGTTTGATGGGTGAAGCTTTGGTGTCCTTTTTGTTGTCAACGTTGTCTCATCCGTGCTTTGTGACGGTCCCTTCCAATTCTTCAGCATAGAGCCATTTATGCAAGCTGAGTCCCAGAGCGCTCTGCCAAGTTAAATAATGTAGTCACAAAACCAAATATTGAATAATGACTGAGGAAAGGATTAAGGGAGACAGTCAAGGAACAAAAAGAGAGATTCTCAAGCGGTTTGAACGCCAAATTGAGAAGACAGAGATGTTTTCCTCGTGGAAAGCTCCCAAGGAAGCTTTTCTGTTTGCTTCTAGGCTCACTTGTTGGAAAGGAAACATTCACTTTCTTTTGTTCCTTTGAAAAGCTGCGTCACCAACCCCAGCTCTTGACTTGACGCTGGTTTTGCAGGGAGATTTAAATAAAAGATGCCTTGGGGGGAATCAAATGTGTAATTTCACATGCGATTCGTGAGGCTTTTCTAGCCCACCTCGGCGTTGTTGAGCTGCCGTAACCATGGGGTGGGTAGTTGTTGGGTACTCATATGGTGAGAGAGAAATAGGCTGAAGGAATGAGCTCCTCCTGATGTTGCACAGAAACTTATGTAAATGCCTTTTGTATAGCTCGAAGAAAATCTAGAGCTCCTCTAAATCAGAGAGTAGGAAATTCTACTGGGAAGCCATACATTCAATAGAGGTCTTCAATAAATTCCAAGTATTGGCCAGGAAAGAAGGATACTTGTGGCAAAAGGGGTTATTGGACCTCCTGCTGGTTTCTTTATCTTTTCGGATCACTCCAGAAAATGCAGTTTAGGATCCATTGCAAGGTGATGATTTACATGGCAGGTGACATAAGAAAGCACATTATGCTGGGAGGAAGCAGGAGATGGGATGTATTTACTGCCTGTCTGGGTGAATTATCCACTCTCGCATGTCTGGCATGTGCTTGTGTAGAGAATGTGTGTCCGAAATAGCTGATAAAGTGAGTGCAGAGAATAACAGTTCATAAATGCACCCCCCCATGGCTATTGCTGCATCCCTTGTGCTGAACTCTCTTTAACTCCCTCTTTAGAGAAGCTGATGCTGGAGGTGATGCGAAGAAGCTGGTTTTGATAGAGCACGCACGCAGACAAATCTCATTGCTGCTGCAGAGGTGAGATGAGCGTGGTTTTCACTGGGAAAAGGAGAAGGATCTGTATTTGTGGGGACATCAGTGCTTGTGGCCTCATGCGCTGGGATATTGGAGCTGCAGAGGCCAGCTCCTCATCTCGCTTCTCTTACTTAGCGGGGTTAGAATGTCCCATCCCACTGGGGAAACTTCTCATTTGAGATCAAGCAAATTATCCTGTGCTGGCTGCTGCTGTTTCTCAGTCTTGGCAGGCTGGCTGTGATTTACTCCTAATATTTATCCCTCTTCACTTACTATTTCTTGCTGATGAGTAAAAACCTGCAGAAGAATGAAGTGGAAGGGATGAACTCTAAGCTCACGCAGTACAAGGGGACTGCAGCTCGCAGGCAGTGATGCTTTGGGAATTGAAATGCAGGTTTGAAGACTTGACATCCACCGTGTTAGTTGTTTGTGACCCTTCACGTAGAGGCTGCTTGAGGCCACATCTGTTATGGATGGATGGCTTGTGTTTCCAGAAGGCTTTTTTTCCTTCCCCCCAGGCGGGTTGCAGGATGATTGCTTTTCATTTGTGTGTGTGTGT
Source organism: Lathamus discolor (assembly GCF_037157495.1). Taxonomy (NCBI): domain Eukaryota; kingdom Metazoa; phylum Chordata; class Aves; order Psittaciformes; family Psittacidae; genus Lathamus; species Lathamus discolor. The sequence continues at coordinate 1,172,463 of NC_088900.1, forward strand.
GTGCCCCCACGGAGAGCTCAGGATCTCATCTGGCTTTTAAGTATATACTTCTGTTATCTAGCAGGTGTTGTAGGTGGATGTGTAAATTAGTATACTTCTGTTTACACAGAAATGAATGTATAGTATAAAAACAATTTGCTTGCAAAAGACTCATTCTGCCTCCAGAATATGTTTGAATCTTAACACAAGACAAAGTAATTTAATCCCTCCGAACCCATACGTTGTTTGCCTCTCATTTCTTCCAGCATGTTTTACCTTCATCAAAAGATAAATCAATTTGTAGCAGCTATTGGCAGCTTTTTAAGCCAGCGAACTGAACAGCTTAATTAGGGAAAATATATTAAAGGATCTGAGAGATGCTAACCCATTCAGTGCCTCCTCATGGCTGCATCCTCCTCCACCTTAAAGCAGCGTCTGGGGCTCTATGGATCATCTCCAACGTGCTGGTTTGCTGCTGCCTTTATCTGATAGTGCATGATGAAGATGGCAAGACTCACCTACTCTGCAAAACCTGGGGATGCCTTTCTTGGCCTGGCCAGTTCTGGGGGCTTGAAACTTCATTATCTTCCAGTTTGATTTGGTATCACTGAGGGCTTTTCCTATTTCCTTTATCTGCTGTGTGTGAGCATCCCCATCCTGACCGCCTGGCAGTGGCTGCCCCGAGCACAAGATGTAATCACAGTCTCATAGTTTGCCCCATGCCCAAGTAAACAGCATAGAAATGGGGAGCAGCATTCCTCAAACACCCCTTCCCATTCAGCCCCATTCATACGTGTTATTTGTACTTTAAAGTAGGAGCAGGGGGGAAGGTACCCGGTAAGTGCAAACCACACTGAGCTCTCTCTAGGGCTCGTCCCTTGGGGTGGATGTAGCTCTAGGATGCCTAGAGATGAGCAGGCTACAGGCTGGCTTCCACACAGAAGATCTTTTTCTTGCAAAGGCTGAGGATTCACAGAGCTGAAGTCCTCGAGGCTTTTAGTGTGTGGGATGGTGATGGGTTACAACAAACAGCCTCAATGTTTGGTTAATTTCAGCTCCAACTTAAGGTGCTCAGATGAAATGGAGTTGATATCAGGACAGTCTCGCTTAAGGAAGAGTATTGTCAGTGCAGACCAAAGCATTCTCCATCTGTTGCTGTAGCTGTTAAGAGCCAATATTAGATATATCCACTGCAGGCTGGAAATCCTGGAGTAAGTGCACATGGAAAAGCTTCACTTGGGAACTTTCTTCCCTGCTTTAACTTGCTGGAGGTTAACTCATGCCCAAACCAGCAAAACTAAGTGTTCCTCCTCACGTCTAGTACTCACTGAATCTCCCTCACTTCCCTCTGAAAGGACAGGGCTGAAACAGGAAGGTGAAACATCAGCTGCAGAGTTTCCTTGTCCTTAGCTTGAAAATCTCCTAATGACCCAAGAAGTGCTTTCCTTGCCCTTGGAGCTTGTAACAAATGACAGACCTTGAGGTTGTTCTTCTCCTACCTGTTCTTTATGTTCCATAGTAACAGAGGGGAAGGTTTTTTACCGCCGAAGACAAAGATGAGACTTACCAAATGAGGTCCGGTGAAAAGCGAGCACCTCAGATTGCTTCCAACCTGGTATTCCAACACATCTACCCGGTTTTATTCCTTCATTGCAGATGGCATCTTCCACTGCAACATCCATGCCCAGGCACCACGTGCATGTGTGTGTACACGCATGGTTATTCTTGCCTCAGCACAATGACTTCCTAACGATCTCTTACCCATCCAAGACAGATTGCTTTTCATGGTTCAGTGCTCGCAGCTCAGGCATCCATTTTAATCAATAAAACAGTCAAAAGAGAGAATAGATTTACTTGTTTCTGGTTTTTTACATTTAATTGAAAATTTTCGAGTGATTACAAACATAGATATTGTATAGATTGAGTTTAGGAGACAATAAGTGCCAAAAGAAAAATCTCCCTGTAACCTCACCTCTTCTCCTGTTGTGCTACATAATAGATGGTAGTGGTTTATGCCTGGCAGTGGCCCTTCTATTCCTTTCTCCTGCCTTATAAAAGCTAGGATGGATTTAATGGGGTTTTACCCAGACATTGCAGAGAGCATCTGTGATGAGCACTGTTAAATCCTTTTTACCTGTGATGAGGGAGAATCTCCACTCACATAGAATCATAGAATGGTTTGGGTTGGAAAGGACCTTAAGGATCATCTAGTTCTAACCCGCTGCCATGGGAAAACATTAAACATTATGCACCAAGTGGAACCTGGAGATGCCATCATTTCATGAGCCAGGTGGTCATCAAACATGTGGGAACAGGCCCTCAAACCTCTCCAGATCCAACAAAAAGGCTTTAATTTTAATGAGAGCTGCTTGAAAAGTGTTTTTTGGAGAAAAAGAGCTTTTGGTCATTAAGAGGGGACAGAAAATCAGTATTTTCTGTTGTTTTTGTCATCACTCTTTCCTCTGAGATGTCAAACCCAAGCCTCTTCTTCACACAAGAGCCGGAATGGGTGAATAAGAGGGAGCTGGGATGCAAGTGCCAAAGTTACCTTCTAGCGCCCAAAGATGGATGTTGCTGTGGTGTTTATCCCTTAGTACCAAGTAGCTTAACCCTTCCCTACTGGAATATTGCATTTACTATTAAATCTGTTTACTGCTGTCAGTTCCCCATGGAGAGATGTGCATCTAAAGATGTGTGTGTTTGTGGGCATATCATACACATGGTAAATCTATTGAAATTGGAATAAATATGTGCATGGAGTACTATGGTTTGCTGTGTGCACTTGAGGAATGGGTCTTCTGGACCCTCATGTTTTCCTAGCCTGTGGATCTGAGTGATGCCCCAGAAACTTTGCCTTTCTTCTGGGGGTTCTTTGGGAAAAACAAGAAGCTAGCTTGTCTCTCTGGTTGTAAATGTAATAAACCTGGAAGCAGCACAGCAGCTGAACATAGGAAAGTCACAGACTGCCAATTCAAATGCAAGAGAACTTTAAGAACAGGCACCAAGACCCCTGCGAAATGAGATCTGATTTCTCTTTCGGTTGCTTTTAATACTGGACTTACCCAAGATTGGTGTTTACCAGCTAGTAGGTACCTGCTTGGTGCCCATGGTGATATCATTTACACTGGTATTCATGCGATAACCTCTCGAGCACACAGGTCTCCTCACAAATTAAAGTTGAACCTTGTGTGCCGGGTGCGCTCTGTCTCCCGGACGGACAATTTCCTTGATGCTTTTATTGTCATCTCTGATTTACTCAGCTTTGTTGCCTGCTGGAAGCATATTTGTTCCAGCGTGGGCCTGGATGTGACTCTGGAGGAGCTGCTGTCATCCTCGATCTAGTCAAGGGTAGCCGTGCCCCGGTGTCGCTGTCAGCTTGCAATAAGCGTGGCTTCATCCCTATCAATCCAAATCAAGGCTGCAGATCGCAGGGAAGAAGGCACCAAATAGACCCCCCACACACCCAGAAGCTGGTGGTAGGAAGGTTTAGAGAGCCGTTCGGAGAAGAAGAATGGGCTTTGGGATAGTTTTGTTCATACAATAATCCATTTTGGTCTTGCTTATCCCGAATATGATGGTTTGAGTTGGAGACCCCCAGTGTGATGAGGGAGGGACATGCAAACACATCCTGAGCAACTTGCAGTGAAATCAATTTCTTACCACCAAAGCAGTGTATAGATTCACAGCACTTCCTCTCTTGGCAACATTTTGTCTCTTCATCCCCGTTTTGGGTGAGTTTAATCCCCTCCATATCCCTCACCAGAAGGAAATGAACGTTGGGAGGAAGAACAAGATGATTTTTACAATTTTCTTTTCAAATACAACATCCCACTTTCCTTGAGGAAAAAGCTTCAAATGGCAAACTCTGACCAGCCCAAATTAGGGGGACTTAATTTACTATGGTAAAACACTTTGAGAGCTGCAGATGAAAACTGCAATTTAAGTGCCTAATATTATAATTAGATACTGATGTGTTTTATTAATGGGATTGAATGCTCACAGCTTTGTAGTAATGAGCTTTTTTGAAGATCCATATAATAGAGTTTTCTGATGGTAAAGGACCCTGGTGTGCTGTTCCCTCTCAAAACCACCTTGAAACTCATGGAGTAGCCAGGGATAGGGTTAATTTGTTGACTTGAGGAGTAATTAGGAGCCTGTCTCCTGGAGGAGCCCTTCTGGGAAGGGGTGGGGAAAGAAACCAAGCCTCTTCCTTCAGGCGCTGTAGGGATGATCTGAAATCTTATTGTGGTGGGACAAGTGACTCTCGAGCAAATGAAGTGTTATGGGAACCTTAGAGATGAAAGGTGTCATGTTGACAAATTAGCACTTAGCAAATTGCTAGTATTAAAGATCCGTGGGGTTGAACAGTGTGTGCATTCAGGCCTTTCTAACACAGGGGGAAGAAATGATTTCCCCATGCTATAACACTGCTTTAAATGCACTTCTATAATGAATGGGAACCACAAAATCAGAGCCTTGAGTATTTTCCTAGGCCAGGGGACCTCCTCCCATCCAAGTCAGGCCGGGTCAGTTCAAACTGTGCATGTTGTATCAGGTTCCATGTGAAAAAGTCCTGACTGATGCTAACCTGAGATTTAAAATGAAGAAAGACTTGCAGAGAGGCATCAATTTTAAAGGAAAGGTTGAAATGGGAAATTTTGTTGATTTAATGTTTGCTCCTGTAGTCAATTTATCGCATTTGGCTTTTCGGTGAATGAATTTAACTTGGATAAATCAACATATAGTATTAATTATGTTAATAGACACATTAATTTTACAACTGTTAGTACATAAGACTTCCTAAGGCTGAAGAGGGAGGACATTGAAAGGAAAGGAGCAAATTGTAGAGCTTGTTATAATGTGGACTGGATATTTCTTATGTGCCATCTTTTGACATGGAAAAGGTGATTTTTCAGAAGACATTACAATATTGTTTATAAATCCTGCTTTTTCTTAAAATGCTTCTTTTTTATGTGAGACTGTGTTTCGCTTTTAGTAACTTTTGTATAGGCAGTTCTCGTTGTGCACTTTCTTTGGGAGCTGTAGCCGCTCTTCTACAATAGCTTTTGAGGCAGTTTTGTTTCTTCCCTCAGCATCTTCATGTTTGGCCTCCCCTGGTGTCCTTGATGCATTCCTTTAGGAAATGGGAAGCCACGTTAGTGTTCACCCTTCTCCCTTTTTAATTAACACAATATTGCAGTCATATTGTATTCGGCAGCTTGACTTGAGAGCCCAGCTGCTGGGAGATGAGCCATGAGAGGAGAACCAGAAGCTTTGTGTTGAGTTAATACATGGATTTTGGTAGCTTGTTGATGTTCCCTGGAGCGTCTGCTCCTTGGAACTTCCCTGTCCAGCTTAACCTGTCTCTTTCCAGGAATGATGGAACAAGGTTTAGGGAAGAAAAAGTGGGAAAATTGGGATGGAAATGGGGAAACTGGGTTGCAAAGCAGGTGGACTTTCGGCATGCTACTGAGTGAGTGCTGGGAGCTTGTGTCTGCATCAAAGAGCAAATCCTCAGATCCTGTTGAGGACAAAACCTACTTCTCTCCTTCTGAGGCCAAGAAAGCACATCTGGCTTTTGGCATCATCCTCAATGACCTGTGGCAAGCTGGGTTTTGGGTGGTTGAGAAGGCAGGAGACAGGAAGATCCCTGTCCCATGTATTCATCATCTTTGCCTCATCCCTTCTGCTCTCCTCATTCATAGTCACTGTCAGTAATGAGACGGGAAGACTGGGCAAGGAGACAGCTCCAGTGCCACCCTGTCCACCCCGCCATTATCCTGACTTATTACGTTATAATAAATGGAACCATTCCACTTCATTATTTCATATTTGAGGAGATTTATAGATTGTCCTGGTGGCTGAAGAGGCAGTGATTAAAGAAGCAGTGTGCTAATGAATGAGCCTCAGCACAAAGCCTTTTTAATTACTGCACAGCCCAAGGGCTGTAAACGACTTGCTGATAACAAGCCTGGCCCATTCAGGACGTGAACTGACAACTTTGCACACGTGGAGACATGGGGTTGGTATTGAAATGGCAATTAAAGCCAATAAAATGATTCATCTGCTTAGCCATCGCTGCGGTGCTGGCCCTCCTTTGGAATGCCCGACCCTTTCTCTGCATTGGAAGTAATGGCAGGTGGAGATTCCATTTGGCTCTTCCAACCTTTCTTCAGTGATTTAATTTACAGGCTGGCTGCTGCATCTGTTCCATCACAGGGCTCTTTCAGTCATGTTAGAGGTGGATTTTCACTCCAGGCATTCCTGAAGTCACCTGGAATTTCCCTGAGTCACTTTCTCTGGTGTTTTCCACTGGGTTTTCCCTTATTTTGTTAAGCTTTTCTAATGAAGTGTCCTGCTAGGAAAGAAGGCAGTGAACTTGTCAGCAGTTGTCTATCCATCCATCCGTCCATCCATCCATCCTTGACTGAGGTCTTGTCAGAGCACTAGGATAAGCAGAAGGTGGGCTTACATGGCTCTGGAATTGGAAGGAGCTGGCCAGGATGTGAAATATCAGCCTGAAGAGGATGTCCTCAAACTTGCCCATGCTTTTCAATGGGTTTTGTGTCCCCTCTCCGCACGTACCGGGATAAAACACGTGGGGAAAGTGCCTTAAGGGACAAGTCAATGCTGGAATTGACTTGTGATGAATTGGAAGTACCCATGCAGCTGAGTATGGTCCTTGGGATGTTATGGGTCAGATGAACAGCACAGGTAGGTCGTTGCTGCTCTGACTGAATTCTGAGGAATTACTGTGCCAAATCCTGCATGGAGGTGCTCTGGTGGGTTTAAATGCTGTGCCCTGGGTCAGTCTTGCAGCAAAACCTCAATGCATTCCAGTAACACACAGCTGTCATGAGCTGAACCAAACCAGGCACCCCTGATGCTGGCCAGGGCCAGGTATCTCTGGAATAATTGGGAACTCTGTTCCTCTGAGTACCTCCAGTGGATTGAGAAACGGGGAACTTGAAACTTTGGGTTTAAACAGGGCAAGTTCAGGTTAGATATAAGGAGTTCTTCCCTTTGAAGATGCTGAGGCGCTGGCACAGGGTGCCCAGAGAAGCTGTGGCTGCCCAGAGAAGCTGTGGCTGCCCCATCCCTGGCAGTGCTCAAGGCCAGGTTGGACACAGGGGCTTGGAGCAAGCTGCTCCAGTGGCAGGGGGTTGGAACTGGATGAACTGGATTGTTGGTCCCTTCCAACCCAAACCAGTCTGTAATTATATGAGTGCAAAGCCCAGCATTGTTCCATCTTATCAGGGTTTAGCTTCTTTATTTCACCAAGTCCCTGAGAGGTGGAAGCACTGTTTTTCAGTAATACGGGTAAAAGAGGTGGTAAACTTTGAAAACTAAGTGTAAAAAAGAAAAAAGGCCAAAAAATATAAATGATGATGCTGCCTATGGCCTGTGGATTTAATGATATTTACCCATGTGATTGATGAAGATGATGAACAAGGCTTCGTGGCCTGTTGAGGGTGAAAAGTCTAAGTACCAGGACAAAGAGTAAATCAATCACTTCTCCAGCTCCCCTGCCAGATGGGTTCATCAGTTAACTGCAGCTCCCAACAGGGTCGTATATTACCCCTGGCTGAGGGACTGCATGTCAGCTATGGCTGCTGACTCTTCTCCAGAGAGATCGATAACCCATGGCGAGTGGAAGCAACACAGCCTAAATGAAACCACTAGAACTCTTCTCTAACTGTATTTTGTGAGTCAGATTATGTTTGCTAATATATATGTTCCCATAAAATGTCTAGCAAAGGTTGGTCTAGATGGTTGGGCCATGATTTCGTGTGTTCTTCAGGGCCAGGTAAGAGATTTTAAGTGGAGAACGTGGTGCGAAGTGCTGCTGGTTTGTTGAAGAAGCTTCTCTGAGTGCTTGCAATAACCCTGGTTTTGTTAATGGCCTTTATTTAGTCTTTTAAAGTTCAGGCTGGAGAGACCTTAAAGCAGCTTCCAGCTCTTAAAGGAGCCAACAAGAAACCTGGAGAGGGGCTTTGGACAAGGGCCTGTAGGGACAGGCCAAGGGCAATGGCTTTAACCTGCCACAGGGGAGACTGAGCTGAGCTCTTAGGCAGAAGCTCTTCCCTGTGAGGGTGCTGAGGCGCTGGCACAGGGTGCCCAGAGAAGCTGTGGCTGCCCCATCCCTGGCAGTGCTCAAGGCCAGGTTGGACACAGGGGCTTGGAGCAAGCTGCTCTAATGGGAGGTGACTCTGGATGTTGGAACTGGGTGAGCTTTGAGGTCCCTTCCAACCCAAACCAGTCTGGGATGCTATGGTTTGAGCACTTGCTCATCGTTCCCATAGGTGGTTGTGAGGAACGGTTCTGTCCCCGCACCTTCTTTAGGCCAGATACACGGCTGCATCCTTATTATTTGGAGCAATATTTACCTTGCACTGAGCAGAAGTCGGTGACTTACCTGGGGATGTGTTGGTAAACAGGGTTTGAAACAGAGTTGTGCAGAGCTGTGTAACAAGCTCCGGCGTTGGGATGTTTGTCACCAGTTTGGGGCTTTTCTATTTCCTGAGGTCCACCAAGCCTGCTAACAAAGCCAGTGTGATTTATGGCTCTGGGCTCTGTTCCTGGGAAACTTGCAGGATTTTGATATAAAATTCTCTGGGCTCTAACTATCAGGTTTCACCTGAGTCCTGCTTGGAGCCTGTTATTCTTTATGTTGTCATTTCTGAAGAGTTTCTTACAGCGGGAGCTTGGCATTATATAGCACTTAGCAATGGGCAGGTTATACTCCAGAATAGAGAACATTCTGCTATGTTCAAACCTTTCATGGTGATCATTGCAACTGCTGATGGGCAGGACAGATGTGCAGAGTGTTTCGCAACATATTTGTGTAGGGAAAAGCCATTCTGCTTCATGGGTTGTGATTTAGAGCTTGAAGGTGCTGGAGGATTTTCATGCCGTCTGAGTGCAGTTATTTAACCCAGTCCCAAGTTGTGTTGGGAGAAGTCTCTCTTGACCTGGTCTATTGCCCTCCCTGATCTATAATAGGGACCCTCTGGCCTTAATATTATGGGCTTAACATCTTGGTCAGATAAAGATGCTGTCACATACAAAGGTCCTTGCCAGACATGAAGAACATGGTGGGAATTAAATAGAGGAGGATATTGCAGTGATGCAGGAATGTAGGAGCTGTGGTCCTTGCAACATGTCCAGACCCTGAGTTTTAAGAGCGGGAATGTGGTAGGCCAGGTTTGGTCACCATCACAGTGCATGCAGAAGCTGTACACTGAATTTTCAGCCCAAAATGGTGTGAAAATAAGAGGGAAGGTGGCTTTCAGCAGGGCTGATGGATGGGGATGTCTCAGCACTGTTTCTTTCCATGGCTGTGCTGCAGACTCCTTCTGTGACCTTGGGGATGTTCTCAGATCTTCCTTTTCCTCTTCTATCCATGCTCTCTGCTGTGGCTGCTTTCTAGGGCAGGGATTGTCTCTTCTAACGTGAACTTAATCAAGGTTTGCCTCTTATTTGAAGTTTCTGCTTTTCATATCAATAACAATCATGATAGCGAGAGACCAGAGACAAAGGAGTGATTCCCAGGAAAAATAGAGCGGTGCTGCTCTCCTGCATTGGTAATTCACGGGGAAGGAATATAGATGAGTTTTAACAAGAAACAATAAGTACTGGAGAGTTTCAGGCTGCAGTCCTAGTATGGATGAATAGCTGGTATATGATGAAACAAGCTTTCCCGGCTTCCGTGTGCTCTTTACTGTGGATGGGAGAGGAGGAAGCGGGATGCAAACGCTTCCTAGGAGGGAACAGGCAAAGTGCCTAAAAAGCATCTCTGCCTAGGTGAGGGTTGTGGGACAGGTCCTGAATCACAGGCAGGGGTAGAAAGAATTGGGGAGAGCCCATATATCCCAGAAAATCCATGCTGCGCCTAATGTGAACCAGAGCTTTGCCAGGTTGGAATTGCTAGCTAAACTCCAAGCCTTCTCTTCAGTCCAATGTAGTCATTAGAGAGGGGCTTAAACTCATTATCTCCTTTTCATTAGCATTAACCATTAACTCTGGGTAGCTGTGTTATCGATATAAATGTCTCTGAAACCTTCTGAGCTTTTGGCTTCGACGGGTTTCATGGGCTGGTTGAGGAAAAGTGTTTCTTTTCATCAGTTTGGAATTTGTCACTATTTCCATGGAATCAAAGGGGACTTAGTGTGTTGCAAGGCAGGGAGTGTAGAAATACCAGATGTACTTTGTCTCTCTCATTCATTAATTCATATACATTTATCATTACACTTCCTATTTGTCTCCTTTTTAAGATAAATAATCACAGCCCTTCCAATCCCTGTCATATGGAGACAAGAATGATTTAAGGAGCTGGAAAAGTTCCATATGAGAATGGATACAGGGACTGGTATATTTAGTCTCTATCCTGAAGGGTAGAGAAGAAGATGGAGATGACCAACCTGAGTATGCCATTTCCTCTGCAGATGTCCTGCTGGCTAACACAGGGACAAGAGCATGGATACACATTCCTCCACCCCATTATTTTTGGGCTGCTAACACACTTCTGGCCTGCGTTTAGCATTTTTGTATGGAATTAGATGAATTTGATAGGAGCTGCCTGTATGGGTCCTGAACCCAGAAGTGGACACTGAACATGTTTGGGTCATTTACTCCATAGGCATGATTTATAACCCGAATGAGGTTATAGCTGTAGCATTCTCGTAAGATCTGATGTAGATTTGTAATTGCCAGGATTTGGAAGAGCTTACACTGCTCATTCCTTTCCTCCTATCTTGAAGGTTATGCACCCATGTTTCCCCCGGAATACAATGCTCTTTCTTGGGGTACTCAGAGGAGGGCTCACAGTCTTCACTCTGTGTCGCAGCAGCTGTGTTTTAGGGTCCTAATCCCATTGTAAATCCCTGCGCTTGGCTACCTCTAATCATCATTCCTGGCACTTGAATGGTGGTTTACACGCACCCGTAAAGCAATAGAGTAAATACTGAGCTAATCCTCCCGGTGCCCTGGGAGCAGAAACGCGAGCGACTACTTAACGCTTGTGCATTTGGAGTTCCAGATGTACATTTCGACTTGCAAGGGGTGGTGGTGGGTCTGCTACTGCTTCCAGGAGCATGGCAAGGACCCTGGGGCCATGCTGATGCCAGGAAGGGTGTCCATTTAGGAGGCATGGCTCACCCAAGGGATGTTTTTGGCAGGACCCTCATGTTCCTCGCTGCTTACAAGCTCGCTGTGAGCTCAGAGGGAACAAACTGGTTGAGAAATGTCTCCCTGCAGCCCAGCCTCATTTGTCCTGTCAATCTGGTGCTTGCCTTCCCGCGATCGTACTTAGAGCCATTGATTTATTGAATTGCAGGAATATTAAGAACCTCCAACTATTAGTCCTGATTACAACTTCTTGGCAGCTTCATCACTCCATGTGTCTTGCAGGGCTCCGAGGAGGACTAGTTCCTTGGCAGCTATCAAAAAGCAGTTCACCACTCTCCTCTTCCCTGCTTTGCTGTCCTGAATGTGCCTTTCTTGCAGCCATAGGTATTTTGGAGGGGAGAGACGTAGTGAAATGAAACAGCTTTCACAAGCTGAGATGAACTCGTCTATAGCAGAACCAGGAAAACGAGGTTGATCGTGTCCTTGCCCTGATGCTCTCAATGCACTGGAGCTCTCCTCCCTTCTCCTCTGCTGCTTCCCATCCCTTTGCTCCCTGCAGTTAGCACTGGCTTTTCTCTCCTACCTTCAATGTGCTCTTTGAAGATCACAGCATCTTTTGCTTTAGAGTGGCCTGCGCAGTGTTTTCCTTTCTCATTCCTCTTCCGGCTCCTTGATGCTTCCAAAAAGAAACGTGGTTATCCCAAGTACAGATGGGATGCATTTAGCTCCTCCAGAGGGATGGAGATGCCACCTTGTAACCGATAGGGTGTTCGCTGGTGCTTATTGCTCACTGACACTGGCTGGTGGGGTCTAGCAGGACCTGTTACCACCACACAGCAGCAATGCTTTATAGCTGCTGACAAGACTTCATGGGTGGGGGGAAGTAGCCTAAGAAGAGTTCAGTAGTGGGGACAAAAAGAAAGAGTAGAAGCTTGCAGCTGGATGTGAAAGCATCAAAGAGGCTCTTGCCTCTGTAGTGTGCACGGCATCAGGCACCACATAGGTTCACCAAAAGCTGGGTGGCTGGGACCCAACTCCCAGCTATGGGTTGCCAGCTCTGTGATGCTTTGGAGGGGACGTCATGTCCCATGCTGACTGTCACGGTTGGGAGAGAAAGGCAGTAGGACCCCCTTCCCCATTCCTCCTCCTCTGCGTCAGGGAGAGGGTTGCATCCCACTGCTGGGTGGGTTCCTCCATCAGCACTTCTGGATGGGTGCTGGTCCCTATGTGATATTCCCACTCCTGAGCCTCCTTTCCTGCCCTCCAGAGGCTTCCTGGGGAGGTGAGAGATTCAGCTTCAGCCCTGTCCATCCTTCATCACTCATGCCTTTAGGAATATTTTGGAGAAAGGGTTTCCAGGCTGCTGCCTCGAGGGTCACCAGCTCATCTGGTGAGTAATGGCTGGTGTGTGCTCCACAAGGACCTGGCCGTTTCCTTGTGAAAGGCTTTCCATCATGCTTCCCCAGCCCCGTGGACACACAGTGCTTTAGCCTAATTACACCAGCTCTGCTTAATACACTGCAGTCACCAGCAGAAGGGGATGTCTAAGCTCTGATAGTGGCTTTTACCACCCACTGCAGAGGTTTGACATGCTGCGGTCCTGCTGTGTGGATGCTGTTGCTCCATCCTTCCAGGCTTGGACAGCAGCATCACCTGGAGTTTTGGGTTCAGCAAAGGGGGAGGAAAATGAGCAGCACATAGGGTGGGTTTGGATGGGTAAATGGGAGTCAACAACCCTCAGTCCACTTCTACGCCTCGTGCTGTCCTTTCCCGTTGTTGTCTGTACTCCCTGGTCCCACAGCTCTGTGCCGGTGCCTGGGAATGCAGCAAACCCGTTCCCCAAGGAGCAGCAAGCCTGCTTAAGGAGCTAAATTTATTTCATTTTCTAAACTGCAGCTGGGAAAAAATAAGGAGCCATTAGGCTGTCAGTTGTCAGAGCTTTACAGGAGCATCAACATCGTGGTTTGCTTTACTGAGACATTAAATGTGTCAAGACCCATGATGGATGGGCTGGATCAGATGCAGAGGGCAGATGCGATGGCGAGCGAGGGCAGGAAGGCTTTGTCTGCTCTATGGTTGCATGATCCTCGGGAGCTTTGTGCTTCCCAAATTGTAAGGGCCAAGTCCTTCAGCACCAGGGGCTGCTGCCGTGTGGATGTCACCTTAATGCCGCTGGTCACTGTGCGGATGATGGCAGGTAATGGTGAGGTGGAGGTGCAGGGGTGAAGCAGGATTGTGTGTCCTTAGCACAGTGTTTGGGTGGAGATTTCTCCCTGTTTTCTCCCCATTGGAGGTTAACAACTGCCTGGCCACAGGAATGTGCCGGGGCTGGGGATCTGACAGGGAGGGCAATGTTGAAACTGGGACTTATGCTAAGGAGAATTCAATGGGAATGTAGGATTTATTGTTATCCAAAGCCTAACAGGTCTCTGTACTTTCAGTTTTGCTTTATAATATGTTTGCCATGCACCCAGAAACCTCCCCAAAGCCTTCCCCATCAGTAGGCTATCCTGAATGCACTGTTTGGTCTGCACGTACATGAAATACACGGCAAATATTTTATTTCAGATGCTGGCATATTTGCACTGGTGCTGACTGCATTACATGTGAGTGATGAAAGGCCCTGTATAAATACGGTGTTTTCATCAGTATTGATTGCATTATGATTGCAATTACATTTGCAATGGAACTGGCTGTAGTATGTGTGTCATTATACTGGCAGGCAGCATCCGTGCTTGCTTGTGTCCACTTTGTTTTGCCTCAAGTCATTCCAGGAGCAAGAACTGACCTCTTGAGGCAGAGCAGGGCTGGCTTTGGGATGCTGACACCTACCTTTGGCACCCAGAAAAGCTGTCCTGACACCACAGATGCAGGGGAAGCTGGCTGTGGGCGCATGCAGGGTATGCCTACATGGATTCTGGACCTGAGCAGGTCTGGCCACTGATGTAGGGGACCAGTTGATGCTTTCCTGGCTGTGACTTCTTAATACCTATGTCTTCTTCCTTTAATGTTTCACGATGCCATTGAAAAGTTCCTTCTTTTTCTCTGTGCTGACTTCCTTACTGCAGAAGCTAATTTCCTTGGATGATCTGTAACAAACCCATCTTTTCTTCTTTGACTCAACCTCTGTCTTCTTTTGTTTTGTGAGGAGAGGTGCTGTGGGCTCAGAAGCGGTTTTGATATTTTCCAAGTCAATATTCCTTCCTGCTAAGAACAAGATGTAATCCGTGTGCGCTCACAGGCTCATGCAGAGCAAGAATCAAGTTCATGGAATAGGAAGAAAGGGATGTGCGTTCCCCAGACGCAGGTAGGGATGGATGGTGTTGCCGTTTAGTGTTCTCTGAAGCTTGTGAGAAGGATGCCCTTTGGTACCCTGCCCTGGAAATGTCATCCCGGATGGGGAGGGAGTTTTGTGCCTGTTCCTCACCCGAGGCTGAGGCAAGCTCAATGGTAAACTGATTTGAAGCAGATGCTTTGAGCTCAGGGAGGGTTTTCCCTGCCTGGGCAGGTGTTAATGGGAAAGGTTGCAGGTATGGTGGGAAGTGAGGATTGGAGCGAGAAAGGGCAGACAGGTAAGCCAGGGGGTAGGGATGTTGGGAGAGGGTGAGAGCAACAGGGATGTCTATGGAGGCTGTCTAGGAGATGAGAAGCTGGCATGGTGACCTCAGCTTGGCCACCCTATGGCCTTTAAAGTGGGGTGTGAATGTGCTCTGAGCTCTGTTCCTAGCCCTCAGGGTGTTTGCCTTCCACTGGCAAGCGAAAGAAGATGAAATGAAGCCACAAAGGGGTGGAAATGATGAGGGGGAGGCAGGAAGGAGGAAGGGACACAGAATACGCTCCCTCTCTGACAATCCACATGAGTTTGAAGTCAAAACATTCTGTGCATGTCTGCTTTTTGCTTCCCTCACCACCTGGTAGCTATTATCAGATGACAATTTATTCCAGGCGTTCTCTTGGGGAGAGATTTCATAAGCATCAAGAGTTTAAATCAAGATAAGGCCATGATGTGCATGGTGCCTGCACAAGGCACAGCACTTGTCCCCTGGTTCCCATCCTAGGATGTGTAATCCCATGCAAAAGCTCAGGCTTTGGCTCTGAGGTTTGACCTCCAGGAGGCTCCGATGGCTTTTGGACCAGGTCTCCAGCCATGACTGGGAGGGGAAAGGACTCTTGCATCCTGGGATAAGGTGGGAGAAGCTGTGCATGGGATGTGCTCAGCGCAGTATTTCATCTCTTGTAAGCTCTGTTTGCAATGCAGATAGAAGTGGTTGCTGCCAAGGAGCAGGTAGAGTGCAGGAGCTCCTGGAAGGAGATGAATCCCACACAGTGATGCTATGTGGGTCGCTCTAATTCAAGTCTCAGCTTTTGCCCTTGCCACAGAGGCTTATTAGTCAAATTAACTACTAGAATATTACTTTGCTGCTAATGAGTTAGTAAGAGGTTGCACTGGGCAACTCCAAAACTCCCTTTATCTTATCAAAGCAGACAACTTTTCCCTGTCTATTACGGCTTTCCCTGTGGCAGGAAGGTTTCTGTATTTAGGGTATTACTTGTATTTTTTGGCCTTTTCCCAGTGGCCAAACCCAACCCTAGCTCCTCTTGCACTCAACCTGTGGCCTCCCTGCGCACCAAGAGCTTTGCTGGCATTGCACCTGATGGTGAAAATAGACTTGTCAGGTCTGGTTTGGTTTGGTTTCCAGCAGATGGATTCCCAGACAACTTCATTTGATGGCAACGAAGGGGAAAGAAAAGCATCCTGATCATTCCCTTAATGTTATCCAATGATCTAAAGAGCCAACTTAGCAAAGAAGGGGAAGAAAAGGGATTGTGAGTAGTTAGACAAGAACGTCAGCTCTTGAACATACTACTTGCAGCACGTAATTCAATTGGCTTGAGTTCCTTCTGTGCTTCAGTGCTGGTTCCTGAGCACTGAGACAGGGCTGTGCTGTCTGCATTCTCAACACACGGGGGACACAACAGGCATTATACGGTAAAACTCACAGAGCCTTTAATATTGCTGCTAAGGCTTGAGAGAGGATGCTTTGGGATGTCTTTTCCAGCCTGGTTGATTCCATGGTTCTGTGATCGGATTGGTTTGCTCTTGGGTTGTCCTTTCTGCTCAGTGCCTGCTGCAAAAGGTGGAAATCCCGGGGCTTACAGGGGCTCAGCATGGTGAGATTTGTGAAATGAAGTGAGAGTTGGTCTGGATTTGTTTCCCAGTGCAAACTGGAAGCTCCCAAGTGCACTGAGTGCAGCAGGAGGAGGGAGCGCAGGCACTATCTGGGGTAAGTCTCTGCAAGCATTCCATGGCTCTGGTGTGAGATGCTCTGGAGTTCCTTTCCCCTGCAGCTGCATTAGCAACCTGCTCAGGTCCTGCTTCCATGAGCCAGAGCCTGGCCAAATCCATCCCTGCATGGTTCTATAGGAGCGATGCTGATGGCAGTTAGCATCTTGTATTGAAAGCAGAAGTGCTGGGTACTTCGAGCAAAGGAGCTGATGTCCAGGGTCTCATTTGCACTGGATTTGAGTTGGGTTTTACTTACAAGTGGATTTGTTTTGTTGGGTGAGGGAGTTGTGACCAAGAGTGACCGTGTTACTGTGATGCAGGGTTAGGTACCATGAAGCAAACACGGGGAAAATACAAGTGATAAGAAATAATACCATGGGAAAGCTTAATGCGAATTCCCTTCATGTCCTGGCTGTGCATCCAGCGAGCAGCTCTTGTGACATGGGGTTTGGTCAGCAGGACAAGGGCTTGGAGATGGGCAAGGGACAGGACCTGGCTTGCTCAAGCACCCCAGGGAGCATGATGCCCTGTCCAAGGGCTCGTATCCGGGTGGCTGGAGACACAGTGTGAGGCTTTGTCTCTTGTTTAGAGAGCCTTGGCTTTTATAAGTTCAAAACGAGACTGCAAATTGAATTTATTCATGAGCATGGAGGCTCTCTAGGGTTTCCTCTTTAATTCAGTAGACTGGCTTTAAGGGACTTTGTATTTTAGCAGAAAAAGGATGGGATTGGTGCTTTTATCTTTCTACTTTCCTTTACTGGTTTTCCCCCTGCTTAGTGCTTCTGTCTACTGCAGAGTCTGTCCGAGAGCAGAAATGTCCCTTTCTGTGCTTCCCATCACCGTCATAGAATGGTTTGGCTTGGAAAGGCCCTTAAGACCATTAAGTTCCATGGGCAAGGACACCTTCCACTAGACCAGGCTGCTCACATCCCTGAGGATGATGGATTTCAGTGCAGTGGCTTGCAAAACACTTGAGAGGGACCCAGTGGAGGGGCCGCAGCAAAGCTCAGCCATGGTTTTGGGGCTGGTGGAGGATGCAGGACCATGGTCCTTTCTCCTTCTTCCCCATCCTTTTTTCCCTGCCTATACAGCTCACCAGCAGCTGGCTTTTGCTGTGTGCTGTCAGTGCCATCCAGCAACAGGCTAATGCGTGCCATATGGAGCAAGTGAGGCTGGCTGTGGCTCCCACCTCCCCTGTTCTTCCAGAGAGCCCCAGGGGCTTTCGGAGCAGTGACAGGAGCAGTCACATGCAGAGGGACCTGTTAGTTCCTCTTTCATGCTCCAGCAGTCTCCCTTTCCACCTGGTGCTCCCTAGGGATTCCCTGTGGGCTGCAAAGGGTGATGTGGGCAGGGGGAGATGGAGGTTTTAGTGGGATGTGGGGCATCTTTGACCAGGACAAAGGCATGAATTAGACCTGGAACCTCTGGCTCTTCCCAAATATTCGCTCCTCAGGTACTGGGAGAAAGCAGCAGCTTTCCAGAGGCGCCCAAATTCCGATCCTTTTCCTCCCTTCTTCATTTGTATTGCTGCTGAAAAATGAAGGAGGGTGCAGCTGAAGGAGCTGCTTCAGCACATGAGTACAGTTTGGGTTTGTTGGTGTCCCAGACTGGGATTCAGGTGAGTTTTGCTGTGGTTTAGGTTTTGTCATCCTTCTAGGAGCATCAGGAAGCAGCAGACGGGAAGGTGCAGCACTCACATCCATTGCCTGCTGAGCTTGCTGCTGTGTATGTACAAACCTTGCACTTAAAGCAGCTCTCTGGGGTTGTAAGCCCCATGGAAAGGAGGTGATAAACCCTCAGGAGACTCCCTGCACCTCCACATCTGCTTGCAGGGCTAATGGGACCTCCTGACGCACTTCTTGCTCTTTGCTGGGAAGGTGATGGTGAAGGAGAAAGTCTGATGATGTTTGGATCTTAATGTTTTACAGCTCTCCTGCCTTCGAACAAAGCCTAAAAATACAAGTGTATGCAGATTATAAACTAATTTAGATGATGGAACATGGGAATATTGCTCATATTCCCCAAGCATGGCATTTCCAATCATATCTTCGTTTCATTTTTAAGCAAAGAAATCATAATCTTGACATGTTTATCATTCAGTGCCTGCACCAATTATCTCTTTGGGTTCATTCTATAGTTCATAGAACTGATAGATTATGATCATGTTGTTAGGAGAATTGTGCAGTCATTATTCCTGCAGCTGGAGGAGAAGTGGAAAAACAATTATAAAGAATGATTCTCCTTTGGATTGCTTTCTGAGTTCGTGAAATCAGCAAGTTCCTATTACCGGGGGGCATGAGCTGCAAGGCTACTGCCACTCTTGGTTGTGAACTCTTGTGATCCAAGCCAGATGGGCTTGTAACACTCATTTTCTCCAGCAAGCTCCTGTTGTAGTTATTATATCTTTATGGGTTGAGATCAGAAAGATGGATACCGTTGGCCACACAAGAGCTCAACCTCTGAATGGTAATTTGCAGTTTAATTACAGTGCAGGGGTGGTGATGAGGCACCTTTTGACAGTGGGGTGCTGCATTAAGACATTAAGACCCAAGGCTTTGCAACCAGACAACACACCGCTGGCATCTGTGTGTCCTTTTGGCTTGAGATGGGATGAAGTGTGGCTCCCTCCAACAAGTTTTGTTTTCTTTCCAGATCTTTAATAAGACTCAGGGGATTGTGACCCCCCCCCTTCCCAAAGAAAGTATTTACCCGAGCTGCTGCAAAAGGAGGCCTCTGGGAGTTGGAGCTTTGCTTTGATCCCCAGAAGGAGCTCTCTAATCCCATCTATTAACACATTTGGGAAGCTCGAGGGTGATTTGGCAGCCTTCCTTCGGTGATTGATGGTCCCCTGAGGAATACATGGCCTTTGTGCTCCCCCCTTGCCCCAGTTCTCTGTGCACGGCTGTTGAATTTCCAAGTTACTTGACCAGAAGGGAACAGAAGCAGGAAAAACAAATGTCTTGACAAGGCATTGCTCCCGTGCAAGCATTTTGCCTCCTTGTCTCTTTAGGGCTTTCCTTTCCTTCCTCATCTCCCAGCTGGGGTTCGGCACATGAGCAAAGGGCTGCATCCAGCACATTGGTCACCTCCGTGCGTATCCCATTTGGGACTGGATGAACCTGCCTGTCCCCCAGGCCTTGTTGTTTTGCCTTCTTGAAGTGGTCAATATTGAACGCTTGGGCAGATCTGTTGATGTAATAACGCGCCCTGTCAATATTTATGTAGCTTGTAGCTGGGTATTCCACATCCGTGTGGGGAATGACTGACGTGCACAAGTAACTCTCCAGATGTGAAGTGCTGGGTGCCTGGGGAAGGAGGCAGAGGCACTTGAGGGGGGCTGGTGATTCTGTAGTGCCTTGGAGTGGCAGTTTTCCTCTGTGTGCCTGTTGCAGCTTCCCTTCTCCTGCTTAGAGCCTCATCCTTTTCCCTGTCCATCCCCACTGCAGAGGCCTGGCTTGGGTTTCCCACTGGAGGACCATAGTAGAAGTTAATACACTTGCTACAAAACCTGCCTTTGGAGACCTGTTCGTATGGGATCTGCTTCCATCATATGCCCCATAGCAGAGAGCCCTCAATTAGGTGCAAGATGGATCCATCTCCTTAAACTGAGCTCGTGCTTTAGTCAGAACCTGGTTTTATGTGCTTGAGTTGGGTGGTGGCATCCAGAGTCCTTGAAACTGTAGAGGGAAGATGGAGAAGCAAGCATGCCTGTTTATTATAGTTGAACACCCTGAGCTCCCCGAGTTAACGGGCTCCCTGTAGCTCTCTGCTTGCTTGTCTTTGGTAACCGAAGAAACAGACTTTATTTCTTTATAAAGGGGAAAGGGTGTTTACGGGTTTTAAACCAGAATAGAAATGCTGTTTTCCATCAGAAGGGTTTTGTGAACAATAATGTTGAAAAAGCCCTTGAAGTGTCCCTTTCAACTGCAAAACTGAAGTGCTGGGAAGCGTATGAAACACACACAAACCTGAGGAATTAATGCTTATTAATGAACTAAGACAAAAATGCAATGCAACCGAAAGCAGAGATTTATGCCTGGCACCAAAACCTTTGTGAAGATGGTGCCAGACCTCCAGAGGAAAATGGAGAAGTCTGTTTAAAACCAAACCCAGTCACACAATGTGCTGGGACACCTCTGCCTTTGGGAAAAAGAAGCCCCATGGCTTCCAGATATGAGGTGATGTCTTAATAGTGGGCAGGGAGAAACTCTGGGTAGGGAGCACTCAAGGAGTTGGCTGTGAGGCTCCTGCGTATTCCTCCATGGTCCTCTGTGCTCCGGTGCCGCCATTGCTTTCCTCCAAGTGTATTTGACTGCTCTTTACAGCATTAAGAGTATTTTTTGCTGCATTCTCCTTTTCCTTGGAATTAGAGTAGCAAGGATATCAAAAAAGGCTTTTAAAGCCCAGATTCCGGATGCTGGGGTCAGAGCAAGACCTGAAGAACAGGTCCAACCAAAGAGGACACTGGATGTATTTCCACGTACTTCCTGGCCAGACCCAATGAAAACTACAAATATTTCCAAGTGCCAGAGGAGGGAGCCAGCAAAACACAGGAAATCTGAAGGTTTCTGCTGTTTTAATGTCTCTTTTCCTAATGAAATCAGAAGAGATCAAGCGGAGCGACACCAAACTTCACTTGGCACTTGAGAAAGAGCTGCTGCAAGTGATGACTTGGGAGCACTCGCTTTCCCCTGCTTTTTGCAGCATGGAGTTATCCATGTGGATAATTCAAAGGGAGAATTCCACCTTCATGATGCTTGTCAAGGCTCGTTGCTGTTCACCCCACAAGGCAAAAATGCTTTTTGTTGATGGGCTCTTGAATTGGTCCAATTTGCGCAATATTTGGCTCCACCTCTTGCTGCCAGTGTTCCCTGGGAAAAGCCTGGCATGGAGCATTCCTTGCCAAGGATGTTGGGTTTGCATGGGGAGACGTGGCTCACGGGTGTGATGGGGAATGAGGGAACTGTAGTTCTGCCTGGAAAAGCTGGGGGAAGCAGGGAAAAGGACATCTGTGAGATGCTGGAGGCATCCCTCCACCCTGCAGCATTGCTGGTGGAGGCAGGGATGCAGTGGGAGAGATGGGGAGAGGCGCGTTCCACCCTGGACAATGCAGGCATAGATCCAAAATATCCAGGTTCTTCCCTCAGAGCTCCTCTCTGGTGTCTGGGATGGGTGGGAGCTGCTGTTGCCACTCAGTTTTGGGCTTTGCCTTTTGATTTACGTGCGTTCCATCCCTCTGCAAATTCCCATTCCCCGTCAAGTCGCGCCTTGCAAAATGCCTGCGCCGCATATGAAATGGAGGAGATAAAATTACAGTACCTCCAAATTGGCCGGGCTCCGTGCAATATATAACATAACAGATGGTTCCACATGATGCCTCCGAAATAGCTGTGCAAGAGCATTTGAAGAAACTGATATAACTGATCAGGCAGCATATGGAAAATACTCTGTGTGCTGCACGAGGATGCGGTGCCCCGTCTCCAGGCACCTGCTCTCCCTCCTCGAGTTAGGTGATGAGCATAGAATCATGGAATGGGTTGGGTTGGAAGGAACCTTAAAGCTCATCCAGTTCCAACCCCCTGCCATGGGCAGGGACACCTTCCACTAGAGCAGCTTGCTTCAAGCCCTGTCTAACTTGGCCTTGACAGCTTCATATCCTTCTGATGTTGAGGACACCAGAACTACGCTGTAAGTGGGGCTCCTGGGGCAGGGCTGCCCTTGCAGTTGGGTGGTCACCATTGCAGCACAATGCAAAAAGGAAGCGAAGTGGTGTCATCCAGGAGCAGAGTGAGAACAAGGTGGTTTGGTGGCTTCTTCACAACCTCCTGGAGGTCCCTTCCCCCAGGAGCATCCCAAGGATGGGCCTATTTGCAGCCAACCTCCCCTTCTGCTGCTCCTGGTTGAAAACAGGCTCTCCATCGCATATTTCCCATCTCTCAATGCCTTTAGCAGAGAGCAGTGGGTGCTACCTGGAGCAGGCAGACCAGGAGAGTGGTCACAGAGGTGGTTTCAGATTGAGGAGAAGGACTACTCATGCTTTCCATCTTGCCTTGTGTCACATCTAAAGCCTCTGCTGTGTATTTGCTGTACCCTGTATTTGCTGGCCTGCTGCCTGTCTCCCTGGTTGCACACCCCGCTGTCTAACAGAGAGGATGCTATTTCCTCTCCACGAAGCTCAGCTCATATTCTTTAAGGTGCTTTGGGGTCACGGGATGAAAGGCTCCTTGCTGTTTTCTGCAATGAGGCAAAGTTGAGCTAAGAATAGATCTATAAACAAGACAGCAGGGAAAGTTTCCTAGCAGAGCCTCTAGGGACACTGAGAGTTATGTCACTGCAGGCTCATTTGTAGTGGAGACGTGGTCTATGGGGTGACCCCTCACTGGCTTTGCAATGGAGGGGGAATGGCTGTAGGCAAATCCCCTCCTAACAGGTTGGTTTTGGTGCCAAGGAGAAGTGTTGGGGTTGGAGGCATCCCAGCCTAGCAAGAAGAGGCTCACCATGGTGGGTGATGCTGTGGGGAGCAGCTTGTGGTCCCTGGTTGGGCTTGGGAGTGATGGAACCAAGGTCTTCACCCAGAACCACATCTCTCTGCTTGCTGTGGAAGAGGACCAAGGGCTGAAGTGAGCTGGGTGTTTCGCCAGTACATGAGATGCTCTGGCAGGAGGCACTACACTTGGATGCTACCCACACTCATGTAGAGAGGTATTTAGAGCTGTCAGTCTAGCGTGCTGTCTGTCTGTCCATCTGCCCACCCACCTAGATGGCTATAAAAATCCAGGGTGTATTAAATGTCTGTGAGAGCCTGGACATGCTGAGACGAGGCTTCCTGTATCCCCACATCCAGGCTGAGAAAGTTGGGATCAGGGTCCTGAATGTGCCGCTTGCTTCCCATTTCTGGATGAATCCCCATAAAATCCCAAAGTGGGAATCTTGCAGAAAACAGACTTTCCCGTCCTTTGTCTTTGCTGACTTTGTCCTCTCTGTCATCTTGGCAGCTTTCTGCTTGCTGCCGTGTTTGGCTTTAATCTGGAGCCCTCTGTTCTTACCTGAGCTACAGAGGAAAAGCCACTGAACTCGGTGCAAAATGAAAGGAAGCAAAGCTTAAACCCCCTGTTTTCTTTTGCTCTCATTCTTTAAAAGAGGAAAAAAAGACAGAGGAAACCCAGGGAGCGGTGCCTGAATTATCCTTGAACTGTCAGCTCCTGCGTCTGGATCAGGATGCATCGTTTCTGCCCTGTTTTCTTTTCATTCCCCCTAACGTTCAGTCGTTTCGATCAAAGCCAGGCAAGCAAAACTCTCCTTTCTCAATCTATCAATGGGAGACGGGAATTCTGCCTTGGCTCTGGCGAGCGCAAGTTGGGGAGCTGGTGGAATGGGGGGACTGGAGCGGTGGGGCGTGTAGAGACGGGATGTGGTGCAGAAGCAGCTTGATGTCTGTGCGGAGGTGGTTTGTACTCTATAGCAATGGATAATTGCTATGAGCAAAGGTATCTTCTGTTTCTTTGCTCTGTGGAGTGGGCACATCCACCTTATGGCTATAGAGGGGAGGAAACTCCATCACTGGCTCTTCCCATGAGGATTTCTCCCAGGAGATGGGATGCTCCGTGTGGTGGGAAGTAAACTCAAGGGCAACAGGTACGAGGAATTCTCTTTAAATGGAAGAAACAGCTTTTCTTATGCTACTGGGATAGGTTGCCCAGGGATGCTGTGGGGTTCCTGGCCTCACAGTGCTGCCTTCACTGCTGGAGGTACCCCATCCAGCACGTGGCTGGTAATGATTCCTGACAGGAATTAGTACCCTGTCCATCTGGGCCTGTTCTGCCATCTAACAAGAGGAGCTAAGTGCACTTAACAACACACCAGCTCTTGTTCAGGCCCCTTCTTCTCAAGCCAGAATCAATAGCAGGTCTCTCCAGCTTTTAGAGACTTAGATCCCACCTTTTCATCTCTCTCTCACTCATTTTTCCCAAGCAGCATGTGCTTGATTTCTCTGTCTTTTTCACGCTGGGGATATTTTCCCCTTCTCCCTTTCATCTGCACCCACTTGGTGTCTGCCCAGCCGGGGCTGCAGCTTGCACACCAGATAAGAAACCCCACCACGACTGGGTTCCCAATCCCGGTCTCCATCTCCCTCCTGGTTCGGAGCTCTCTTTATCTTCAAAGGGCTTTGCAAACACTAATTAATCCTCCCAGCCTCCTGCTGCTGTAGGTGAGGGGGAGCTGTTTGCCATCACCTTGTCATGCTGGTCCTCTCCTGTGCCATGACATGGCTTTATCCCTCTGTGACATCCCTTGTTTGGAGGAGCAGGATGCGCTCCCCCAGGCAGGGCTAAGCAGGATGCTTGGGGTCTGTGTCACAATGGTGGCTGGGCACCTGAGTGAAAGGAGGGTGCCTGCAGGTTACTACACACCTCCAAATGCAGGAGAGGAGCCTGCATCTGCTCTGGAGCTCCATCCTGCTTCTCCCATTGCTTTTCCTGCTCATTCAGTCGCCTTGCCGAGTTTGCCTTCATCACAGCGTGCTGCTTGCCCAACCTGGGGTAACTCACCCTGTTTGCCCTTGGTGAGGGATGGAGAAACACTTGGAGGGAGGGATACTTGGATATATGTATCGGGGGGGGGGGGGGGGAGGGGGATATGTAGTTCCTACAGTCTCCAAGCTGATCTTTGTGCTGTGCAGGGAGCTGGGGGTGGCTAAAAGTGATGGGTAAAGCTGGGGCACGGTGGGGAGGCAGCTCAGGCTGCTCTCCCCTGCATCTTCTTTGTATCCCTGTAGTAGCTCTAGGTTCGGGGGTGGTGGGGGGAATAAAAGAAAAGAGACTTCCCCCCCCCCCCAGCTTCTCCTTGCACGAAATGCAAATCAATAGATGTTGTATTCGCATTCTAACAAGATGTCAAGGAGAAAAGGGTAGCCTTTCATTCAAGCAAGCGCACGCACACACACACACACACACACACACACACACGGAGGAAGGGGGGCCGGAGCGGACAGGAAGGAGGCGGGCAGGAGAGGGGAAAGCCCATAGGCATGATGGTTTTGGGGTACTTCTCCTCCCTCGTGTGCATCCTTTCCTCCCTGCCCCAGCAGCTCAGCACAGCAAAGGAGAGCGGAGACCCCATAACAGGAGCACTTGGCAAAGCAGCAGCCCATTGGAGAGATGCAGGAGAGTTGGGAATCATTTGGAGCTGGATGGGAAGGGGGTCACGGCATGGATAGGGTTGGGGAGGAGAGGGCAGTGCAAACGCGGTGAGCCTCGTGTTTGGGATGTGCTGCACCCCTCTTTTCCTTAAGGAAAGCATAAGGGAATATCGTTATGGAAAACTGAGGTTCTTTACCCTGGAGGCTGGTCCCAGATGTGAACATGCATTGAGACAGCTTGGGAGAAAAAAAAGCCTCTCTGAAAACACAGATAAAAATTATGTTGAAATGTGCCCAGGGACCATAATGTCACCTCCCAGAGCGGCTGCTGCCTGTCAAGGTTGCATCTGCATTTTAGATTCTCTGCTTGATACCAGAAATGCCCCCAACAACCCTAAATATCCCAGGACAACTCCACCAGCTCAATACATATTTATAGAGCTGGGGTTTTGGCAATCTGGGGGCCAGAATGTGTGCTGGATTTGGGTTATGGCCATTGCCAGGTGGGAACTGAAAGGTACACGGGAGAATGAAGGAATTAAGGTTTTGGTTTGAGATTTGCCCAAATAGAGCATTTCTAACCTCTTTCTTCTGAGCCCATCGAACATCTCAGTTAATAAGAAATGATTCCTTAAGGATAACAATATTCCTTTTTGCCTTGGGTGGATTCAGAGCTTCCTGGGGTGGGTTTTGGAGCACAAGCTGTAATGGATGGTTCAGCTGAGTCCCCTCCAGGGGTGGATATCCCTCTTTTAGGCTGCCCATAAAGGATGCAGCCCTGGGATACCCCAGATGACTCCTTGAGGCTGGTTTCCCAAAGCACTTGTGAAGCAAAGGGTGAGTTTGCTTCATGTTGGCTGTTTGGTTATCAATTAGAAGGACATTCAGGCCAGGAATCTCGCCTTCCTCATAGAATCAACCAGGTTGGAAAAGACCTTGGGAATCAAGGTGAACCTTTATCCCAAGTCCAACCATGTCCTCATCTGGAGCAAAGTGATGCTTTGGCTCTTTCAGAGGTCAAAGTTATTGTGAACAGTGTAAATTTACTCCTATTAAAAGAAAACCCTCCCTGGGCATGTTTCCTTCCTAAAACTGCAGGAGATGGTATGCTTTCATAGGGATAATGTGGGAATATGGCTGAGTTAAAAGCTCTGAAAAACTCATGCCTTATCCACACAGGGGAGCAAATGAATAAAGATTAATGGCTAAAAGCCAGGGAAAGTTTGTCCTTGTGGCTCCCATCCCTCTCCTGGTAAAAGAACCCCTTTGAGAGCATGATGGATATAGCTTTGTGCGTGGAAAATGTCATTCCAGCTTCTTGGTGCTGCTTTTTATGGCTTTAATGTGAGAGAAGAGGTGTGTGGAAAGGGATGCTCTTGCCATCTCTTGAGTAGTCTGCACCCGGCTGCAACAAGTGGTGGGAGAAACCTGGTGAAGAAGAACAACGGGGGAGGAGATGCTGGGGTTTTGGGGCTGGGTTTGGATGTGAGGAGTTTTAAGGGGCCGAATCCTGTGTTCGGCTCTGGGACCCTCCCTATAAGAGACATTGAGGCGCTGGGCTCTTTTCCATCCTGGTTGATCCCATGATTCCACATTTGCAGGTGGGTGTTTGCGGCTGCATCCTCCATCCAGGAATCGCGCCTGGATGTGAAGTGTCTCTTTTCCAGCCACTCCGTGAGATGATGAGTTTAATGCAAAAGGGAATCTTGAGGGAGGGGAAGGTCCAGGGAACTGGTGTGTCCTGAGGGACTGGGGAGAGTGAGAGGATGCCCAGGCTGATGAGCACTAAGGCGAGGAGCAGGATGAAGCCCTAGGATGGGAGATGAGGGATGGAGGAGTTTGAGCCTGAAAGCTTTGGTGGGTTAACAGCTTGGAGTCCAAAGTATTGGCCTAAAAGTATTCTTGGAACACAAAAGAAAGGACTTCTATCCCTGATTTAGTGGGGAAAGAGAGAGTTTGGAGCAAAAGGAAGCATTTGAGTTTGTCTTGAAGCATTAAAAACCCGCTTCTGATTTATTTTTAACAAAGCTGCAGTGAATACAAAATAAGAAATGTCTTTTTTATTTAGAAAACATCAAAAATAAGTGCTGTTTCTTTTGGAAACTTCTTCCTTGCAACCCTTGTTCTTTTGGCGCTGCAGCAAACTGAGGCCCTTGCTGGCAAATGCTGTGGTTTTGGGGGTGGCTGTGGGAAGGGGAGACGTGGCAGAGAGGTGGGAAGCAGCGTCTGATGCTCTGTGTGGGGGTGCTTGGGGCTTTTGAACGTGACAAAGGGGGAAAGCAGGGATTGGAGGGGAACTGTGACAGCCTGGAAGGGGAGGGTTGAGTTACAGAGCTTGAGGAGGAACTTTCTGGCCTTGGGACTGGGATGGTATCAGGCAGGGGGTCTGCAGAAGCAAGTTCTTAGCATCATTTTGGGCTCAGTGAGCCTGCTGAAGGGAATCAAATCCAGCTCTGGTTGGGATGCAGAGAAGATGCTGCTTGGTTTCAGAGATTTGGTGTGAAAACCACCCACTCTTGCTAAACCCCTTCCATCGCTCCCTGCTTTGCCTCTCTTGGCAGTAGGCAAAGCTGCTGGTTTCTTCTGGGGAGGAGAGCAGAGCCCACAGAGGGGCAGGGGTGAGCTAAGGAGCTGAAGCTGCCCCATCAGCCAGCTTCAGGCTGGTGACAAAAGATTTCCAAGTCCCTCCATCCCTTGTACCTGCTGCCTCCATCCCTGGTACCTGCTGCCTCCATCCCTGGTACGTGCTGCCTTCATCCCTGGTACCTGCTCCTTCCATCCCTGGTACCTGCTGCCTTCCTCCCTGGTACCTGATCCTTCTATCCCTGGTGCCTGCTTCCTCCATCCCTGGTACCTGCTGCCTCCAACCCTGGTACCTGTTCCCTCCATCCCTGGGAATCCTACTCCCTCCATCCCCGGGTACCTGTTTCCTCCATCCTGGGTACATGCTCCCTCCATCCTCAGGTACCTGCTCCCTCCATCCCTGGGTACGTGCTCCCTCCATCCTGGGTACGTGCTCCCTCCATCCCTGGGTACCTGCTCCCTCCATCCCTGGTACCTGCTCCCTCCATCCCAGGTACCACTGGGAGGGATGCTCAGGGGGTCGATGCCTACATTTAACTCCCTGGTTGCAGAGTGAGCCCTGCAGAAGAGCAAGTGAGCGTGTGTCACTCAGCATCTTGAACCAATGGGTGCCTGGTAGGAGGTCTGCTTCCCCCAGTGCACGCACGGAGCCTGGTGCTCCTTCTGCTAGTTGTGTGTGTGTGTGTGTGTGTGCGCGTGTGTGTGTGCAAGGAAAAATCCAAGCCACTGACTGCCTGCTCCCGTCTGTCTCTCTCCAGCTCACTAACTCAGTCTCCCTCCCTCTGCAAACATTGGATTTAAACCTGCTCAGAATTCAGCGCAGACGAAAGCAGCAGCGGCAGCCGCAAGCAGCAAGCAAATCATCCTCTAGCTTAATCGCAGCTCCAAGATGTACCATCCTGCCTGCTGGATCGTCTTCACGGCCACAACTGCCCTCCTCTTCATCCCAGGTAGTGCATAAAGCTTTGTCTCCAGGGGATGGGAAGGTTTCGGCTCGCAGGGTGGGAATATAGAGCGCGTGGGGGACCCGGACTTCATGCCCATTGCGCACGAACGCACACATGCAGGCAGGCAGCGAGTTGCTCTGCAGCAGGGGAATTGCCAAGTGCTTTCCGGGAGTGGGGCTCATGCCTCTGCCCCATGGCAGGGCTGTCCCCATAGGCAGGCACCTGAGTGGTGCTGGCATCTGCAGCGGGGGCTGCCTGGGATCTGGCAGCCCCCAGGATGAGCATCATCCATCCATCCCCTCGGGCAACCTCCTGCTGTAAATGATGGGCTCAGGGAGCTTTTCCCCCTTCAAAGTTGTGCCCCTCCTATGCCTTCCCTCTTGCTGTGCTATTCCCTGCGCTCCCCCTCATCCCTGCTTCCAAACTCAAGTGCCTGCCCCTTGTTCCCTTTGCCAAGTGAAAATGAACCCCCCAATCTGGTACCCGAGGGGGGACCACGTTGGGCTGCAGCGAAGGTGCCGCAACCTCCGTGAGCTGCAGGTTGCTCCTGAAATGGGCTTCAGCCTCATCCCCATGACATGAGGCGGGGATGCCAGGGTTGGTGGGGCAGCGAGCACAGCCCTGTGCTGCATCCGTGGGGAAGGAGCGAGCGATGGGGGTGGACCACGGAGCTGAAAAGTCTCTGGCATTTTTTGGCTGCTGCTGATGATGTGTGCACTTTTAGCAGCTGAAAAGATTCCGGAGCAAGCAGATGGAGTCTGGGTGTTGAAGCTCAGAGCAGATTTTAACCCAATATAGGGGATCTTTGTGACTGTCAGCGGGAATTCTGTCGGGCTTGGGAGGGCACGGCTGTAATTCCAGCAGCTTTCCGTGGTTTGGTTGCAGCGCTCTGCTGGGCAGGGCTGGTATGTGTGGGAAGAGGATGAGGTTGGTGCAGGAGAGTTTAGCTGTGTTAGCTGCTCTTTCCACAGATGCGATGAGCATGAGGGGACTCAGGCTAAATCTTGCTTGAGGAGCCTCATGCCATGGGATCATCCACATCCCATGGCAGCAAAGAGCCCTGGAATGGGGCTGGGTACCACTGATGCTCTGTGGGATATGATGTGCATTATCCTGTGGTGTGTTGGCTGGTTAAGGACCTCCAACGACAGTGCCTCCAGCTCTTCAGCAGTGCCTTCAACCAAAATGGTGCATGTCTGGTTGAGCATGTGAGTACCATAAGGATGATGGAGCTGTGTGAGCGCCCTGACGTTACCAAGTGCAAGGGGGTTTATTGGGAATGTTATCCTGAGCTTCACCAAAGCTGTGCTGAGCAGTGTTGGCTCCTTCACCCTCTCACTGGAGGAGGTTCCTCTGGGCTGAGATTGCAAAGAACTGGATGCAAGGCGAATGAGAGGATGTGTGACACTTGATGTGTTGTCATCAGGATGTCCTCAAGCTGCAGGAGCTGGCAGCGACGTGGCATGGAGCATTTGTGGGTTGCTGGTGCCCGGCTGCAGTTCCCTTGGGATGTGGCTGGGCTAGCTCTGACATCCGTGTGTGCCGGAGATGGAAAAGGTCCATGTGTTTAAGCCCACAGTAACTTGGGAGAGGTTTCTTGATCCACGCTTAAGCAGTTGTAGCTTTCCCCTCTTATTTCTATTAAGCAGCAATATCTGCTTTGGCTTTTGAATGTCCCCTGAGCCAAACCAGCCCAGGACTTTGCCCAGCTGGGCTCAGCCTTTAATCCACCAAGCTGAAAGCTGCTGCCTGCATTAGAGGAAGGGAGATATTCCAGTGTGCTGAAGGCTGCTTGGTGCTTTGCCTTCCTGCTCCCACACCAGCCCTGTTCTGCCTTAAAGGATGGGATCTGAACATCTCCTGTGCTGTTATTTTGGCTTGCAGAGGTGGGAGGTTTTCCCTCCCTGTCGCATCTGGCCACAGCACTGATTTTGGTCAGGGTTTCACTCTTGAGTCACGTTGGCAAAGTCTCCCTGGCTGGGAGCTGGTGCGGAGGGAATTGGAATGGTCCCTGCCAACCCCCTGATCCTGCACCTTCCCAGAACGGTGGGGTTTTCTGGGAGCTGTTTATTAGTTGCGAGCGTATTCCCACGTGTTTGATGCAGGTGACGCTCCCCTGGGATACTCAGAGGCTGTTTGTGAAGCCTGAACTCTTCCCCTCTCCGTTTTTATCCAAATCCTGCGGGATTTTCACAGGGGGTTAGAGTGAGAAGGGAACCTGCTTTTAGAAGGTGTAATTAGAGTGAAGGGAAACATCACAACTTGAAGGCTCCTGCAGAAAATAGCATTGCAAAGTTATTATTAGCTGTAATAGCTTATTTGCCAGGTTTTATCCCTCTTTCTCTGGCTCCCACCTCTGTTCTTCCCCCCTCCCTCTTACTTTTGTTAGGAAAGATGCATTTTTCCCATTGGGGCTCGTGTCATCTCATTACCAAATTACTCCTGTGGAATCTAAAGACACGAAAGGTTAATGCAATAATGAAACTCTGACCCTTCTGGTCAGAGGCAGTGTCTTACTCTGCAGCTTTTTCTTCCTTTGCAAGACAAGTTTGCATGGAAAAGGATTTTGAAGGCTTTTAATGCTGTTGTCATCTGGAGCCTTGGGGGAGGCGGGTTCCTGGACATCACTTGCTCTCTGAGGTGGGTTTTTCCTGATGGGAAGGATGCTGAGGGGTTTTAATGGGCCCAGCGCTGCAGGATGGGGACGTGGGATGGGGAAGTGAATTGTCAAGCTGTTGGGAAATGCTTTGAACTGGGCATTTTAGGTGCTGCTGCTTTGGGATGTACTGGGGTGGGCTGTGATGCACTTGGAGAATGAATTTTGGGGTGGGAGGGAGTCTCTTAGGCTAATGTGTGGTTGTGGTGTGACATGATGGCTCTACAGGTGGCGAAAATCAATGCACATCAGCTTCCTCAGACATTTAGATTGCTGCCTTGGGGAAATGACTTGTCATGGCAGCAGCTCCTTTCTCTTAGGCTGAGATAGATGGTCCCAGTTTTCACTGCTCCTGGGCGTCTGGGTCTAGATAGAGCTTTGCAGAGTTGCCCTAATGCTCTTCCATCGCCTCTTGCACGTGGGACTTGCTTTCTGCATCCCCCAGAGACTGGCTTTGCAACCCTTTCCTTATCCTTGCCTGGGCAGCCTGGCTTTAGTGGTAGCTGTAAATCCAGTCTGAAGGTAAGAAACAGCTATTGCAGGAGTTAAAACCCCTCACCTGCCGCAGGAGCACAGTTCTGCTGCCACCACTGCCTATGACATAGCCATCGCTTCTCTCCAGCAGGGAATGTCAGACTGGCAGAGGAGGGCTGCTGATCCCTGTGACCAAGGCCAAGAATAAGTACCTGGAGCACATTAGCTCTGCTTTAGTGTCATTTCGGTATGAGCAAGAGGGATTTAAAGGGGTTTTCTGTGCTCTTCCAAAGGCTGGGGATAGTAGCGGGTAAGATGTTGCAGCCATAGACCCTCCACCAGTAAGAGATGCTGGGGGAGAGGTCCCAGCAGGATGGGGTGCTGCCTGGAAATCTGCTTGGTCTTCCTCTGCCTAAGGCTTGGAGTGTGGTTTCCCTTTTGGAGGTTGATTCCTCCATCCTTGGGGCAGGGAAGAAGCTGGTGTTGGCTGTTTAGAAGGGGTCTTTATTTCTGCTGGGGAGGAGCAGCACTTGCTCTCATTCCCAGATGATGTAGGGAGGGAATGTGATGGGAGAATGGGCACACACAGATTTTGCTCCATGCAAATCCTAAGTTTTCCCTCCCTGGATACCCAGGTGAATCCTTTTGCTGCAGTCAGGTGGGGATAGAGGAAAACTGGTAGGTTCCTTGTAACCCTGTGGTCATCCTGGGCTTTGCAGCCCTATCCTTTCACCCTTCCCAGTTAGGCAAAGCCTGACACTGGTCCCTGTCCCTTCTGGCCTTGTGGTCTGAGCATCCCCTGAGATGCTCCCAGCTGCTGGTACGTGCAGGATGGGGAATGATCTCTGCTGTCACACTTCGTCTTTGTTTAAACTTAAAACTAATAACAGCTCTGCTGCGCATCTCCGCACCTCCCAGTCATCTCTCCCAAATCCCTAATGAAGGCATGGTACTTATAATTACCAGTGCTGCAACAGCACAGAGGTGGCTTTGACACTTGCTGCTCAGTGGGTGGGTTTTTCCAGGGAACTCCTCTTCGTTTCATGCTTAGAGGAAAGAAACACTTTCTTGCCTGCTGCTTAAAAGCTCTGGGGCTGTATTATCACCCTCAAAGGGTGACCAAGCAAGGTGGCTTGCTAGGGATAAAGAGGTGGGAATGGCATGGGATGCATTGCCCTTGTGAGCTGATGGTACCATGAGCCCGGTGGGGTCCAGCTGAGCAGGACCTCAGAGCTGGTGGCTCTTCCTCTAGTCCTGGCTTAGGCTTAGAGAGCACGGGGTGGTTTGGGGCATTGGTTTGAGCTGTATGGAGGCTGTGGGCTGCTGGCAGGGCCAGAGAAGAGTGTTTTGCAAAGGAGGTGTCAGTTCACCTGAAGCAGGGCCATTGCTCCTCATCCTGCCCTTGGGGCACCACTGGCACCATCCTCCTGGCACCCACCTTTGAGATCTTGTGTGCTGGAGCTGCCTCCATGGGCTGAGCTTCCCAGATGGGCACAGCCTTGGGTGAGCCGCAGAGACCCATCGGTGCATCTGTGTTGAGAGCAGCCTCCTTGGGAGGCTTTGGGGAAGTTGGCCCCGTTGCCTGTGCGGCAGAGTCATGTGCAATCCGAACACGTGTGAGATGAGGCAGGGAAAGGGGAAAAGGGTTATTTTTGGATTTCCTTTTCTGTGGATTCAGCGCTAGGGAAAAGTGCCGGATTGACAGTGCTGAGGCTGAAGTGGGCTGTGAAGTGCAGGGAAAGGGTAGCCCAGCAACCCTTCCCTTCATGTGAGCTCCATGCTTCGGGATGGGATGCTGCCAATGGATAGCAAAATCACAGGGGGTGTCCATTGTGTTGACCAGAACTGTGCACTGGTGGGGTTTTATGCATGGGATACAAGCTTCCCAGAGGGAAGCTGGGGTAACCTGTGCTTGATGTGGCTTCATCCTTTATGAATGCAGTGTTCAAGGCCAGGTTGGACAGGGCTTGGAGCAACCTGGTCTACTGTGAGGTGTCCCTCCATGGCAGGGGGTTGGGACCAGATGAACTTCATGCCCTTTCCAACCCAAACCGTTCAATGATTCTGTGATCCTTTATAGCTCACCCCATAGTCATGGCTTCTTGTTGTATGAGGACCAGCTGAAGCTGTCGCAGGAGGGCTTGGGCTTCCTTCTGGTCCAGCAGGACCATTGCTATTTCTACTAACCAAATAGCCCAGGTACGTTTCTCCCCACACTCCTTACAGAACATGGAAGAAGAGGTCCTCACATGGGGCTTTGGTCCCTTAGAGCAGCTCCACACTGGTGTGACCAGGGGCAACCAGGCTTGCTTCACCCCACAATGTGCTCTCCAAGCATCCCTCTGCTGTGTGCCTGCCAGCCCATCACCTCCTCTCACCCAACTGTTTACTTCTGGCTTTTGTTCCCTGGACTTGTTGCTATGCACGAGGCGTGTGGAAGGAGCTCTGGCGAATGTAGGCCACACTTTGATTGTTCAGCAAGCTGGAAAATGATGCTGATAATCTTTGACAGAAGGGAAGGAGGGGGATGGAGATCTCCGGGCTTTCAAATCTGCTCTGTCATAAGCAGGATCTTGCAAGGGCCTTCTGATGACTTCTCTGTCCCAAAGGAAACGGCGTTTGCATAGCAAGAAGGGGTTAGAGGGAACATTTCTCTCTTCGCAAGGACAAAGCAGCACTTCTGTCACCAAGCACCTTGTGCAGCGCTCCTGTCACAGTGCATAAGCAAAACACACTTGGTGCTGGCCAGTAATTGAATGGGAAACATCCAAGAAACCTGGATGCTGCTAGAAAAGCCTCATCCCTCGTGGAAGCACAACCAGGATGTGTCCTTCACCGTGCAGCTGCTGGCAGAGGTTCTGGCAATGCGTTGCCTGCAGCCCAGGGAACATGGGCATGAAAGCCACCTTGTGCAGGGTGTCCTGAAACTGGCTGGGAATGAATTCCCATAGGCTTATCCCAAACAGATGGCTACGCTTAGGGCCATATACAGTCATAGAATCCCAGCCTGGTTTGGGTTGGAAGGGACCTCAAAGCTCATCCAGTTCCAACTCCCTGCCATGGAGACTTGGGTGCTCCCACCATGCCAGGGCAGTGATCCAGATGATCTCTGTTGGCATCAGCTGTAGGGTCCCCATTGGATCTGCCCATTTCTTTATTATATTTCATGGCGTTGGCTAATTTCTACTGTAATTTTTTTGGTGTTTATTTTAATGCCATCACTCCTAATGAGCCTAATGACATTTAGTCTCCATGGCGGCGCATCTTAATGTGGTCACTGAAATGTCAGCGCGAGGCAGCCACCTCCTATCTGCCCGGGACAAGAGGCACCACACACAAAGGGGCTCTAGCCCTGCTTGTCCCTCGCCCTCTTTATCTCCAGCCTTCCAGGGACAGGCCAGGATGTTTGGCAAAGCCACCCTCCTGCTGTCCCCTCCTCTGCTGGCACCAGAGGAGTGAAACGCAACCAGCCGGTGCGATATAATCAGTCAGATGTCAAAACCTCTCAGCAAAGTTAGCTGTGAGTGGCAGGAACCTGTCAGATGGGTCCTTCTGCTGTCCATAGAATCATGGAATGGTTTGGGTTGGAAGGGACCTCAAAGCTCACCCAGTTCCAACCGCTGCCACGGGCAGGGACCCCTTGCACTGGAGCAGCTTGCTCCAAGCCCCTGTGTCCAACCTGGCCTTGAGCACTGCCAGGGATGGGGCAGCCACAGCTTCTCTGGGCACCCTGTGCCAGCGCCTCAGCACCCTCACAGGGAAGAGCTTCCTTATCTCCAACCTGAACTTCCCCTGTTTCAGTTTGAACCCATCGCCCCTTGTCCTATCGCTACAGTCCCTGATGAAGAGTCCCTCTCCAGCATCCTTGTCTACTTTGCTACCTCTCATTTCCATGCCTGGGGTGGCAACCTCCTATAGCCAGGTGGGATAAGTCTGTGGAGTCTTCTAGCCTGCAAATCATGGACCAACACCTCCTCACTCTCACTGGAACCAGTGGCCAGGCTGATGCCACGGGGCAAAGCAATGCATGAGTCCCTCTGCTGAAATGTCATGGGCATCCCAGGGCTGGAAATGGGGCAATGGACTGGGTAATGGGATATGAGGTCCATGGCCTGAAAGAGGACATAGGCAGAAGCTGAGGTGGTCAAATGCTGCAGTGTGAGATTGAAGTTGGGGTGTCAGGAGCAGCCTAAAAACCAAGGGGGCAACGCTTGGGCTTGGATGTGATCTCTGGGGAGATGGCAATTCCTCTGCATTGTGTTGCATTGAGTCCTCACAAGATGTTGAACCTTAGAAGCCTGAGCCGTTTTGCTTAAGAATGAGACCTTTTTTCTGCAATCTGGGCCCAAATGCAGTTGAATTTGATCTGTTCTCCTTTGATCTGTTACTCCCTCTCCATTCTGTGTACCAGGAATGGATGAAGATTAAAGTGTGCAGCTTCTGAGCAAACTAGGTTGCTCATCACTGCGTGATACCCAATTACCTGCTGATACCTCAGGAGTGAGAAGGTATTGATCCTGCTTGGATTTGAACTTGGTGAACCAAAGAGTCTGGTTGTTTCAAATCCATTGCTTAGGACATGCCATTTCCTTCAGGAATCAAAGCATGCTGCAGGTTGTGTTTCGGTGCCCCATGGGCCTCAGAGCTGATGGGAGGTGGGTCTGTTGTCCCTGCCACATAGGAAATGACCACTAAGTGATAAATAATAGCACCTGTACTCTCCCCAGTGCAGGAGGGATGTAGATGTAATGCTTTTTGTGATGTACACGAGGGATAGATCTCCATTTACCTGCAAATCAGTCCCCACAAGCTGATTTTCCCCCTATGTGGGGGGTTTTCTGTGCCCTCCCTGCACACCCTCTCTTTGTGAGCACTCAGAAGTGCCTTTCATGGCATCCCCCATGTGCCTGCCTCCTATCTAGTACTGCCTGTCATGTTCCCAACCCAAAATAGCCCCTCAGCTCAAAACAAACCCAAAACCTCTTCCAAGATTACCTGGTGAGACGAGGCCTGAGGGACTGGATTGAAACATTTATTACTGAAACTTGGTGGTATCAGGTGTTACTCTTGTCTTGTGGCTGTTTCTAGTAGATCTTAACACGGAGAAGAGAAATGTTGTCCCTGTTTTTGCAGACAGGGAAGCCAAGGAATGAAGAGGGAAAATGACTTGCCCGAGGTATGTGCAGAGACACGTGTTAAAAGACGTGTCCTTGTTGTAGCTCTGTATCTGAGGTGGAGGATTCTGCGCTTGTTATCATGTGAAACACTGAGTTTTGGCTTCCTCCTTTGAGAAACACAGGAGAAAGACTGGGAGATCAATACATGGGCTCCTAAAAGGCTGGACGGGGCTTGGAGCATCCTGCTCTAGTGGAAGGTGTCCCTGCCTGTGGCAGGGGATTGGAGCTGGATGAGCTTTAAGGTCCCTTCCAACCCAAACCAGGATGGGATTCTAAGATCCCTGTGCTGGGCTGACATAGAGCTGGAGCATCACAATGCTCTTGGGTTTGTGCTTATGTGACCATTGGAGCAAGTGATGCTCTGGTTAGCGTCATCACCAAGAGAGGATGTACCATGCTTCAGGCAGCTATGTCTGGAGGTAGGAAGATGGGAAGTCACGATTAGCAAGTGAATTAGACTGGCTTTGTGTGTCGAGGGGCATCCTCTGCTCATCTTGAAGCTGTCAGGAGTGCAGTGTGTGCTTGATCTCCTTCTCTTTCTCTGCCTGGCTTCACCCAAGGTCTTAGAGATGACCTCTGAGTGGAAACCAGGAGATGAACAGAAAGGAAATTCTCAAGCAGGCTCTTCACTCAAGCCTTGGGCTCCAAATGGAAATGCTCCTTGTAATCTAATGGAGAGCACATGAGAAACCTGGAGAGGGGCTTTGGACAAGAGATGTAGGGGCAGGACAAGGGGGAATGGCTTTAACCTGCCAGAGGGGAGACTGAGATGAGTTCTTAGGCTGGATGAGCTCTAAGGTCCCTTCCAACCCAAACCTTTCCATGGTTCTATGCCTCTGCTCTGTGCACCACAGCATCCAAGGGCTGATCTGAGGTTGCGAGTTGATGCCTTTGCCAGGATTCTTTATCTTTATAAAGTAGCAATGAGTGGACAGTATAATATATTTCACTTTTAATAAGGTATTGCCAGTTGCACACACTCCACAGAGCAATTAGTGTCAGAAGCAGCTAAGCAATGGTGGGGAGCTATAATTTGGCTGTTTACTGGGTTGGAAGATTTATGGGCAGGCACTGGGGAAAGCTGCGGTCGCATCTTGGCTTGGAGGTAGAAGAAGTACTGTGCACTGGCTATTGAATGTCCTCCTCAGTTATGGCATTCGTGAGAGGCCCAAACAGACCACGACGTTGTTTTGGTGGCCCCCCAGCTCTAAGGTTTGGGAGGATGCTTCCAAAGCAGGATGCTGAGCCTGCTCAGGTGGGTGGTTACTCGGAATTCGGGCAGGGAGGACCCTGAATTGCTCTTTTTGGCCTGGAAGGCAGAGCTTTGTGGAAGCTGGGGTCTGAGGTGGTCAAGATGCACTTTAAGCATCAGATACTGCAAGTCACAAGTATAGAAAGTAAAACCGAGTCCAGCAGTCTGTGGTGCTCTAAATTCAGTGGTTAGCAGCTGAGAAGAGAATTTATCTGGATTCTCCTCCAAATATACACTTTTGGCCTTTTTCAGGCTCTATATTCCATATTTGAGCAACCTGGTCTCCTATAAGGTGTCCCTGCTCATGGCAGGGGATTGGAACTGGATGAGCTTTAAGGTCCTTTCCAATCCAAACCATTCTATAAGGTTGTCCTGATTGGGGAAGAGTCACATTCGGATCGAAGGGAGACCCTGGGCTTGGTTGGCACATGGGCATTGTGCTGATGGGGATGGTCAGACAGGATTGGAGGGGGATGTTTTCAAGTCTGGGGAGGCTTTCCTGCATCATTCCAGCCTGTGAAATACCTGGAATATCCGGAGATGATGGGGGAACATAGTGAGTGTCATTACTACATGCGAGAGTAACGCTGGTTTCTATCGTAGGACTTCTTGCTTTAGTTTTAGGGGGTTTTTAGCACTGGAGCGTGTTGGACAAAGAGCTTCAGTGAGCTCAGCCCGGGGAGGTGCTTGTCTCTGCTTCCTTCCCATGAACTGAACAATCCCCTGCTTTTGTCTGGGACTCTCTGATCATCACAGGTTGTACTGTGCAGTAGGAAGGCAGCTTTTATAAAGCCCATCTGCGCGTTGATCTCTCTGCCGAGGCAGTCAGCTAAAGTGATCCTGCCAGAGCCCTCCTACCAGGATCTATCCAGGCTCCTGCTGGTGTTCCAGAGGCTTGGCCCACAGTCTTTGGCTGGGAATAGCTTTGTGGGTGGACAAAAAGCAGTCTTAGTCTAAAGCCGTGGTGAGGATGGAGATGCTGCCGTGCCTATGGGTACGGATAATGCCGCAGATGCTGCAGATTGAATCCAACCTGGATCCACAGAGGGGAAGCAAACTCGGTTTGTGTCAGATCTGATTTAGGGGGCTCTGAAATCAGCCCATTGTGGGATGCACGTGGAAGCTTGTGGTTGCTAACAAGCGAGGAGTGATGCCAGGGATGCAGGTGCGTTTTGCATCCCTGGTCCCCTGATACCTTCGGCCCTGTGCACCTGAACCTGTCTCTCAGCACCCCAGCCCCTGTGTCAGCCAAAGCGCTGTAGTTTCTAGAGTGAGCACAGGCAGTATTCCTGAGCCTGTGGCCCTGCCTGCTCCCCCTTTCCCACCCCCCATTTCTCAGTTCAATAAAGTCCCAGTTCCTTGGGTTTGTTCTCCGAATTGAAAGCCTTCCACTTTCACACCTCTGTAATTGGTGCTATCTGTTGAGAGAAACTCTGCAACTCCAGCCCGCCAAGGTCAGGAGGAGCTGAATTGAATTAAAAGGAGCAGAAATTGGTTCAAGGTGGGCAGAGGACCACAGGGAGAACGATGCAATTTCTCTCCTCAAGGCTTCTGATGAGCAGAGTGAGCGGCAGCTTCTCATCTCAACCCATGGGGGGCTGACATCAGCTCACCCACACCTTAATGTGCACACCGAGGTGGGCACCTCTCGATTGAAAACAAGGAAATGAAAGCCAGCATCTCCTCCTTTTATCTGGACAGCGGGACAGGGCTCTGCTCCTCTGGTGCCTTGTCTTGGATGCTGACAACTGTCACTGGAATGACCTTGCAGTGATTAAATGCAGCAAGGAATGGTGTTTTTAATAAAAACCTAAAGCTGCGATACAAGCTGATGGCCAGGAGATTGCAGATGCTGGGGGTTTAATCCTACCTCTAACTCAAAGCCATGTGGAAAACCCCATGTGCTGTAGGACTGAGAGAAGGGAGAGCATCCTGGTGTTCGGATCACAGCTCCTTGGCTCAATCTCTGCTGGTTTAAGTTGGTGTAAAACCAGAATAACTTAAGCCAGGATGGATTTATAGCCCTGTGGTTGAGCTATGGCTGGAGGGTGTGCTGGGAAGCGGCGTGGCAATAGATGTGATGCTTACAGCTCTTACAGAGCCACTTGGAAATTTTCCCTTTCCTTTTTTTGGCCTTGCCATTGAGAAATGTCTATTTCTGCACTCAGAGAATCTATGAACACTCTTTCCTTAGCTCTGGAAAATTTGCTTGTCTTGAGGATGCTGTTTCTAGGAGCAGGAGGAGATCCATCCTAGGAAGGGAGTGCTGTGACCACCAATCCCTGCTCTGCCCTTATCCTTCAGCCCACACATAGTGTTTCTCGCCATGGCCGGGCTTGGCTTTCTCTTTTGGAGCTCTTCTGCTGGGTGTATAATTTAGAAGGGATTTGGCCCCAGGTCTTCCCCAGCCCAACTTAAATGTCCTTGGCTCTTCAGCAATAGAGCAGTGATGGCTTGGGGAGCACTTTGAGCAGAGTGGCTCCAACAGGATAGCACAGAAAGGGGGAGATGTTTCAAATGGTGACATTTCAAGCAACAAGGGGACAATTTTCCACCCACTTCTGAGCTGGACCAAAGCCCTCCCAGTCTCTCTTTCACTCCCCAGCTGGGCTGGCACCGGGGATGTGCCATTTATTAGCAGCAGCAGGAAGGCACATGGCCAAGGTAGCCTTGGAGGATGCCCAGCGTGGTGCCCCAGCTGTTTGGAGGATGTCCTCAACCCCGTTTTCCTCCCTTGGGAACTCAGTGCTTGTGGCCTTGCTCTCCCCTGCTCCCATCTTTGGGCAGGAAAGGAGCCACTGGCACGGATGCAGCCAGCGGCGTGCCCTGTGACATCCCTGGGCCCCAGCTCTTCCTCTCTTGTAATTTATACAAGCACAAGCTGATGTTCCCTTTTAAATTGACAAAGGCAGGGAATGGAGCCTGGGAAGCCCTCTGACCCCAGAGCCCTGGTCCATGAAAATTACAGCGCGTTTCCTCTTGATGTACTTGCAATGGGGAGATGCTGGTTAATTTGCCAGGACTCAGAGGTGACCTGGGTTTAATAAAGAGGATTAATGGATTTGAGCTAAAGGTCTCGGCTGTTTGGAGCTGATAGCCTTCTCCTTCGAAGACACCAGCCTCTTGCAGGGGGATGTGGAGGCAGCTCACTTCAAGGGAGGTGCTGCTGTGTCTGCAGGTGATTTCCTTATGGCTTGGTATGCAAAACCAGGTACCCTGACCCCATCTCCCTGGGCATGGGCAGTGCTACTGTGATGCTGCTGACCTGCCCTGTCTCCTGCCTGTCGTTGCTGCCTCTGGACATGCTGGTGCTGCCTTTTCCTTCCCTTTCTACCTTTGGGACACGTGTGCCACCCCTTGTGCTCAGCCTTGTGCTCTAGCTTTGGGGTCTGGTGCTGAATTTGGGCTTAGCTAGCTGCATACTGTGGCTGGTTTAGGGCAGGTGATCATCAACAGCAGTGCCATCAACCAGGTCATCCCTATGGCAGTGCTGATCTTACC
The DNA here is from genome assembly GCF_037157495.1 of Lathamus discolor. Classification (NCBI taxonomy): domain Eukaryota; kingdom Metazoa; phylum Chordata; class Aves; order Psittaciformes; family Psittacidae; genus Lathamus; species Lathamus discolor. The sequence continues at coordinate 1,214,585 of NC_088900.1, forward strand.
AAGGAGGGTTTGTTTCATCCCATGTCTGGCACTGCTTCCCGCAGGGATTTTCACTCATCCCTGACCTCTCAGGGAGGGGAGGCAGGGATTTAGGAATGGGTACACCAGAAGGCTCTACAGTGGCAGGGAGATGGTTTAGCTCAGGGAATGGATGCCTGAGCGTTGTCACAACTGGATGTAGGGATTTAGGAAGGATGAAGGGGGAGTTTGTTGCTTGGGGAGGAAGAGGAGGATGCACAATAAGGTGTTGAGGGGTGGCAGGAGCTGCATGAGGGCAGTTTGTCCCAGGAGATCCTTGCGGGAAAGTGCCATGTGCTGTTCTCATAAGGGTTAAAGTCAGCCCTGCGAGGATGATCCCACACGCTGTCAAACCCCGTAGCAGGAGTGATAGGCTGCCAGTGGCTGTGATGGGGAGCAGCCTGAGCTGCTGCAAGCCGCTCTCCTCTGCCTTCTCTCTTAATGTTCCTAGTTCTCAGAGAGCAATCAACTTGCCCTTCAGGTTCTTTTTGGGTTGGATGGGAAAGATGCTCTGACTGAAACCCATTTATTGAGGAGAGAATGTGCAATGAAATTACAAACTGTAGCTTTTACCAGCTCCTGGCTTCTGCCTTCTCTTTTTCTCATCCAGCAGCATACCTCGTCTTAGGAAGCATTATTCTCCTTAAAATCCCTTTTCTCTCTTTTCAGAGGGACTAGGTAAGCAAACAGCAGTTCATCCTTTGCCAAGCACAGGTAGAAGTGTTCAACAAGAGATCCCAGAGTGGAGCTGGGTCATCTCTAACCTATTATTTCTCTCTCTTGGGCTGGACAGTTCCATCTCTTACCTTTGGTGCTCACCAGGGAAAGCCAAACAGAGGATTTCCATGCAGAGCTGAGCATGAGGTCAAAGCTGAAGGCATTTGCACCCTCCTCCTAATGAATCCCACTGCCCTTTAGGACAGGAAGGGAAAGTATTTAGTGTATTGTGGAGAAATTAAGTGCAGGAGCCTGAATGAATGATTCAGCAAATGCACTTGAATGTGATGCTCTGTTATGATGGATCCTGATGTGCTGCTGGATCACTGCTCCAGAAGGGAGTTTGAAGGGATACATGTGGCCACACAAACCCCGAGCATCATCAGGAATGAAATCAGGTTTGGTCCATCCAGGCATGTGCTTTGGTTACTTGAGGCTGATGTTGGCTGCTTGATTTTTGTCTGAACACTGTGTCGCTCCTGAGGAATTTCTCCCTTTTTAAACAAGCCAGTTTTGGAGCTGCTGATGAAATGAAGGAAATCTAATAAAAAGAAGGGAATTGCGAGTTTGCTGTCATTAAATCTCTTGTGCTGCTTCTCCTAAGCAGCCCCCACAGAGCTCGGTGCAATAGCCTGTCTGGCAAATCATCTTTAATGCTCACAAGTGGCCAGGACGTGGGTTTTGTCTCACGCCTGCTTCCTCCCGCAGCCTGGCAGAAAGCAGCATCACCTCCATCCTCATCCTCCAGAGGAGTGAGGGCTGTGTCCCTGCCTGCTGTGCTGAGGCTTTGCTGATGTGACATTAGAGATCTGGCTAATGGCCTTCTGCTGCCATCCTTTATCTGCAGGGCTGGGGACCAGATTTAGCTGTGCAGCAGCGAGGTGAAGCAGCTATTTTGGTCACCAACAGCATGCAAAGAGGAGTGCTTCAGCCTCACAGCCACTTCCCAGGCCTGCTTCCCGGGAATGCTATGGTTTGGGATGCAAAAAGCCTCTTTACAGTCAGGTCAGGCTCTTTCCTTGGAGCTGAGCCCTATGCTGAGCCCTCCTCACCCCACCACGACCTGGGGACCCCCCCTATGTGCAACGGGGTCTTGCCAAGGAATCAGGCTGCAGCAGAGCTGCTGCTTTAATGCATTCAACCCACATTGTCTCCTGCCTGTAATTTATACCTGAGGTTGTCATGTATTATTTAGCTCAGTGCTGGAGATTAGAAATGCAGTTGGTGGGAAGGAGCTGGGCAGAGCATCCCCGGCTCGTATGGAAGGTGAATGGAGCAGCTCCATAGTTTGGCCCTTTATCCGTGGCTTTTCCCAGGAGAACTGTGATCCTGGGCATCGAGCCTGGTGGAAAGCTGCTTTCACCCCTGCAGGAGGAGACCCAGCTGTGGCGTATTGATGTTATTTTGTCCTTGTGTTTGAATTCTTTGCCTTTTACAAGAACTTTGCTATCCTAAGAAGTTTTGGGCTGCTTTAGCACTGTGTGACCGCAAAGAGGGGAGAAAAGGCCAGTTTCCAGGGGGAGAGCAACCTGTGGGCATGGTGAGGAACGTGCAAGTCCCATTCCCAGGGTCTGAGCAGGTTTTGGTATTGATTTTATATACAGTGGGAATAGAAATCAGAAGCACTCAAAAATCACCTTTTTCTAGCAGGAAGAGCAGGTTGGGAGCAGGAGTCGGGGTTGTGGTGAGTGTGGGAATAAAGAGAGAGATCCCCAAGGAATTTCCTCTGTGGTTTGCCCAGATTTCCAGGTTTTTCTTTCAAGACTCCAGCAGCCCATGCACAAAACCAGCCCAATCTCTCCATGGAACTGATGCCTTCTAACCAAAGGTGGCATTCGTCACACACATCCCACGGAACATCCTCTTTCACCCCAAATTGGGTTTTCCCCACCACTTTTGCTCTGAAATCCAAGGCGAGGCCTCATCCCTCAGGCTGTATCCCTGGCGCTGTGACCTTTTCCCATGGCTTTTCCCATCCCTCGCAGCCTCTTTCCCCCCAATGCCAATAAAGGCAAACAAAAATTAAATCTATAATTATCATTACTAATTCCACTTAATTAGTCACAAGCCAGCAGCCAAATTGGCTTTCTCATAATTATCAGATAAGCAGTAAGCACATCTCATAGATTATAATTAACACTGCTTAATTAAAATCTAATATACAGACACCCTTTCCTCAACATATGCCTAATGGGGTTCATAGAGGGTGTGTGAAGTCTCCATCTCCATTGCTCCCCCTAAAGTTGCCTTGGATGCTGCTTTGGCTTTGAGTTTGGGATGCTCTTCCTTGCTTTCTGACACTTGGGCTTGGAGAAAGGCATGTTGCTGCTGCATTCACACCAGATGCTTCCCCAACTTTACTATTGTAGAGCCGTATTATTGTTATTGCTCCAGCACTGACCCTGCCATAATCCCTGTCTACGCTGGGCTCTGCAATAATAAAGCAGCTTGAATAAATTACACTTTCCAAGGCAAAGGGTGGATTTTGGTGCTGAGCTCTGGGTATTGATGGCTCTCTCATTTCCTCCTCCTTTTCCTGACTGGGGTCGGGAGAGGGTCTGAGGTTGCAGCAAAGCTTTCTGTGTGGGGGGAAGGAACTCATCCCTTTGCTTGCACCCTCTTTGGACATTTATACCCTTGTAAAAGGCTCTCACTGGCCCCATTCCCCCGGGTGTCACAGCATCCACATGCGAGGAGGACCTTGGTCCCCTCCAGGGCTTGAGCATCAACCAATGTACTGGGGGAGCATTTAGCTCTTCTTTCCCTGTGTTTGATGGATGTAAATGCCTATGGATGGAGAAGCAGGGGCTGAGCTGGGGAGTCTGAGCATCATAAGGACCACCAAGGCTTTGGTGTCCCTTTGCGGATGGCATGAAGAGGTAAATTGAGAGCAGTGCTGCAGTTGTCTGACCTTGGGGAGATAACTCCATCTTGTTCCCGGTTTGCCGCGTATTTGGCTGACTGGGAAAAGCGGAAACTCCTGATAGTGCTGATTATTAATGAGATCATTTGCCTGCCAGTTTTTTGCTGAGCTAATATCTGAGTGGTGAGTTGATTCACTGTGGGAGATTTAGGAAATGTGATTTCCGTCTCAGAGATGCTGAGCTGAGCTCCTTGAAGCCAGGAGGGAGGCAGGGAAGCTCCTTCTCCAGGACTTAGTGCCAGCAAGGGCTCCTGATTGTGATGCCAGGAACGGAGACCCCTTCTCTATGCAGGGCAAGAGATGGAGCATCACCATTGCAAACGCTGGTCCTTGGGGATGGGGGACATCCAGATTTGGAGTACCAAGGCTGTGGGCGATGGAAGGGCATCCCAGTGTCTGTGATGTGAGCTCATCTGGAAAGGCTGTAGCAAGTAAAGGCTTGGCACGTGTTGTGGTGTCAGGGGAGGATTTGCGGATTAGAGATGTGTAATTGTATGTAGTGCATGACAAAACAAAGTAAGTGGTAAAAGGAACTCAGTTGTATTAAGAATTCAAAGCAAGCATTAAGCTTTTTTACATGAAGGAGAAGAAAAAACAGGCCTGCAAAATCCCTTTTCCCTTCTGCAGCCTTGGCTCCGTGTGCTCCTGATGTGTGGAGGTGCAGCCTGGCTGTGGGTGATGGAGGATGAGGGATGCTTGCTGTCCATGTGAGACAGAAGAAGGACTGACCACTCCTGAAAGTTTTCCCTCCCCAGGTTCTAGACTTGAATGGATTTGTTGGTGGCTTCCAAAGGCAGTTGCAGGACCCTCTGGTCCATCCCACCCTTGCCGTGCAGTTGAGCATCTTGCTTGTGAGCTCTGCACTAGACCGTGCGAGGCAGCTGTATGATTTTTTTCCCATAGGGATTTCTTGCCATCATAAGATCTTCCCAGATTAAGTAAATAATTTCACATTAGCTTAATTAAGTCTAATAGACTCATTAGTTCACTCTTTGCGCATGTTCCCAAGGGGAGATGGCCGGGAACCGTGAAGAGCTGCTGCAGAGAAATCCATCTTGGAGGCAGGAACCAGCAGCAGGCAGCTGGGCTCCTGGTTGAAGGGTGGCTCCAGGAGGTTCAGGAGTTAAAAGCTGACATCCTTGTGCTGTAGCTTGTATCATGGGCAGGTTTTTCCTGCCCTACAAGGGCTGGCTGGTGACTTGACCATGGCCATCCGTGTTCCAGACCATCCCCACATGTCACAATAGCCTCTTGTGTGCTTGGGGGTACCTTGACCTGCGTTGACTGTGGTAGCACCATGAGACCAGTTTAGCAGTCCCATGAGGTCTGCGTAGTGATGCTTTTCCAGCCCTTTAGTTATTTCTCCTTGATGCTGGCTCCTTGAAACCAGGAGGCTTCTAAGTTCACTGTGATCAGAAGCATGAGGTACTGATCTGATGGGTTGAATGATCCTTCTGCCTGCTGCATGGGAGGGCAGGAGCGGATTCTGGATGGAGTGACTGGTAAGGACAGGTGTTGAGCAGATGTTTGGGGAAAACAGATGGTGATGGGTAAGGAAAAGAGCTGATGGAGGCTAAAATAGACGTGTGTGTGCAGGTGCTTGCCAGGGGAGAGGTGGGAGCGTTGGAAGCAGGGGAGGAATTTGGCTTTTCTGTTCCCTGCCTTCCCGGTGGTGCATGGTGGTGAATTCCACTGCAATGCACAGGACATTTTTGTCTGCATTTTAAAGTTACATCAAGGGCATTGAGAGCATACGGATAGATGACCTCTTCTGCCATTTGCATAAATCTAAATAAAACCAAATAAGATTGAGAGAGGAAGGCAGGGACCTGCAAATCTCTTCATTCTAGTGGCGTGTTCCTATCTCCTGCACACAATGCTGAGGAGCAGGAAGCACAGAAGAGGGACGTAGACATCTGGTTTCCCTTTCAGAAGTGTTGCCTGTTCTTTATTTATAAAGAAACGATTGTATTTAAAGCCAATACTCAATCTCTTGTAGCGGCAGAAGAGCAGAGATGGGTGGAGAGATTAGAGGGAAGTGGCTTGTGCATATAAATGGGAGTTAATTTTCTTGACTCTTCGGAGAAGTGAAACTTTGCTGCGAGCTCTGGGGTTCCTGGGGGTATTTTGCCTTCAAAAGCAGTGTGAGGAATACTTGTCCTGGCCAGAGCGATGCTGTGCTGTGGTGTGTTAGGAACCATCATCTCTCCTGCACGGCAGAGGGGCAGGATGTAGCCCAGGGTCCAACAGAAAGCCATAGGAGGGGGGAAATGCTGCTACACTCGTGGTTTTGAGGCTTGTTCCTCCAGATCTCACCCCCTGAGCGTGCCTGCTTACCCCACAGCACAGCCCCTGGCTGCGCATCACCTCCAGCAGGGATGGCAATGGGAAGAGAATAGATTGAAATGCTAAATACACCCAGCTGGAGCCGGTGGAAACGTAGAGAAGAACAACACAATGTTTCTTTTGTTTTGTCTTATTGCACAAGAAAAAAAGTCTTCCCAGCCCAAACTGTCACTTTGGAAATAATTTGTGGCTGAGGATTTCAACACCCACTCCAATGATATTTTATTCTGACCCTAAACAAAATCAATAGCTTTTTCTTTTGCCTCCTCCTTTTTCTTCTTCCTCGAGAAAACAGTATTTTTCAGCTCAGTGGAAGAAGAAAATAGATTCTGCCCAGTGTTGTTAAAAAAGATGGTATAACCACTGTCTCTGGAAGTGTAAAAAGTACATGATCTAATATGTCTGAAGCAATTTTGAAAGGCTGCTTTATTTAAGGTAATGGAGAAGCAACAGTAAACCTCATAATCTCCCTGGATAAAGAGTGCAGCAGGAGGGTTCAGAGCTGCACAGTTCTGCCCTGCTTGCTGCTGTTCACGTTGCAGAGCTGGGGTTCAGTGCCGGATGGAGCACGCGCAGGTGCTGGTACCCACTAGAGCATGGTCACGCTGGAGGGGTTGGATGCTTTGGGGTCTGTAAAGCTCTCGTAGAGGGAAGGGAACTCTGGGATGCAGGAGCATCTCAGGGGGGTTTAAGGGATCTGGGATGGGTGTCCCTGGCACGTCTTTTCCAATTCCCAAGCTCTGGAAACAGAAGCCTTCAGCAGCGTTGTTGCGCTTCTTGGGAATTACAGCAAATCTTGTTTGTCAGAGGAGGCTGATGAATTTCCAGCTAAATTATAAATTATTTTCTGCTAAATTATGGATGCGTTTTCTCTGTTAGGAGTTGAGACTCTGATCAAAAAGTTTCCAAGTGTGCTCTCTCCCTGCTTCCTCAAACGCAGATCTGTGCGTTTTGGCTCCTGATTTGCTTTGATTTTGATGAATTTTTTACTCCCCCCCAGAAACAAATCCTTTGTTTGTTCTTGACGGGCACCAAGGGAGAAACCTTCTGAAACCTAGCTCAAACACTTCACTTGCAATCAGGATGAGCACTAAGAGGGTGCTCTGTGTTGGCACTTGGAGAGGGAGGAAGAGGAGGAAAAGGGAGGAAGGATGGAGCTGGTGCTAGGTGGGCTTGACATGTACTACTCCCTATTCTAAGGTTGAAAGCAATTTCTTGAAGGTCTTCCTGAAGGTCTTCCTAAAGGTCTTCCCAATGGTCTTCCCAAAGAACTTCCCAAACATCTGAGGTTAAAATGCATTGAAGAAACAAGATCCAGCAAGTGATTCCACCCTTGGGGTGTTTGCATCCTCTTGTCTCTATGCCCAAGCTTCCAGGGTTTGTGTCCTGCTCAGGTGTAGGTAAGGACCCAGTTCCTTAGAGACACCCAAGACTGGTGCCCAGCAGCACATCGCTGGACTGGATAGAAGGGACTCTATTAGCCTTCCCTGATGACAGGAGCAATCACTCTTGTAGATGTTTAATTAAAATGTTTAATTAAGCACACTTTGAGCAGGCAGCAAAGTTAACAGTGATCCTGGCTGTGTCCCCAGACTTGGAGTTGGTGAAGGTGTGGGGGGGAGACGAGGAGATGAGCACAGAGGAGATGCATTAGGCTGCTCCTCGGTAATGTTACAGGTCTACTGCTAAGAGCAGGAAGGGCAGAAGACAACAGTGACGTGTGTGTGTGTGCTGGTTATTGATTCCTCTCTGGTGTAGAGAGGCGAGTGGGGGCTTCCTTGCATCTCCCGCTGGTTCTTCGCCTTTTTATTGGCAGTGGCTCATGGCTGAGGTGCGCTCCCAGGTCCTTGTGGGTTTGGACTCTTTTTACCCATTACCTTGGAAGCACAAGTTTTCCATGCGAGTACATCCATAGCTTTAAAAAAAAGCCTCAGAAACTAGTTCCTGAAATAGCCCGTGGGGAAGGAAGGAGGGAAGGGAAAATCAGTGCAATGTACAGCCTTTCTCCAGGGAGCAATTACCAGGCTGAGAGAGAGCTATCGGTGCTCCACTCCCTTAAGCCGCCTTTCCATGTGCATGCATCCTCAGCACCTCCCTTCCTGCTGCTCCCCCAGCAGCAGGTACAGAGGGAACCCCTCCAGAAACATCCCCTGAGAGCATGGAGCCCAAATGAACACTACAGGGCTCAAATGGGGGAGTTCAGGTTAGATGTAAAGGAAAAGCTCTTCCCTGTGAGGGTGCTGAGGCGCTGGCACAGGGTGCCCAGAGAAGCTGTGGCTGCCCCATCCCTGGAAGTGTTCAAGGCCAGGTTGGATGGGGCTTGGAGCAACCTGGCCCAATGGAAGGTGTCTCTGCCCATGGCATGGGGTTGGGACTGGATGAGCTTTAAGGTCCCTTCCAACCCAAACTGGTCTATGAGAAGCTGAGGTTACATGGAAATAGGAGGACCAAGAGGACCAGAGTTGCCAGCTGGAGAGCGATATGGTCTTGTTATCCAGTTAACACCATGTGGAGCTGAGGAATATTTAGCTCTGGCTAGAAGGAGCCCCAGGGTGAGTAGCTGAGGGTTTGAAGAGCCAGGGCTGAGAATGCCAACCACTGTCCCCAGTTCCCTGGTTAACATCTGTGCCGAGGTCAACCTTCTCCATCTCCGAGTCGGGCTCCTCTGCTTCCCCTCTCTGCTGACGTGTTTATTTCCCTGATTAATGAACTCTGCAAATTAACCTCCACACTGCTCTATAATTGCTATTAAAGCTTCAAAAATCACTTAAGCGTTCCCAACGCTGGCGAGCCCATGCTGGTTGGCTGGGGGTGCCAGGGTGCTGCACTGATTGCGGGGAGATAGAGCCCATCTCCTGACCTCCACGTTGACAATTAATTATGGCGTTCAGCACCCAAATTACCCCTGGTGTCCACGTGCTCAGCTTTATCTCTCTGCACACACGAGCTTGGCTTTTAATTAAAGGGCCTTCAAATTAAATGAAAACAAATTCAATTATTGCCTCTTCTTGGAACAGCTCACTGCAGACTCCCGACGAGCCTTCGATGGAGAACCTGGGGAGCGCTGGTCTCCCATAATCCAGTCGAACTAAATTTGTCTGCTCTGCTGTTTTCCTTATCATCAGTTGAGCTGTTCTCTTGCCACAGGGTCAGACGTGGGCTTGATTTGCAGAGGAAGCTGAGTTTTAAAGGTTATTGCCTTCTGCATCTTTGTAGCTTGCTTCAAGGAGAAGATGCTCTTGCATGCAGTGGAGGGGTGGAACCATGATCATTAGTCTTCATTTGGGCTGCAGTGGAAGGTAGGAGACCCCGGAATGAAGGTTGGTGCTGGATACCTGACTGCCAGGCAGCTGGTCCCTCGACCAAGGGGGCTGTAGTGTTCAGAGCTGTACGTTCAAGTGTGGACTCCTCCAAACTCATAAAGGTCTTCTCAAAGGGGAAAGTGTCTTATAGAAACAATGGCAAAAATCTTCCAAGAGCATCACTGTGACTTGCATTACTGTAGATGTAAAAGCATCATGAGTCAGTGTTATTGCTGATGGCCGAAAATAAGTGTCTGAGAAGGTCTCACAGCAGGTGGACACACTGGAAGAGCTTGGCTCAAACAGGAGCTCTGGGCTGGAGGCGAGCTTAGGTTAACCCAAATAATGCCTTCTAACTCCAAGGTGCCTTCTTAAGTGATGTGCTTGCCTTCCACCTCCATCTGCAGACATCCAGGCAGGGTTCTTTGCTAGAAAAGTATCTTGTCTGTCCCACACACTTGTGATCCCCTAAAAAGTCCTTGTTCATCTCCCATGAGAAGGAGAGAAACAAAATGTGGCTCTGGCACCGCTCTTCCAAGTCATTTTGGTCCTGGTTATTATTTTCCTCTCTTTGTGGAGTCTGTGCTATCATCTGTGCTGGCGGGAGGGACTTGCTGATGCAGAGGGAGAAACCAAAGTCATCAAAACCCAGAATGATAATGAAGGTCTGGGGTAAGGGTCTCTGGTCTTGTCCATGAGCAAAAGCTCCATAGCGTTTTGCCAAGCAGCATCGGTGGATGATCAGCCTCATTAGCTTCACCTATGGAAAACCATTCCCCAGTTGGCAGGGAAGGACACAGAGGGATGCTCTGCCAACACAGTTCAAAAAGCTTTCCAGAGCAGCCAAACTCCTCCTAAGCCCTCCTGCTGTGCCGAGCCTCTCTGTCTGCTGCTCTGGATGGTAATAACACGAGATGATATTGCTCTTTAAAAGGCCACAGTGATCTCTCTTTATTCTGCTTGCAGCCAAGCACCACTGCCTTGCAGTGATTGAAGGTTAGGCTGCCGTGACCGCCTGCTCCCGCCTCCAGGGCAGCCTGCCTGCTCCCAGTACCAGCTTTCCCCTTCATCTGGTCTCCACTAGGAGCTTCCCCTGCCTCTGTTGCTCACGGCTACACTATCAGCTTGCTCACCATCACGGTGACATCTCTTTCTGTGCAGGATGTGGATGGAGGGTGGCAGCCTCTCCTTCCCATCCCAATTGGGCTGCACGCTGGGAAGTGGGATGCTTCCTGGAATCCAGCCTCAGCTTGGGGTAGAGAGCATCCTGCTGCACCTCCTTAGAGGTTTCCTCCTTAGATGAAAAGCAAGTTTTGCTTTTCTCACCCAGCTCCCTTGCCTCTGACCACTATGCAAGAGGTGTCTTTGTACTAGGAGGCAGGCTCTGGCTGGCTTCCCCTCCTCTGGAATGCTGATAGCGAGCTGCAGGGAAGAGGGAAATGCCTGTAAATAACCTTGAACCATACACAGGATCTGTGCGGCCATGGCAAGGGGAGGAGAGGGGAGCAGAGCATGTGGAAAGGGGAGATCCAAAAGCACGGAGGAAGGAAAGGTTAATAGTGATGGGAGGAATGGTGATGCAGATGGCTGCGCTGCAGGGAACAAGCACTGGAGACTGGAGCAAGCTCATCTCCCTTGCCCATGGGGTGCCTGGGCTGGGTGAGCTGGCTCTGGTGGCATTTCATTTATGGCTGGATACCGTGTCCCGTGGCTTGGTCACCTCCTTGGGGAGGCAGCAGAGCTGGTGCCTCTGGGCCAAGGAGCAGAGGAGGTTTCAAAGCCAGGCATTGCTTTGTGGTTTCGTTTCGTGTTTCCCTATTGCTACCAGCCGGTGTTTGGGCAATTATTAGTTTAGAGCAGTCGTGGAGGATTTTCTGCTTCAGCTCCCCAGTTCCCCCTTTGCTGCACAAACACTCTGGTGGGAATCTGATTTTCCCTGCGATGTTCCTGCAGACACTGAGATGTCAGCTGGGGTATCACAACGGATGTCTCTTCCCCATCAAAACCATCTGGAGTGCTTTAATAACACGGGGTGAGATCCCAAAGTAATGCTCCTGTTGCAGCCCAGGATTAAGACAGGAAGTCAGGGCTTGTGTCCGAGGGAATCGGCATCTTTCCATCGGTGGACCTCGAGGCACGTTAATCCTCTCTGCTCTCCTGTGAGGCACAGCAGGATTAGAATCCTCGGGATGCAGCTTGGGGAAAATAGGAGCAAGGGGAAAAATTGCTTGTCTGAAGCTGAGTGGTCAGAGAGGAGCCGATTCCCATCAGCTCCATGCCAGCCCTTTGCTGTTCATTAAATGCACGTAAAGAAAACACAGTGCTGAGCATTGGAGGGCTGTGTGGTGGGAAGCCCACAAGTGTTGGTGCAGCCTGGGATGTGGCAGAGGGGTTTTATCAGCTTTTTTTCACCTGGAGGTTTGCAGTGCGTGGAGGAAGCACCAAAGCCTCAGTCCGGGTTTGACTGCAGAAGGAGTTATTAGGCATTTTGGAAACGGTTTGTTTTGGGCATGTGTTAGCCTTGAGAGGGTCATTACCAAGCGTGAGCCCATACTTTGCCGTGCAGTGATGGCAAAGTATGGTTTATAGGCCTAATGGAGCAAATTTATCACTGGAGCAAGGAGGTGTGACTCTACTCAAGCCACAGAATTGCCCCCGTTTCTGTAGCCTGCTGGTATTCCTTTCCTTTCCCCCTCTTTCCTTTCCCATCCATCACCATTCAGCGCTTGCCGCAGTGATTTCCCCAAAGTCATCTAGCCCGAGGCTGTGCCATTAACGCACAGGCTTCAGCGTGATGGGTTTGTTTGTTCTTGGAAAGCTATAAATACTGCTGAAATAATGGCTTAGAGGATGAAACTGGGCCTTTTTTGGGTGTCTGAGTTCCAAGACAGTGAAAACTAAAGAATTAAATACATAGCAGAGATGGCTTCATGGTGTGGAAGGAATGAAGGTGTTGGGCAGGGGTTTGCCTTGCTCTCCGTTACACACCTCACCCCTCCAGCTCCAGCTTGTTTTGCTCTGCTGCAGCATCCTAGCTGGTGTCTGCATCCCATCTTGTATCCTGAGCATCCCCTACTCCAGCAAAGCAGGTTAGGGTTGGGAGTATCCTAAGGAGAAAGTTTAAGTGGTTCCAATATGTAATTTGGTTACCGTTTGGTATTCTACCAGAAGAGAGTCTCTTGTCGGTTTTTTATTGGGTTTTTTGTCCTGTGTGTATTTACATCTATGAAAAGTGTTATTTGGGATGAGGGCACAGCTTATTTGAAGCCGTCTCAGCTTCTGTGACTGTAATATACACCTTATTTTGCTAACCAAATTGCTACAACATGAACCATTAATCTCTGGGGCAAGAACGCTGCTGGCTGGCTGGCATTCATGTGGGGCAATGTGGTTATGTGCAGGGTATCTCAGGAGCTTTCTGACCTTTAGAAGTGGTGGGTCAAAAGGTTAAACAAGGGTTTCTATTAAAAATGAAGCGCTGCTGGTCTGTGGGTACAAAGAAAAGCTGTAGATGGGAGAAGCTGGAGGGTAGCCTGCCTTTAGTCTGGATATCCTTATCCCAGCAGCAGCAGACACCCTCTTTCTATTAAAGATACCCTGCCAGAGATCAGAAGCAAAGATCACTTGGTTCGTCTCCTCAACCCTGCACTGCAGGTAGAGCAGATCTCTCATGGGAGCTGGCTGTGTGGGATGCTTTGGCTGGACTCTGCTGTGAATGCTGATGGTGGACGCATGTGAAAGGGAAAATGAAGATGAGGTTATGACCAGGTTTCAAATGGAAAAGAGCCTGAATTCCCTGGGTATTCATGATGGAATATCTGATGGGCTCAGGAGGGGTTGTGCTGCTCATGCCATGGGTTTTGCAAGAGATCTGGAGGATGTGCGGACCCTGGGGTCAGATAAAGGTACGTGTTGGTGTACTTGTGAAGCGCTGCTCTTGGCCTCCCCTTGCCACCTAATGGCTGTTTCTGCTGAGGACAGAACAGCTTGCTAGGGAGTGAGAAATAATTTGTGAACCCAGAGGATGACACACGAGAATGTGGGTGGAAAAAGCTGATTTTTGGCTTCTTTCTGCCAGCTGACTCTTTTCCCCAACCACAAAGCAGAGACTAATTGTGATTTGCAGCCATCTGCATCCCGTGCTTTATTAGCCCAAGTGGGCACAAGATGGACAGGTCAGTGGTGTGCCTTTGCCTTGGTTGGAGCAGCACGGCTCTGAAGGCATTTTTGCTGTCAGAGACAGTGATTATACAAGGAATTCTGCTTTTCCCATCCTCCCAAGAAGCTGGCACCATGGACTGCAGCTGTGTAGTGAAGCAGGGAAGAAAGAGAGATAAGATGAAGCGAGAGTGGCAGCCGGGATTGGGTTAGACCCGTAATAGAGCGTCTTCCTTGAAAGAGGCTATTATAATGCACCCAGAGGAGAAATGAGCCAGTGGGTATGGCATAACTTTGCATGGGGAAGCTTCCATGTAGGAAAGCTTTTAGGAGGGGCTTCTAAGCACAGCTAATATGCCTGGAAAGCCAGGAGTTTTTTGCTTGATTTTACGTGTTTCACACAGCTCATCTGCCTGGTGAGTCCTGGTGATGCCTTTGAGCGCGAGTTCTTGTGCAAGGGATGCACATGCACAAGTTTCCATCCCACTAAGTAAAAGAAAAGCCAAGAAAAGCTTGCAGTGAACCCAAACTCTGTTTGTTCTGCCCAACCTGAATGCTGCCCAAGGCATCACTGAGGTTAAATCTTTCATTTTCATCCCTGTCTTCTGTGAAGACTGGACGACTTGCCTAAGTGTGATTGGAGCAGTTTGTTTTTAAGCTCCACATAAGCACTATGCTGGATTTATAGCGTTTTCATTCTTTCTGAATCGACCCACTGGGAGCCATTAAACTTTTATTGCTCTCAGCAGTTGCCTGGACGGAGCGGGATAGAGCAGCCTTGCTGCTGGAAACTCTCCATCTTCAGCTGCTGGTGTTGTGTTGGTGAACAGGGACTCTGGAAAGAGGCATTCCCACATGTAGGGCCATGCAGGGCTTTGCTTCTCAGTACAGGATGCTTGGGGTGCAATGGTCTTCCAGTCCTCTGCAATGCAGAGGAAGATGTATGGGAACACCCTCCTTTAGATCTTGCTGTTTCCCACCTCTATAGACTGAAAATGTTGCTCCTTGTCTTTAAACGTTGGGAATGCAGGAGATCTAAGACTATTATTCTAAGAATCCTAGAATCTCAGAGTGGTTTGGGTTGGAAAGGACCTTAAAGCTCATCCAGTTCCAACCCCTGCCATGAACAGGGACATCTTCCACTCGGGCAGGTTGCTGCAAGCTCCTGTGTCCAACCTGGCATTGAACACTGCCAGGGATGGGGCAGTCACAGCTTCTCTGGGCACCCTGTGCCAGCGCCTCAGCACCCTCACAGGGAAGAGCTTCTGCTTTATAGCCAAACTGAACTCCTCCTGTATCACTTTGAACCCATCACCCCTTGTCCTATCACTGCAGTCCCTGATGCAGAGCCCCTCTCCAGCATCCTTGCAGACCCCTTCAGACACTGGAAGCTGCTCTGAGGTCTCCACTCAGCTTCTCTTCTCCAGGCTGAACAACCCCAACGTTCTCAGCCTGGCTCCATACAGGAGGTGCTCCAGCCCCTGAGCATCCTTGTGGCCTCCTCTGGACTTGCTCCAACAGTTCCATGTCCCTATGCTGAGGACACCAGAACTGCACATAGTGCTGCACATGGATGCCCAGAACCACCGCTGGGGTCCTTGGGTGGGTGTTGCATCCTGCCGCCTGTCTCACCTCTTTCATCCACAAGCCTTGCATTTAAATACTAATGAAAGACCCTACTTTTGTAGGAGTGGGAGAAGTTTGTTGTGTTTATAGTGTGGGGAAGGCAAAACATGATTGTAGTAGCCTCAGCTACCTGCCTTGACACTCTTTGGGCACAAGGAAAGAGAAGAGCCTCCCAATGAGGGCATTGCTCTTACCAGAAAATATGTTTTCAGGGTAGATGAGATGAATTCCTTGTTCAGGTGCTGGTTGTGAAGCTGGATGCCCAGCTTGTAGGTGGCTAAAGCTGGGGGAGATGTTTCCTACCCGGGAGGGAGGGACCAGGCACGGGGCAGAGCTAGATCAAGCCAAGAACCTTGTTGTCTTGTGTCTTAGCTGTTTTCCTGAAGGAAACTTCAAGAGCAGCTGAGGAAGTTTCTGGTAGGGATTTATCTTGGCTTTGCAGCCTGTGGCTCCTCTCCCACTCTTCCCCACTGCACCCAGACCTTCATCACCGTTGGCTTTCTCTCCAGCAAGGCTCTTTGATGAGAGAAAGCACCATTTGTGGGGTTTTCTCTTTGGCTGAACTTCCTACAGCCCTTTCCTGTGGGAGTTTGAGTGTGTTGGGTGAGGGCTCCAACCCTGTGGGGCTCCAATATTGAACCCGAGCCTGAAGTTGTGCAAACAACAGTTGAAGAGACCCAGTGTGGCCACTTTTCCTGCTGGAGGAAGCTTTCCATTATCCTCTTGTAGCTCCAGGAGGCCAGACTGGGGTACTTCTGTCGGCATGTTTTCTAATTTAATTACTTCTCCTTGTCTCCAATTGTTTATGGTACACTGGGCTATTAAATGTGCCATAAGCAAATGGCTCTTGAAAGAGGAAGAGGATTTATTTGTTTTAGCAAGCACTCCAACAAAAGTCGATTTCCTCAGCTAATTAAGATTCCATTCGCTAATTTAAATGTTATGCTAATTAAAGCATAATTCTGAAACTGTAAAAGGGAACTTAAAAAAGAGGAGGGGTGGGGGGAGGAAGAGGGAAAAAAGAAGCAGCAAGTAGGAAAGAAATCGGGTTGGCCTTTAGGAATTACATGGAATTTATTGTGGTGGTGTAACAATGGTGAGCAGAGTCATTATTTCTCTTGCCTCTCATGTGCTATTCATGCTGGTGCTTTTATTCCTTTCCCCCCTCCTTCTCACACTTCATCTCATTAACACCCCTCCTCTTCCCTCTAATGGGCATCATCTTGCGATGGTTTAAGATGAATTGTAGTGGGAGCCTTGCGTTCCTCGGTGAAGGGCCACATGGAGAGTATTGGAGCTTGCTTATCTTCCAAACCAAGCTGAGACAACGCTCCATGGCCAAACTCACTTCTGGAGTTGCATTGTGTTCGCTTTAATTAAAGTATAAATAACCCAGTCTTGTAAAGGGGGAAAAAAGAGAGCATAAAGGAGCAAGGTCTGGTTTGTTTCGTGTTTCCTTTATTATGTCTCACTATCCAGGCAGAAACCTATTCTCAATTAAGCCACGTAACTTAGCAAATGGTATTACTGAGCACTTAAAAAGGAGTTTTAATTCACTGGAGACTTTGGTAAAATCATTGAGTTGAAGCTTAAATACCTGTGGGAAATGTCATTTGAAGGAGGGAAACTGGACTTGCCGTTATAGTTGAAGGCTGAGTGCAAGAGGTCCATTGCCCACCTTCAGTCTGGTTGATCCCACCGTGGTTCATCACCCACTGCAGGCTGGGGCTTGAGTTGTGCATGAGAACCACAGCCTAAGCATCATCTGCTTGCTTTGATTTTTGCCTTGCTGGCGTTGCCTGGTCCAGCGTAGCCATGGGCAAGACGCTGACGTTTGTTCAAGCCCCTGGAGGCCTTGATGAAAGGGCAAGAGCTGTCTACAAAGTGGAGAGAAACCGAGTTCTTGAGAGCAAGGTTGTACCTGGAAAGAGGATAATAAAAGGAAAAGGGTGAGATGAAAGAGGAGCGTGAGGAGGCCTCTTTGGGAGGAGCAAGCCGTGAGCACCAGCAAAATGGAGGTGGTAGCAGAGCTGGTTTTATCCCTTCTTGCAGTCAGGCTTCCCACCTTCCACCGTGTCTTTCCTTCCCCCAGTCCTGCTGGGGTATGGAGCTGGGGGATGTTGCCTGCATCAGCTTGTGCTGCTGTGGATGCTCCCAGTTGGATGTGAGCCTCTCTGGGATGTTGCACTGTATCTGTGGAAGGATGGCGATAGAGGGATGCAGCAGCTGGATTGACCCTATTCCCAAACACTGGTCCCTCTGTCCATCTCCACACAGCTCCAGCTGTGAAGCATCCCTTCATCCCAGCTCAACCCTGTTGTGCTGCTGAGCCAGGTCCCTCGGTCTGGACCCACGAGCAGCACCTTCTGTTCCTGTCCTAATCCACAGATCTATTTAAACTTTGATCTTGATGGGAAGTGACTGGTGATACATTAAAGCCATATGTTTTAGATGGAACGGCGAGGACGTTTAAGCTCAGTGATATTCACATCTAGAGAGAGCTGGGAACTCGTAGTGCCACCCACGCTTGGTATTTCTGCTCGCTCTGACACAGCTGTGGAAGGCAGAGTGGGAGCGAGATCTTCTGCTGAAGGGATTGTATAGAGAGAGATGGATGCAATGGATTTGATGGGAACTGATAGTTTATGAAAATGCATTCACCTGCATCTCAGAAAAACTGAGAAGGGAAGAAAAAAGGCAAAAAGGGGAGAGAAAAAACAACCCAAAAGGAATTAAAATGAGATTTTCCTGGGCTGTGCTGGCCCATTTCCTTTTGAACTGGGATCTCTCCATGTCAGCTTGTCAGCGAGGAGTAAGCAAAGCGACGTGGATGCTCGGGATGTTTTCTGATCTCCTTTGACTGCCTAATCGGCAGCTTAGGAGAATGAAGTGGGACTGTGTCAGGAGAAGTGAGGAGAACAGTATTGGCCATGGGTACTTGGCAGCATGAAGAACAGAATTGCTTCTGTTGGCTGCGTTAATCTCCGAGGCTATCGGAAGTATCCTGCCAGGAGTGGAATGTAGTGCTGCTAATTCAGCACCCAGGCTGCCATCTCCGCTGCCTGTCATGTTTGGCCACTGAAAGCTTTAGGGGGGAGAAAGATGTTGGATAGGAAGGGAAAAATAACCCTTTTCCAGCTTCCCTGAGTCACCAGGAAGATGGGAAAGCAAACCATGGGTGTTTGTGTTGGAGCAGGGTGGTCAGGGAGGCTTGCAGGGGGTTTGTGTATGGGAATAGGATTGTCTCCACTTTGAAGAGCACAAGAAGAATCACAACCTGCTTTTCAAAGGTTTAACATAGTAAGAGACTCCCCCTTGCCTTTGGTGTGGCATCAGACAGGCAAGAAACTACAGCCAGTGCATTTAGAAGGAGGATTCAAGGCCAGGCTGGATAGGGCTTGGAGCAGCCTGCCTTAGTGGAAGGTGTCCCTACCCGTGGCAGGGGGATGGAGCTTTAAGGTCCCTTCCAACCCAAACCATTCTATGATTCAGGTGGCTGTTGGACCTTGGTCCGCATGTTTCTAGATGACGGGGCTGTTGGGACAGCCACTCTGGAGCCGGTGGGAGATCAGGCTTTTCCCTCTGTCTAGGTGCTCAAGCAGGGTCTTTCCTTTCTTCCCTGCGGTGGAAAACCCTATGAGCAGCCTCTCACCCCAGGTCGTCTGTATACCTCTGTGCTGAATCCTGTTTTCAGGACAACGAGGGCTAGATAGGTGCCTGGAATATCATCAGAGTAGCAATGTCCAGGAGCTGAACCATGCTCTTTATTGCCATCTATCAATACTCTTATTGCTAAATAACTATTGCTGTGGATAGGCATAGGCAGCTCCTCAAACCCTGCATGACCTTAGGCAAATCACTTTATCTCTGCTTCGGTTCCTTCATCCAGACAACAGGAATAATAATCCTTCTTTTCCCTCAGCTTGTGTCTCTCTTTCAATATAAATAGGAATCCTTTGGGCAAAAAGCATCTCAGGGAACACGCGAGGAATAGAGGGTGCTTGGAGGTGCTGGTGTGTGTATGAACAGGACCTCTCTAGAGGGGCTGTGTGCAGCTCCAGACAGGGTTTCTCAAAGGAAGATGGGAGGAAAGAAACCACCTTGGTTTGAAACAAAGATGTGGGTAACTTGAAGCATGTAAGTCTTGCCTTGGAGTGCAAGGGAAGCATCTCTGCCTGCTTACTTTATCAAAGGGAGGTTAAGAGGTGATTTGGTTGTGGTCTGCATATTTGTCTGTGGGGGAGAAGTGCCTGCAAATAGACAGGTCTTTAATCTAGCAGCAAAGAGTCTATCAGGGCTCAGTGTTGGAAGGTGAAGCTGGACTCATTTACAATAGAAGTGTCGTCCAGTTTTTGAAGAGAGGGTAATTAATCATTGCAACAACTTACTCTGAACCACAGCGGGGCTGTAAAGACATTACTTTAAGCTTCCTTAAGCTTTAAGCTTAAGGAAGAAGGTTTCAGAGGGACTTTCAGGAGCTGCAAGGGAAGTTAGGAGCTTGTGTCAGGACGCTGGTGGCCATGGGGATGGGGGTGGGGTGGTCCCATGCTGGCTCTTTTTGCCTTCAGAAAGCAGGGGCTTGCTCAGGTAAGGGGGTTCAACCCAGTTGCACCCCAGTTTGGATGTCTGCATGGTGCCTGGGTGTCCCCAGCTGCATGGGCAATAGCAGATGCTTTAAGCACTAATCACTGTCTAGCCCCCAGGGATGAGGAGAGTCATTGTGCACTTTGGTTCCCCCTTCAGAAGGAGTTTTAAAAATCCATATAAATAAATAAAGAGGCCATAAATCTCAGAATGGCACCCACAGCTCCCTCCGGAGCCCTCTGCTTTGTGGGGATGGGTAGGAAGGGTGACAGGGCATTGACCTGCCTGAGATAGATGGGATGATGATGGGTTGATGCTGGAGCAGCTGTGTGCCCTCCGAGACTGCAGCAAATGGGTCTTAAAGGTGGCAGGGTTACAGCATTGAAGGGGCTCAGCATGGATGTTTCGCATCTGGTTTAAGACACAGGACTAATCCCCAGGGGAAAAGCCTGGCTTTAGGAGTGCTATGCTAATTCAGACGGATTGCTTAGAAAACCAGACAGGGCAGATGTGAATAGTAGCCCCTTGTCTTTGCTCCCCCTTAACTCATGTGGTTGGATTTGCTTCCGCAGCGCATGAGCTTGCAGCTTTGGGGGCACACGTTGCTCCAGTCTAATTTGTTTGTGCTGAACCACATCACCTGCCTCCAGCATAGGCGGGTGGAAGCGATGGGCCCATTTCTGTAGGGGGACCCATCCAAGCTGTCTGTCATTTCTGCTCGGCAGGAGTGGGGTTTTCATGGGAATGGGTTTGGATTCATCCTCCGTGTCTCTGGGAACTTGGGGTTAACAGCAAAGTGCCCTGTCCTGCTGTTGAAAGCTAACTAGGAAATCACAGATTAACTGTGAAATTCACCACAGCAGGTCGTTCCCAGTGCTCCTTCCTCCACGGCTGATGGTGCAAGGTAGTTAAAGCTCTTCCCAAGGGGCAATATATCCTTATAAAACAGAAGATGCTGCATGTGCCCTCTCCTGCCCTGGCCAAACAAATACTACCTTGGGCAAATAAAGCATCTGAGCTAGCTGACATATGCAGCAATACCCTTTACCTGAGCAATGTGCCCCTTGGCAAGCAGCAGAGAAGCAGCTCTGCTTTGACAAAAGGGGGAAATATCTAAGCAGTATAGCTCTGAATTGGGTGCTGGGGGTCCGTGGGAGGAGGATTCATTAGGATCTCAGCATGTTTCATGGCTCTTTCTCCCCTCTACTCCCCTCTTTCCCTGCGGGAGGCTGGCTGTGTCTCTGGCACCAAGCATCTTGGTTGTGCTGCCTGCTTTTGCAGCAAGCGCTGCGCTACTTGGTAATCACAGGCTGTTAGCAGCCTGCGGAGGGTTGTCCAGCTCAACACCAACACTGCAAGGAGAGATAATGGTAAATAACCAGCAGCTGTTGGGGAAGGTTGAAGTAAAATAAATGGATCCAATTTTCAGCCTTTTTGATCTCCTTTGCTTTGCCTTGCTCTGTCCTTTCTCCCAGTGTGACAGGAGAGCAGCTCACGCTGGTGCAGCCTCAGCACGGCTGCAGAGCCCTGTACCCAAACCGAGGGTGCCTTCCTCTTTGTCTTGGGTCTCCCCCCTGGTTTCAAGTGCTGAGGTGTTGAGGGGGAGGCAAAAACAGCGATCTGAGCTCTTGTCAGTGGATACGCTGCGAGGGAAAACGCCTGATTGCTGCGAAGTGGATGGAGGAGGGGGAGAAAAAGGGGCTCCAAACGTCTCCTGACGTCTTAAATAAATCTTTTCCCTTAGTCTTGCTGCCCACACGTAAACAAAATGCATTTTCAACCTGTTCTTCCTCTATCCCTGACATGGCAGAGGCAGTTTGTGTGTGAAGTCCTCGTGGGCTGCTAGTGGAAACAGTGGTGGGAAGCGAAGGGTCCCTGTGCCCTGCGGGGGCTGCGGGAATCGCTCCGGGCGCTGCTGCTCACTGACGTCTGCTCGAGGCTTTGAAATCAACGTGATGGAAACATAATAGTTCCCCACCTTGCACCATCCTCCCTGTCAAAACGGCATCGTTTCTTGCCGGACCACCTCCAGGACTTACATATTCCTCTGCAGCGCCTCGCTTTGCTGCTTTACATCCAGCAGCTCTGCTTTCCTTCCTTCTCAGCATCTCCTTCTCATCCCTGCCTCGCTGGCCTTGAGGAGATGGGAAGGACACAATCCTCATTGCCCTGATGATGTTTTCTGTCGAGGCTTGGGGCTGCATGCTCCCCGAAGGGAAAAGGAGGTGCAATAACTGGATCTCTGTGTCCTTTGCAAAGTATTTTGGGGCCATAGTGAGGTGCTGCAAATGATTTGGGTGCAGCCTCTGCCATCTGGATTGCTGGGTCTCCTTCCTTGCTGCGTGGTGCTGCATGTGGCAAGCAGGAATGTGAAGGCACCCCAAGTCCCTCTCCTCATCCATGCTCCATACTCAGCTGTTCAGACAAGAAATCAGATAAGTGTCCATTTTACCCCTCTGCAGGCACTTTAAGCCCTTATTGCAAGCAATGTGCTCCTTGCTTTTTCAAGCTCTCCTACAAAAGTGTGTCAGATTTCCTTGGAAGCACCTGGAACTTCCTGTCCTTGGCATGAATCCTCAGTGGTGCTTTGGACATCGGGTGCTGCAGGGCAGGGCTGTTGCCACTGAGTCATGATGTTGCTCAGGCTGTATCTGGGTGTTGTTTGGGAGGGCTTTTGGTAGAGATGCTGCATGTGTGGTGCCTGCTGGAGATCGGCCTGCTTGACGGCATCGTCCCCATTGCAAGATGTGGCATCATCCCCACTGCAAGAGGCGTCATCATCCCTACTGCAAGAGGCATCGTCCCCATTGCAAGAGGTGTCATCCCCATTGCAAGAGGTGTTGACCCCATTGCAAGAGATATCGTCCCCATTGCAAGAGGTGTCATCCCCGTTGCAAGAGGTGTTGACCCCATTGCAAGAGATGTCATCCCCATTGCAAGAGGTGTCGTCTCCACCGCAAGAGGTGTTGACCCCATTGCAAGAGGTGTTGACCCCATTGTAAGAAGTGTTGACCCTATTGCAAGAGATGTCGTCCCCATTACAAGAGGTGTCATCCCCATTACAAGAGGTGTTGACCCCATTGCAAGAGATGTCGTCCCCATTGCAAGAGGTGTCATCCCCATTGCAAGAAGTGTTGACCCCATTGCAAGAGGCATCATTCCCATTGCAAGAGGTGTCTTCTCCATTGCAAATGGAGAATGCTAACCCCATTGCAAAAGGTTTTGACTCTATTGCAAGAGGTTTACCTGGGTATGGGACTCTGCCAAGGCTGCAGATATCTCCTTTGCAGTCCTTCAGGAAGACAAGGAAAGCTGGTAAATTAAATAGGACAGGGGAATTAGCTCAAACAGCAAGGTCACCTGCAAACAGAGGCAAGGTGAAGCAGCTCTTGGCTTCTTTTTACAGCGAAAGGGTTCCTTAGCTTAGGCAAGGCAGCCTTGCCACATGCCCACTCTTAGAGGGGAGAAGCCCAGGGCACAGCTCTCATGGCCCAAACTGTCTTCTCACCCTTTTAATACTTCAAGTTTCCATGTACCTCTGCAGAAGGGCAGCTTCTATAGAACAGGCATAGGGAGGTGAGAAGAAAAGGGTCTCCTTTCTCTTCTGTAAGGCCCTTTTCTTGCGTTTTTGTGAGTGAAATTCCGTAAGGGCTCAGTAGATGAGCACTCGCCCAGAACTCTCATTTCAGGTGTGAATATGGAGACGTTTTTCATTAGGCAACATATGGCGTTAGGGTGGAAAAAAAGAAGAGATGAAGTTTGACAGCCAGGAACAAAGCAATGAAATCAGAACTACAGGTGGGCAAAGCCTCCAGCAGAGTTTGCAAACAACAGAACCAAGCCAAGGGCTGTTCAGATCCAAGTGTTATTGTTGCTTACTAGAGTTGCTGGAGAATTTTTACAGGGAAATGAGGGTTTTTTTTGACAGAAACTTGGGTTTTCATCCAAAAGTGCAATTTCCATGGGAAGCGCTCACCTTCTGTGGGAAATCTGGGCAGCTGGGGGGAGACAAAGGAAGAAAGGAAGGGAAAAGGCAGAACAAGCAGGTGATGAATTTCTATGGTGAGTGGTGGATGAAGTCCCCTCCCTGTCACTAGTGCAGGGTGTGAACAGATACAGACTGGACAAGTAACCTGTGTGTAACTGGGTGGTTGGTTGCTCAATCTGTGCTGAGGAAGAGCTGATCTGAGCTTCAGCTCATGGGATGCAGGTAGCTGGCTCCATCACTGGTGTCAAACATCAGTCTGATCTCCCTGCTAAAGCAGATTCGTCTTGCGTTAAAAATGGAGATTCCCCCATCCAGAAGCGGATGTTTCCTTGCTGCTTCCTTTGGGACTTTGTGGAAGTCTTCTACATCCTTATCTATGCAGAGAATCCCGTACTGGTTTGGGTTGGAAGGGATCTTAAAGCTCATCCAGTTCTAATGCCCTGCCATAGGCAGGGATACCTTCCACTACAACAAGTTGTATTTCTCTTTTTGCCTAGTAAAATGGGGTCGAAGATATTAATATTCTTGGTGAAACACTGGGGGAGATGCTGGTTATAAGAGCAGGATGGGAGGTAGATCCTTGCTGCTGGAGGGTTGTGCTGGCCTCTCATCTCCCCTTGGGGCTCTGGCAGCAACTTGTGGTCGGGAGCCAAATGTCATTGCTGAGGCTCTGCTTTCTTCTCCTCACTTTGAATGCTGGGTCCCGAGTGGCATTGCAATTGATGGTGAATATTTTATCCTTCCAAAGGCTGTTCTGTGGAATTCCGCTGTCTTGCCTGCTGTGCTTCCATCACTCTTGCAGGACAGCTGCCTTTGTTGTAGGTGTCAAGCTTGACGAGGCGGCGTTTTTCCAAATGGATAATTCTGGTTCCTTCACCCTCGAGGAAATTGTTTCCTTCCTGGAAAGGCTCCTCTGCTGCTTAAACGAGGAGAAAATCTGTCAAATGCCTGCAGGTGACCTTGAGAAAAGGCACGGATGGGTGGGTTGAGGGCTTGGCTTCCTTTTATTCCTTTCACAGTCCTCTTTTGCAGCTTGTTGGGACTGGAAAGAGCTTCAGTACAGATAGAAAGAAGGCACAGAGAGGGTTATCAAGCCCCCATGTATATCCCTTCCCATAGGCAAGGTAGCATGGGGAATGAACTGGTGCAAGGGGAGGAAGTTTCTCTCCAAAAGGGAGAAATCTCAAGGACTTTGAAATAGCAAACTTGAAAAGCAGCATGCGTTTAGATAGGCAGAGAAGTGGCATGAGAAGCAAGTCACCGGAAAAAGACAAATCAGACTTCATAGAATAGTTTAGGTTGGAAGGGACCTTCAGAAGTCCAGCTCCAGCCATCTAGATGTGGAGTATGTGGCTCATCTTCCAGTTTAGAATCACAGCCTGGTTTGGGTGGGAAGGGACCTTACAGCTCATCCAGTTCCAACCCCTGCCACAGGCAGGGACACCTTCCATTAGAGCAGGTAGCTCCAAGCCCCATCCAACCTGGCCTTGAGTACTGCCAGGGATGGGGCAGACAGAGCTTCTCTGGGCACCCTGTGCCTACCCCTCACCACCCTCACAGGGAAGAACTTCCTTATCTCCAACCTAAACTTCCCCTGTTTCAGTCTGAACCCGTCACCCCTTGTCCTGTTGCTACAGTCCCTGATGAAGAGTCCTTCTCCAGCATCCTTGTAGCCCCCTTCATATATTGGAAGGCTGAATTTCACCTTCTGCCTTGTAGATAAAACAGGCTCGATGCTGTGGCAGTGGAACCAGTCCTGCTGTGTACCCCTGCAATGCAGGAGGAGGATGGAGCCCAGCCAGCATTCCTTGCTGCTTCAAGGCTGGAGCATCACACTCCTCTGCAGGTGGCTGCATCCCAGTGCCCTCGGCATGCACACTCCCACCCCATCTGCAAAGGGCTTTGATTTCAGGGACCTGTGGGATGAAAGGTGCCATAGAAACACGAGTTGTATTTATACTGTGGAAGGTTGCCAGTCATAATGAAAGCCGTGAGAAGCTCGGCGGTTCCACTTCATGGGGCTTGCTACAAACCTCTCTGTTGGGTTTGATCCATGCTGCTTTGTAGCCACTTGGTTTCACCTTGCACTGCTGAGCTGCATGAGGTCTACTCCAAAACCTTGGTGAGCCCTTGCTGAGGTGCAGCAGGGCGAGCCTTAACGTGATTTGAAGGCTGACAAGCCGGCCAAGTTTCCTCTCAGTGGGGCATGGATTTCTTTCGAAGTTAGGAGAAATTGGATGGGAGGGAAGTAACTTGGAGAAGTCAGTCAAGTAGCGCCTTGTGTGGGATTTCACCAGCATATTTCCCTCTGCCTTGGAGAGGAGGAGTGTGGGGAAGGAGCAGACTAAGAAGAGGAGGCAACCTTTGGGAGCTGCGTGGAGATCTCTCTCCTCCTTCCCCACTCTTGCAGTAAGCCATCTGCTGCAGCTCAGCAGGCTTTAGCCCAGTCAGGCTGGTTTCCCCCCCTTGTAAATCACTGCTTGCAAATTGAGGCAGGTCATAGTGTCAGTTATAAACACACTGGTTTGGAGGACCTCATTGCACATGTGGTTGGATTGAGGATCTGGGTTAGCTTCATGATACCTGCTGCTTTTAGGTCCCTGAAAGCCCAGTCCATGTGAAGCCCTCAGTGCCATGGGTTAGTGGTGGACTTGGCAGTGCTGGGGTAAAGGTTGGACTCGACGATCTTAAAGCTCCTTCCCAACCTAGTTGATTCTATGATTCTATGGTAGGTGCTCAGGTTCCTCCATGCCAATGGTAGGGGGATTGGAGTTTTGAGGTCCCTTCCAACCCAAACCAGTCTGTGATTGTATGATTTGTTCAACTGGGGACCTAACATTTAGAAAGTGGGGTTTTAGGAGGGGATGATCTTCCTATTTGAGCAATACCCAAATGGAGGGAGCAATTGAGAGCTGTCTTACCCTTAAGATTTGAAGCTGGCTTTATTCAGCTCCTAAGGACTTGTCCCATCCTTGCTGAAGTCCAGGGAATGGAGATGATGACTGAACCTCAGTATGGCAGAACTACTTGGTTCAGCATATAGTAACTATGATATCATCCCAGTGGCAACAGATGGCTCATCCCCGAGTTGATGTACGCCTCCCTGACATTCCTGAAAGCCCTTCCCTCATCCACACTGTTGAGATCCAGCCTGGATCCAACCTACAGGCACAGCCGCGCTGTTCCTCTCCTCTGTTCTGCAAGTTAAAGATATCCTCGAGTGCTGCAACGCTGCTTGGAAGGTGGGTTTCTGTTAAGCGCCTCCTTCTTCCTCAACAGCAGCATCCCAGCCGTGTGCAGCGGGGTTGAAACTGGAGACAGAGATGAAGAGCTCCTTCCATCTGTTGCCCACCTCTCCTTGCGGATCAGATGGGAAGGAGGCACCAAAGGGGGCACAGCTGAAAGTGCGCCCGTGGGAGTCTCGACGCTGAGGCTGCGGCATGCGGGCTATTTATAACGGTGTGTGCAGCCAGAGCTGGCGGAAAGTGCCGGATTGCCAGCCCAGCCAGGAATTCTGGGCTCGTGAATTGCCGGGGAGGGAGCTGAGGTGTGAATTCAGCGTGCCACGCTTTGTTCCCACAGGAAAATGAGGTCCCCGTGCTGCGCGGGGACCTCCTGCCTGCATGGAGAGGGATGGAGCATCCCTCCATAGGCAAGCTGTGTGGAAGACACGCCGGGTTGCCTCAGGCATGGGTTTTGGGGCAGGCTTCCCCTCTGAAATGTC
The DNA here is from genome assembly GCF_037157495.1 of Lathamus discolor. Lineage (NCBI taxonomy): Eukaryota > Metazoa > Chordata > Aves > Psittaciformes > Psittacidae > Lathamus > Lathamus discolor. The sequence continues at coordinate 1,241,971 of NC_088900.1, forward strand.
CCACTCCACAAATACCCTCTCCTCTGTGGCCATGGAGCGTGGTGGGACCTGTGTCCTCAGCCCATCTCAGGTCCCTGAGGATGGTTAATGCGATGAAGCAGTGCCAGCCTCTATGGGTTTTGCTGTTACTCCCCTAGAAGGGGCCAGCTGAACGCTGCTTCCTCCTCAGAAACAGGGCTTTAGCTTGTTCCTGACCTAGAAATCAGGCCAACCACCTCGAGGTGAAAAGCTCTGCCTCCTATTCCCCATCCCTGGAGCCTTTTAATCTTGTGAGCTGAAGATCTTTTGATGTGAGCAGCTCTGTAGTGCAGCCCAGTCTGGCCGGGTGGTGTTGAATGTTTAAAACCCTCAGCTGCTCTCACTACAGGGGAGCAACACAGGATAAAACCGGGTCTGTGGTTCCTCCTGTGGCTGGGTTGGGTGTTGGGAAGGGAGGAGGACCAGGACACTTGCCAAACGCCTTGGGTGCCACTTAGCAGCCTAATACCTAGTGGTTGGTCCCATGCAGGTGCTTCAGGCTACAACAGAATCCCTGGGGCTTGGGGATGCTCTCCAGCAATGGGACAGGAGTCAGGAGCACATCCATCCCTGCAGAGCCTCTAGTTTCCTTAGGAAACCCCTGTATGGTTCTTAAGCTGGCACCTGAGTAGCTCCAGAATGTGGGAATAAAAGCTTGGGAAAACCACTGAGGACTGGGAAGTACGGTGCTGGCTGGGCTGTTTTGCTGAGGCCCCCTTTGGCTGCACCCCCCAATTGTGCTGCCTGCTCCATAGCTCCCCCAGAGCAGAAAGCTGATGGGGGAGAGAGTCTGGGAACTGATGCAATGTCCTCAGAGCCAACACAAGAACCTTTCTTTGCCTCTGAAGCTGCACATCAGTTACCTCTTCATCATCAAGGGGTATATACTGGAGAGCTGTTACCCGTATGGTGAGCTGCTGAGATGTTTGTTTAGTGCATAAAGCACTTTTCTTGCTGCAAATAGGTGCTATTTAGCAGCTTGGAGTGGCTTTAGGGGATGCTTATGAAGAGGGAGGTACAGCCTGGCAGGGCACAACCTTGGACTCTGACCTTACAGTGCCTTCGCACGATGCTGGCTGCCTAATGAGGCTTATGGGGAAGATCAGCTATTATTGGAGTTAGTGCAGATGATTGCAGTAATGATTTGCTTCTCTCTCAAAATACAATTAGTCCCTTCCACCAGCACAAGGAGGGTGAGGAGGGCCTGAACTATTTGTGGCTTCGTGCTGAGGAAGCTGAAGTCTGAGTCCTCTTCGGATATGGATGAATCAGGATGAGCTTTGCCTTTTGGTGGCTTTTATTGCTGATGCTCTAATCATGTTCTGTGTCACACCACTGCATCCTTAGGTTTGCAATCATGCCCTGTGTATTGGGTGAGGTGGTGGAGGCAGATGATGGGTGTTGATGGAGCCAGGCGATGGATGTTGATGGAGCCAGACCATGGGCACTGATGGAGCCAACTGGGCCCATCAGTGATATAGGAGCAGTAGGGAACGGGAAAAGACAAACCACTTGCCAGAATCCACCATGGATGGGGCTGTTACTTCATCATTCCCTAGAGTGGAAAAGGCTGCATGCAGTCGTATTTCTTCCCTCTGGCTGGTGGGGAGGTTTGGGCTCATCCCTGCCCTCTCTGCCATTGCCAGCTCTGCCCCTGGGATCGTTTCTCTCCTCGGTGGGAGCTAAGGAGCATCCTTGTCTGCTGGCAGGCTGCGTCCTCGCTTCACAGAGCTGCTGGCTGCAGCTTTGCTCATTTGTAGGTGAGCTATGGCTCGGCTGGAGCCTTGTGGAGCGACGCTCCGTGCCAAGAAGTTGCTCGGGTGAGATTCTTCCCCCTTTGGTACCCAATGCTGGGTGCCTTAAAGGCACCTTCTTCTCCCTGTGCTGCACTTCACTTTGAAACCTGCCTGGTTGGTAGTTGCTGGGAGTCTGAAAGTGCCTCAAGTCAATTGGTGTTTCTGAAAACCTTAATTAAATGCTTTTTGCTTCTATTGAGCCCCTGCCCTTAAAAACCAGCCTTGAAATTGCAGTACATTACTGGCATCTTAAGGTTTCTTTATCATCTTAACTTTCTGCTTACAAGTCCTTTTTTTGCTGTAGCAATCACTTCTCCCCCTTTAGTTCCCTCCTCCCTGCCTGCCAGCCACTGCTCCCCTTGGAATCTCCCTGGATCTCCCAAGGAGGGCTGCACGCATCCCTGTTGAAACCTTTCCATGCCTGAACCCTGCCAATTTGGCTGTAAAAATGCAGGGTCAGGGTGGTGTTTTTATCCTACTGAGGTGCATTTAGGTCTGGGGGCTCCTGGGACTTGGGTGTGTGCAGCATCTTTAGGCTGCTTTTGGGATCCAGATGAGATTTGCAGGGTTTCTACTTAGCTTCAGCCTCCCTTTCCTTGGCATGGGTATCCCGAAGCTGTGATGCACACGCTGTCACCAGTATCCCTGCCCTGGTTTGCTCTGGTTATCTTAACTCTCCCCTCCTCCTCCTCCTCTCTTCTTATTATAGCAATTGTATTGTTTTAAGCTGTAACCACCGTGCATTGTGAATGTTCATAAAGGACGTGTTATGGAAGGGAATTGTGTTGTGGAAGGGAATTGTATTGTATATCCTGGCTGTGTGCTTCCTTTGAAACTACACCCCTGTCACCAGGCAGCTTTCTACAGGTTGGTTGCTGAGTGGAACAGCTGAGAACCTGTGGGAAGACCCAAATGGCACTTAAATTATATTTGCTCTTTGATTTCGAAGACATTTAGTACCATTTAATAGAATCAGAACGCAATTTAACTCTGCCAAGTGGGGGAGGCTGCCTCGGGAGAAGTGCCACTGCCAGAGCTGGGGAAACAGGGAGCAAACCAGCAGGGTCACGTTTACTATCCATGTAATGAGTATTAAATAAAGAGCAGAGTGGGACTGTGTCTATTGGCTTCTCCATGCACTCGAAATGGCATTAACCACTTCAGTGCAGTGGGATGCTCTGGGTGAGATGCACTGGGAGGACACCCATGGATGTGGCATCTTGAAGAGGCTGTTGTGGTGGTCCATTGATCATCAGAATGAACCCAGGAGCTTTCAACTCAGCCTGATTTTAGTGTTTTAGAATCTTGCTATATCAGCATCTCTCCTAATGCTCCCATTACCCTGGCTGGGCTCACTTCCCGAAGCATGCAGGAGGGCTTTAATATACAGTTCTCCATCAGTTATTAAAAGAATAACACACGAAAAGGGATGTTTCTCCAAGCCACAAGCTGTGCTGACCAGGTTCTCTAGCACAACTAGGAGACAGCACTTTGGGAAGGTCTGTCTTTCCTACCTCCCTGCTTTCTGGCTTAAAAGATGGTCCCCATGAGGTGCTTGTGGAGGATAAGTCTATTAAAGGTTGCGAGATGCTAAAGATGCTTTATTTACTGACTGGGGGCATCCAAGTAGCTGAGGCAAAGCTTTGCAGTTGGGGAATAGGAAGAGTGTCTGTTTTTATTGCCTGCCAGCTCTGGCTGGCACCTGGAACTCAAATTGAGTTGTTAACATTTGTATTTGCCTCAGATGTGATATGTGTGGTGATGAGATATTGCATTCCTCAAGCATGTTTTGGGTAATAGCCCCAAAGCTTCTCACACAGCAGGGAAACCCACCGAGCTGCAGGTGTGGAAACTGAGGCACTGACAGCTGGGACAATGGTACTCACCTACCCACAGGGACATAGAATCATAGACTGGTTTGGATTGGAAAGGTCCCTAAAGCTCATCCAGTTCCATGGGCAGGGACCCCTTCCACTGGACCAGGTTGCTCCAAGCCCCTGTGTCCAACCTGGCCTTGAACACTGCCGGGGACGGGGCATCCTCATCTTCTCTGAGTGTTCCAGTGCCTCATCACCCTCATAGGGAGTAATTAGTTCCTAAAATCTAATCTAAATCAAAGTCTTGCTGTTAACCCTTAACATCCTCCAGACCCAACTGCCCAGGAGAGCAGCAGGTCAATGCACCCCAGGATGCATTGAGTGAATGGGAGTTGGTGGGAAGCCAAGTTCCCCCTCAGAATAGTCAGGAGTCATCTTCTGCCTTGTTCAAGCACTCCAAAACTCTCTGCTCACTGCGGAGTGCTGCTGTGTGTCAGTATGGACACGTAGGCAAGGGCTGCCTGATGCTCTGGAGTCTTTGGTTGCTCCAAGATGAGTTTTCCCTGAAAAACATCAAGCTTGAACAGAGCAGCCATTCCAGACGCAGGCATCCCTCCACCAATAATGGGTATGAGTTTCTGTCTGCATCTCTAAAATAGCTCGATATGGCCAATCCTCCTGGATAAAGATGAGGGATTGAATTATTACAAAAGGACAATATTTCATTTCCTATAAGTGCCTTAATCTCGTGGGTAAATATTACAGCTTTGTGCTCTAATCCGTAAGCTGGTATATCTTTTCCCTTCCCAGTTACCTTTTGTGTTGATTTACTTTTAATATGTTGCCATTAAATCTCTTTCTCTCCCCGAGGCCTATTCTAAGTGCAGTATTTATTCTGTTGAGTCTTTTTTAGTCACATTTGTATTGTATTCTAATGTGCTCGCACAAAAGGCTGCCGGGCACATTCCTGAGATATTTGCATCTTTTTCTTCCCTACTTTTGTCTGTGCTGCTGCAAACACACGCTGCTTTGGCCCTGCATCTGAAGGAGTGCTCCTCATACTGATGAGATGCCTGCAGGAAAGCCTGGCTGATAACTCCAGGGCTTGCTTGGGCTGCCGGTCCTCCTGGTAGATCGGAGCATCCTGCTGCATCGAAACATAACTGGATCACCCCTGGAGATCTCCATGGCCTCTTTCATCCTTGGGAGCAGGGTTTGCATGAACCCGGTTGATTCATGAGCTTGGTACAGGAGAGTTTGTCAAAGGTTTGCCATCATCACCTGGGAGAAGGTTTGACTGACCTCCTGGAGCGTGTGTTCCATGAGGATTTCCCCAGCTGCATGGGATGGACCAAGTGCTGGCGAATGGGAGGGACTGGTGTCAGTGATGGCTGCTGGGTATTTAATGGGTGCAGTTTAAGGCAGGGCACTTAGCAGTGTAGAGGACCTGCAGTAAGGCAGTTTTGGGTTAGCATGAGGTGTCTAGGGCTCCTTGCTCCAATGGTAGGTCAGTCTAACTTGCTCCCCAGCTATCTCTGTAGCCAGTTGGCACTTTGTGGAGGGCATGATGAAGAGTAATTGTAAGGTTTGACTGAGCTGGGTGGCTATGGGATCTTCCCACGTGAGGTAGGGACTGAGCTAGAGGTGGTGGAAGGGGATGCTCTGTGTCCTAGGGGATGTGTAATTGGGGTTACCATCGCCTCCTTTTCCTCTCTGGAAGGGGAGTGTGCACATAGCCTTGAAAGCAGCATTCTTATGGCCTTTGGGAGCATTTTACCTGCTTACTGAAGCCCCTTACCCTGCCCTCAGCCCCTGCTCTCCATGGACACTGCTCCGACTCACTTGTCTCTAGCCTAGCTGCTTCTTGGGTGCTGTGCCTTTGATTTCCAGGCTGATTCCCAGTCTTTGGAGGCAGGTTTGAGAGATATGGGTGCGCATGTTGCCTGCATTGCTGATTTCCTTGTGTAAATCCCTAGAATTTTTCATGTCCTTGTTCTTTTCCCGTCCATCCCCTCAATATAATAGCTTTGCTCCTTTCTAAAGTGCTTGGATCTCTATAGATTAAGGGTGCTCAGGAAGAGGTGTTATTATTGTGATGTTTTTATTGCATGGAGAGACTCGGATATTAAAGGACTCCTTCAGTTTAGGCTGTTAGAAGTAGAGAAGATTGGCAAGAACAGATTTGGGTGGAAGCATCTACCCCAAGAGACAACCTGAAGCAGTGAAAAGCTGAGATCATCTGCCTGGGTTGGAGGAGAGACTCATGCTCAGACTGCAGATTGCCACCAGCAACCTGAATGTCAGCTCTTTGAAGCAGTGAAGCTTCCCCCTTTGCAGAGGGTTGTGCTGTAAAGCACGAGGTCCCATAGACTCAGCTCACTGTGGGGGAGCTGGAAATAAAGCCTGTCCCACATGGCTGGAAATAAACCCCATGCAATATGTTGACTAATGGTCTTAATCACGTTAAAAGCATGCTCTTGGGTTCCCTTGTCACACATCGCCACCGTCACATCTGCTAGGATCTTTTGGCAGAGTCAATGCCAGTTTGTCTGCTGGGGTCACTCCATCCATTAGCATGGACTAAGCATCACAGTCAAGCAGGCCTTTCCCTGTGAGACTTGAGGCTGGGATTAAGATCCTGAAGGATGTGAAAAGAAAACGAGCACATCCCAATATCCAGGGGTAGCTGCAAAATGGCTGGTTCCGAGCTGTGCCAATGAGGCATTGAGCAAAGGAAGGGAAACCCCATTGCTGGCAGTCAGGGGACACACAGAAAGGAGACTTTTATCTCTTTCAAAATCAACCTCTTCTATTTGCTTTTAAATCTTCCATCCTCACCAGAGCCATTCTGCTACTCAGAGCTGCTGGGGGAGTTGGGGGGGGCGAAGGAGAGAAATTAATTGAATCCTTACGTTTGAGTGATGGCTACTCCAAGAGCTTGTCAACCTGATGGTGAAGCTTGGGGGTGTTAATTGCTTTGAAATCCCTTTCTTCTTGTCAGCAGTTCCCCACCTTCCACACAGACCCCATCTCCCTTGTGCGCTGCCTGTGGCATCAGAGGAAGGCTTGGGGTGAAAGGGAGAGAAACCTTTTCTTCCTTCTGTTTCAAGCGGCTCCCGTTTGCTGAGGAGGTGAATTGATTTCTTGGGCTTTAATTAAGGAAATCCAATTCTCACTTAATGAGAAAGATTTTTGGTGTGACATGTGTAAATGGCAAAGTGACGAGTGCCCGATGAGGACAGAAGGAAAGGAGGTGGGGGTCCCCCACCTTGGGCATCCTCCTCTTCTCCCCAGAGCAAGATGCAGCCCACTGCTCCGTCTTCTGTGGTACCCATGTACATTAGCATCAGCCACCATATTCAGTAGAGCTTCGATGTCCTTCAATGATTGCACCCTCCCCGTTTGGCAGAGAATTGACCCTGGGATGGGCAATACACTTTGCTGCTGCTTTTATTGAACCACTGTGATGAGACTAGTAGGGCTGATGAGTGATGGATGGTGTGAGGGTATCTCTGTGTTACGGATGGGGATAACTCTATTGGTTTAAAGCATGGTGGGTTTGGTGGGGGCACCCATCTAGACCAGTGCATTGCTGTGTTCTTTGTGCCATTAAGGTGAGAGCTGTGTGTTGCCCAAACCAACACCACCCATAAGAGAGGCTCTGGAAGAGGTTCCCACAGGAGAAGTGATGCCGTAAGGCAAGATGCCAGGTACCAGCATCATCTCAGCCCGCATTCCCTGTGCTCCCCAGTTAGCACCAAGTTGTCTCTTTTCCCAGCCCTCAGCTGCCTTGTTTGCACCAAAACTGGTATCAACAGGAAAGGGGGGGGGGGGGGGGGGAAGGAGGCTGGCAGACAGAGTCACTTCTCATCAAGTTGATCAATCTTTCTGCTGTTGAAGCCTCTCAATGAGTTGAATGTGATTTTCTCTGCTTTCCGCGCGAGGTGCAAGTCGATCACTTTCAATTTTCAGCATGCAGAACCCTCACTCTATCAAGCTGTTGCCTTGCATAACCATGATTGCTGCTGGCGAGGGCTTCCAGCACGCCTGGAGCCGTGCTGGAGGGGGGGCTGGATGCAAGCAGCAGTTCCTCTGCTTCAGTGATGGGGGCTCTTGCTTGTTTGCTGCCTGCCAGGGTGACAACCAGCTCCAGTGGCCGTGAATGACAGGCTTATGGGAGGAAGAGGGAGAGATCTTTGCATGGGGCTGGGCAAGATACTGGGCTGTGAGGTGGTACTTGCAGCCATGGCATCTCTTAGTGTCTCCTTTATCACCCATGATTGCAAACACAGAGCCCTGTTAAACTTGTTGTGCATAAGCAGGGAATGGGAAAGTGTTGAGTGGCATTAACCTGCCTGGGAATGCAGAGATGCTCTTGGCCGCCCCGAAATTTCCTGTCTCCTAGAAATGCATCCCAAAGGATGCTGCACAAGTGCCAGCAGGGCTATTGGGACGGCACGTTGTTGTCAGCAGCCCAAGGGGGTGCGAGCGGTCAGGGAGCCTCCTGCCCACCGCACACAGGCCAGAGGCTGCAGATAAGAGAAAATGATTTCTGGTTTTAATTAACTGAGCTTTCATTTAAGAATAAACAAAGGCCATGTTTGTGTGCTGACAGCTGGTTGTCCTTCTGGGTCAGATAAGAAGGCAAGTTATTGCCTCCAAGCTGTGCGAGGGACCAGGAGAGAGTCCAAGAAGCAGGGAAACGTGAACAAATGCCGAGCGAACCTACATGCCGGCAGCCGGGATGCTTTATTGTGCGTGTTAAATAGCGAGCCTTGTGCCTATTCATCTGCCTGCCCCTGGGTAGGAGCTGCCATCCTGCCATTGTCCAAGCAAATCCCTAAACCAGTGGCAAGTGTGTTGGGGTGGGCAGCCTGCAAAACCAGCCTGGTGCTATGGGATTTGGGAAGGTGTTTGTCCATCCCTGCGTAAGCATTGCTCTTTCTGAGGCTTGCTGGTACCCTGAGGGTGCAGATGTCCCCATATGTGCTGCAGTAAAAAGCAGGGCACTGATTTGCTTTGGCTTGCTTCAGAGCAAAGGCTCCTCAGGAGGAGCTGGTAGTACCAATTGCCAGCCTTGTTTCTGTATCTCCTCCAAGAGGAATTAAGTGTTTGGAGACCTGAGACGCTGCAGCATTCCCAGCTTTGTCATCGAAACCATTGCATTCGGTGTGCGCAGAGTGAGTGCTCCCGGGTCATCAGCAGCCACGTTCTGGTAGGTAGCAGTTAAACTGATGGAGGAGTGAAAACGCCTCTTGGCAGCTGATGAGTCAGAAACTCAGTCAACCTACGTGGCACCTTTCACCAGCACTGTTCTCAGCCTTTGCCATCACTAGTGGTGGTGTTCCAGCTCAGTGGAGGCTGAGGAGAGCTGGATTTTGGCCAGAGTGAAGGACATCGCTCCCTATAGGTCCTGTACTCACCGTACAGGCTTCTAAGTGCACTTCAGGTGGATCGAAGCACCAGGAGAGCCACCTCCAGGTGACTTGGCATGCTCAGCAGATGTGCTGCTCTGCACATCTGGAGGAGAAGGGGAGCAAAGACCCCACCGCAACAACTGGGAGCCCTGCAGCTGAGTTCAGCTCCCTTCAGATGCTGAAAGGAGGATGCTTATTCCCTAAGCTAGAAAAGGTCTTTACATTCCATTTTCCCACTGCCAGAAAGTCTTTTTGTGTCCACAGTGAAGATACTTGCTGGAAGTTTTTGGTAGGTCAAGGTTTTCACTTGTCTTTGTGAGAAAGGAGAAGGCAACTCCTTTTGTTCCTCATGCTGTGGCTTGTGCTCACTGTCCCTTCGAAACCAAATTAAACCAGGTATCTGTTCATTGCTTAGCTAATTTTCACTGGATTCTGTTGCTTGTTCTTTTTCACTGGGGAGAAGCAAAAAAACTTCAATGATTTTATGGGAAATGGAGGAAAAAAGTTGGGTTTTCCTCTAATCTTCAACAAAATAAGTTGGCAGTTTTGGTCCAGTTCTAGTCTTGGCACATTTTCTCCTTGTGCTTAATTTAAGGTGACCGCTGTAAGATCTGCTCTAGTTTCACATTCCTCAGCCTCGTGTTTTTACACTTCCAAGCCTGTGTGATGGATCTTAAGGAGCCTGCATTATGCAGCCCTGTATCCATCTGTTGTCCTTACAAGTTAAACAGCGTGGAGAAAAAAAGGGATTAGAGCCTCAGCTCCTCTAATGAAGCAGCAATTTGTCTCCAGATCCTGATCCAGGTGTAGGAAAACTAACGAGCCGGCTGGCCCTGAGCCTCAGGGAATGTTAAATACGTGCTTTTGGTGGAGAAAAAGCTGGAGAGAGGAAGAGAAAGTGTTGGGAAGAGGGAGGGAGGGAAGAAGAGCAAAGGCAGGAGAAACTGGGAAGAGGGATGGGGTCATCTGTGCTGAGCATCAGCCATGGAGCAAAGGGAGACCTGCAGACCATGCCAGGATTCCACTCCAAGATGTCTTTGAAGGCAGTTCCAAGCAGTTGTTATCTATCCAGTGGTGCTACATGTTATGTGGAGTGTGGAGGGGAGGAGACAGTCTCACTAACACCATCTGGTTGCTACAAGGGGACACCAAGGCTTGCATGAGCTGAGTCTCTTGGTGACTCTCACAGGGTGCAGGTTAATGGAATGGATCCCCCCACATCCATTCCTGCTGTTTTCCAGGAGAGAAAGCAGGCGGATTTAAGGCAGGGAAAACCAGTGGTGAGAATATAAGGAGGAGAGAAGGTCTCATTCCTTTATGTGGGATAAAATGCCTCCCAATTAAGAAGAATGAGCTGAAAGTGGTATTTGTGGGGAGTGAGGAGGGGATCACAGGGAACTGTTGCCATCAGTGGGGGTGATTTACCTGCAGCAGAGTAGCAAGATGTGAGGATGAGGAGGATGGTTGGTAGGGCGATTCTGTACGTGGGGAGGAAGGTTTGGTGATGAAAGCGAGGAGAGGTTGATGGAGATCACGTTCCATTCAATGTGGAGAAAAGGAGCGTGAGAGAAAAGATGAGCCTGAAATGAGGCTTAATCTTAATGAAGAAAAATTCTCCTCTAAGTAAGGAGAGTTGAAAGGGAGGGGAGAGGAGGGTTTGAAAATGATAGGAGCCTGACATGCTATTGTGGTGGAGAGATTTCCTTTCCTTTCTTTTCCCTTTGGTTGGGAAGAAAAAGCAAGATAATAAAGACAGTAGAAGGTGGGTGAGAAAAGAGAGGAGAGATGTAATAAATGAGTTGCAGCGCCTGAGAGGAGGTGGCTTCATCGGAACTCTGGGGTCCTGCTTAGGACTCTTTGTGTGGGATGCAGATGGCTTTTCTTGCCTATTCCTTGATGTGCTGTTGGGCTCAGCCCAAGCCTTGTCACTGATTCTCACTTGGAACTGACTTTCTTAATGGGTACCAGGAAGCTTGAAGTGCCCCAGGGGCCACCTGATGGATGGGGACATGAAGAATGATGAGCATGAGGCCCTTGCTACTGCCTGGGGCATTATGGCCATGCTAGGGTGGGATATGGGGACAGCAACATGCTGCACAGTGGGAAGGATGGATCTGGTGCTAACCCATTAAATGAAGTGGTTCCCTTACTGGTGTACAGGATGAATTTCTGGCCCCTTGGAGAGTTGACTGCACTTAGTCTCCGTGCTTCTGCTCCTTCCCAGCTCCTGACTTCCATTAGAACAAGTTAAAAATACATGAATGATTCCCTTAGCTTTATGTTCTTTGTCCTTTGAGAGTGGTAATTGCACACAACTGTGGCACTGTCACCATGAAGGAGAGGTCCAAGCACGGTCTGGTTGCAAAGTGATGTTCCTTGGGGGCAGTTGCCACTGCCAAACCGATGAAACCCCTTTCGCAGTGGCATTTATTACTCTGGGTGCTGACGGAAATGCACCAGGATCCTTTACTACCTTCAGATATGCTTGAGATGTTGTTGGGAACCTGTTGCTGTTGTCGTTCTGGCTGCCCTTGGTTTTATAGGAATTACTGGGTATTCCATAGATTCAGTTTCCATCTGTTTCACAGATTTCTGCTCCTTCCTCACACCTCCTGCTTGGCTTCTAGCTGGTGGGTACCCAGACTGGGAGCACAGAGGGAACCACAGTTAAAAGCCCATCTCATCTGCACTGCAGAACTTGGTTGGTTTAAGGCTGATTAAAAGAACAGCAGCACATCCTCTAGGAACAAAGAAATCCATCTTGCTTCCAAATGCTTTTGTGTTTATGAGCACAAATTCAACTGCTTGGCAGTAGCTAGCCCAGGTGAAGCTCACTGTTCACTAATGTATTCCTTGCTCTGGTGATTTTGCGTTCATGCGAGCTTCTTGTTCTTGATGAATAACGTTTGGTAGGTGTTGAAGTAGTATTTGTGTCAAGCCAGCTGAAGAAAAAGGAGGCAAAATGCATCCGTTTGCTGGTTCCTAATCAACAAGCAAACAAGGAAATCCTGGGCAATGGGGAATTGCTCCCTCCCCTTTCCAAGCTCTTCCTCTTCACCAAAGTGTTGGAGGATGCCTCAAAGGGAGTGAAATGGTGTTTTCGCTTCCTGTGCTCCATCGTTTTTCCCCTTGCCAGGAGATAGCTGTGTGGTGAGTGCCGGCCTGTTTCTGGAGCACTTTCTTAAGGGATATGGGGAGGTTGGGAGGCTCTGGCAATCTCTGGGTTTGTTCTGCCAGGTAAAATGCTTGCTTCCCTCCGATGGGGTCTGAGAATTCGTTAGGAGAGCATCCAACCTGTGACCTGTGGGAGGTGGCTTTGAAATGGGGTATGTAATCTCAGACTTTGGACCTTTTTTCTCTCTAATCCAAGGCTTAGATCCTTGATTTGGTGTGGATGATTCCCTCCCCTTTTCCAAATCCTTTCCCTTTGAAATAACACCTGCTCACATCCTTGTTTCTGTCATGGGGAGGCAGAAAGATCTTCTCTCATCACGAGGAAGAGCAGTCCTCTCCATCCCCCCTACCGCCACACATCCTCTTCCAGAATACTGCATAATGTCAGCCTAAATCCTTATCAGAAATTTTAATGAGCAAAATAAAACCTGAAATCTGTGTGATTAAAATCAAATCTTCCCTCTTCTGCTCTGCTGGAGCTGGCTGCCAAAGCAGAGGCACAATGCTGACAGTGGGAGGCCCCTTGGATTTAATTACCTCCAGCTTCAGTGCGTGCTTTAGATAGATGCCCTCTCTGGTCCCTGCTGGGGCCATGGACAACCTCCTAGGACATACAAAAGGTAGTTAAAGTGGTCTCCACTTAGGGCAATGTTTGTTGGTCTGTTCTGGTGGAGATGGCCCATTTCTGGCACCAAGTAGAGCCCAGTATCTCCAGGGGCCTCTAGAGTTGGCCAACCTTGACCCCAGATGTTGTTTCCCCTCCAGTTGTCTTTTCCTACCTCAGAGAGATCCCCTTTTCCCTGCATTGGCTACCTGCAGGCTCTTGAAGACATGTCATAGAGCTTTGCTGTTGCCATGATACAAGTGGACATAGTGCTACCAGCTGCCACCATCCAAGGTGGAGGCCCACCAAAGGGAGAAGAAGGGGTAAGTTCTGATGCTCTTTGCTGTTGTCCATCATGTCAGTGTCCTGTTCCAGTTCCCCATCCCCACTGTGTGCATGGCAAATTCAATTTTTAGCCTTTTTACTTGAAAATGGGGTATCCCCCTGCTCCATAGTGGCTTCAAGCCTGCCGTGGGCACTCCTTGCAGCAGACTTCCAGTCCCAGGTCCATGCTTCAGTGAATTAATGGACTTCTTTCCCTGTTACTTCTGTTCCTGGATGAATTCCTTGGTTACCTTCACAATCGCCAGCTGACTTTCCCAAAGTCTCTTGAATTACGTCTTCACCCGTATCCTCCATCGTTTGTCTCCTTCCAAAAGGTTGTTTCATTTCATTTGTCCTTTGAAGGGAGCGGGAGCATATTTCATGAGCCGTGGAATTGAATCAAATAGAAAAGAGCAGGGAGCACTCACCTGAGCTCAGACCTTTCCCCATTAGAAAGAGATAATGAAGAGATATGCAGAAGGTGCAGCCAACCCATGTTTCTGGCAGGCATCCTGACTAGGGATCTCTATCTGCTTTGCCCAGGATGCTTAAATTATCATCATTTAATGGTGATAATATGAGGATCTCGATAGAAATAAGCTAGGGCTTGGGTAGCAATGACCTTGCCGCGTCTTAAAACCTGATAAGGCATGGTGACTTGAGCTGGTGAGACAGTAATGAGGTGAATATATGCAGATGGCAGTGTCCTCTTCAGTTCCTTGTGACATTGTTCACAAGCAGTTGGACAGGACTGCTGTCATGCCTTGTCTTGTAGGCAGCTGGCTCTGAAATGGTGGCGTGATGGTGGGATACTGGCTCCTTATGGCTCTTCCCCTCTTTCTTTTCATTTTGGGTGTGAATTGAGAGGTAGGAGTGCCAAGCCTCATGCTAATCGTCCCTTGCAAACGGGGGAGTCATTTCTGAAGCAGCAATCAGACTGGATTGACTGACAGTGCAAATCTGAGAGGAGCCACCCAACTGTTCTCCTTCAAGCATACGTCTCCTTGACCTCGTGAGTCTGATGTTGCTCATGTGTGGGCAACAGTGGGTCAGAAATCTGTAAATCAGCAGAGAAATCTTGTCTTGATTCATGGCCAGACAGTCTCCCTTTGTCCGTAACTAATCATTCAGCTTGCTCAGTGTGCTGGGATTGAAAAGCTTGGCTTATGAAACAGCTTCATGTGTGCTTCACTTGATGTTCTCCAAGCCACAACCCAGAAAGGTTGGGCTGGAATAAAGCACCTCATGAAAAGCTTCATGAAACTGGATAAGAGAAGAGGCTGCAATGTTTAGTACATAGTGCAATGTTTGCAGTCCCTTGGCTCTGTGGGTTTTTTGCAGCAAACCTTTATATCGTGAAGAAGCAGAGACATCTCTTGTGGAAACTTGTTGCCTATTTGTCCTCTCCCGTAAGTATAAGCCCCGTGGGGCTGGAAATGTAGATGCTCCCTGGAGGAGCAGAAATCCCTTCCTCCTGTTCCTCTTAATTTCATTTCATTGGACAATAATAAAATAGAAACCCACAATTAAATCCCTATTAATAGCTACAGTTGCACACAGTCATGGGTGCTGTTGAATTAAGGTCCAATCCTGCTCAGTTCTGAGTGTCTTTCCTTACTGCTTGATGGCAGTGGGGACTTGAGAGCTCAAGGCTGTCATGTGGGGTACTCAGCATCTTGCAGGGTTGGGGCTTTTAATTTTGCAGCTCAGCAAAGGCAAACCAATTCTTCCATTATCAACGCTTGAGCTTGCTGTTGAGTAAACGAGTATTACCATGTGTCAATTAGTAGCATCGGATGCCCTGAGATGGGAACAGAAGAGCCTTCTATTGGGATGTGGCTGGCATCTGTGCTTCCAGTCTTCAAACTGGGGCAGCAGGTGCTGAGATGTGTCAAAAAGTGGTTGTGGGATTTGGCTGAGTGCTTGAGAGTTTGACTTCATAGAATCATAGAAGGCATTGGGTTGGAAAGGACCTTAAGATCATCCAGTTCCAACCCACATGAAGGGACACCTTCCACTAGAGCAGCTTGCTCCAAGCCCTGTCTGACCTGGCCTTGAACTCTGGAAGGGATCAGTGGCTTCAGTACAGGAAATGTTTCGGGATAACCAACCTTTTAGAGTAAGAAGTTTGATGGTTTAGGTTTCTTTTCTCCCTAGTTAATCAAATGGGTCTTTCAGCCTTTCATGACATGGGGATGGGGGGATGCTGACATCTTAGGCTGACATTGCTGTTGCAAGGAGCTGTGCAATGTAATCAAGGTTAATGGGATTATAAGTGATGATGAAGATGTTAATTCAGCAGCTGATATCAACACCTCGGATGCATTTTGCAAACAATTCCCCGTTGAATTCCTCTTTTAGCATCCTCCTTTTTTGTCGTGAGGAAACTGAGTCGGTTTGGGATAAGGTGCTGCATCCATGCTGTGGTTTGCATCCAGCTGTTTGCAGGGGAAGGGATGTGCTGAAGCCACCCTGGGATTATATTCTGGGACATTTATGGTGACTTGTGCTGGGGTGGCAGAAGCTGATCTTTCCTCATCTGTGTCCAAAGGAATGTGACAGCATCTCTGCATGTCCCAGCCTTGCTGCCTTAAATGTTCTTGGCATGTTACATGTTTAAGCAGTGTTCATATAGCAGCTCCAGCAGTGCACCTGAAGGATTAGAGCTGATCTTTGTCACAAGTGTTTAGTGCTTGATACACGTTTATTATGTATTTCAGCTAAATTGGAGTAAATAAACTCTCCGCATAAATATATATGAACAAAACACATCCCCTCCCCAAATAGGCTATTTCCTATGCAGGAGCTCTAAAGACTTGCAGGGATGTCTGATTCTTACTTCTGTTGTAATTGGCATTAAAATATAATACCCTCCCTTGAAAGAGAGGCTCCCATACTGTGAAAATGCCTTTTCTGGCCAGGCAGGGGCCAAATAATAGCAAATTATAAGCATGGAAAATACTTAGAACAAAAAAGAGGACTCTCAATTATCAGAGCTGATCCATAGCTTGCAGTCTCGTCCAATTTGTCTTTTGAGTGCACCATATGAACCAGCTATGACTAAAATCAGTCAATTTAACCCCAAATCAATGTTCTTTTGTAGAAGTGCTTGAAATCTGAGTGGAAGGGAAAGCTTTGAAGCTGCCTATTCCTTGGTAAACGCAGCACTTGAACTCCATGTTTGATTTGAGCACAAACTCCCTTGGTCTCCCAGTGCCCAACACAGCACCTTCATTAGAAAAAGTGTGTGCAAACAGACTAAATTGGTATATCTTTAATAAAGGAAAACAGTGCTTTCCCTTTCCATGTGCTTTGCTGCAATGAGGTTGTGTACTGAGTCCCTTGGGGTCTTGTGCCAAGACCAGGAATTGCTTGGGACACATCCCCTGGCAAGGGCCACACACGTTTTGTAGGAAGCGCGGAGCTGCCTTTATCTGCCTTGTGCCTCCAGGGAAAGCCCATTGCTTCTCCACCTTGGGAATGCTGCCAAGGCTGGGAGCACTGGCAGCCGTTTGCTTCTCAGCAGGTTGGCAAGCCTGCATCTTCCTAAGGGATCCAGGCAAGCCAGGTTGGCTCTTGCTGCTGGATTAGAGTCTGTGGTGTGATAAAGACATGCAAAGTGGTTCCCTTGTCTCCCTTTGGGAAGGAAGCTTGTGGTCTCGCAGGCACTGGGGTAACTGCATTGGTGGAGGTGGTGTTTGGGCTGGTGTGGCTCTCGAGCTTTAAGCTGTTGCCCCCTTGGCTTCTCTTGTTGGCAAATGGCAGTTTTATCCAAGCCAGCTTTGCAGCTTGGACAACATGCTGGTCCCTGTGCAGTGCAGATGGTTGAAACCCCATTGAATGAGATGGTTAGAAATGGATGGGCTGTTTCAGCCAAGGAATTGAGGCTGACAGGTCACTGCGGAGGTGCCCAGTGACCCCAAACTCTCTCTTTTAAGTCCAAGTCAGGAGCTGCTGTGATTCAGCAGCTGTGATCTGGCAGGGCTGGAAGGATTAAAGGTTGCTTGGGTCATGCTGGAAGTTCTGCTGTCGTATCTTGGCACCTCACACTGGCAAATGTGCTTTCTCTAAAGCATTCCTGAAGGAGAGCCTAACCCTGCTGGGAGATGGGACCGAGGAGGCTGTGTGATGTTCTCAGGGTCTCACTGGGAGGTGATAGCAGAGAGGAGAGTGATCCCTTTTATCTTGAGTCCCTGACCCCACTTCCATCAACAACACCTCTGATCTTCCAGCTTCACCCATTAACCGGTTAGAGTGAGTTGAACAAGGGTTTTCCTGAGAGAATTACAGAGTTATGGTTCATAAGTTGGTTTTACTCCTCCTGTGGTGAGAGGTTGCTTTAATGGGGCAAAGTCTTGGAGACCAACTGAACAACCTGCAGTCTTAAGGAGGAGGAGGTGGTTGGTGGTCCTGGCCTTGGGAGTCCTTAGATATCAATTACTGAAGTGAAAGGTTTTGTTCTCCCTCTTTGTTGCGATCAATTGCTGATGAATAGCTCAGTGCTTGTGATGGATGTTGTGATCAGAAGTTTGAACTTAGCCTGGGCCTGTCGCATTTGATGTATATCAGATGTCTGCACTAATTTATACAAATGCTTTGCAGTGCTGGAAGAAAACAAAACCTTAGAGTTGGACCAAAAAGGACCACCTTTTCTCCCTTGTCCCCAAAGACCTCGTGTTGGTTCAGTGGTGGACAGTGTGATGATCATGGTGTTGAACCTCATACGCTGGTAGGTGTTATGTTAATGATGAGAGACCCCAGCCAAAGTCAGAGTCCTGCAGTGCAGCTGCTGCATCCATGCATAGGAAGACACAATCTATCTTCCAGAAAGCTGATTTAAAATTAAACACAACCCTTATAGGGGAAAAGAAGGGAAGGAACAGCGGGGCATGACTTGCAGGAGGGCGTGCAGGTGGTTGGTAGCGTGGCTGCGAGTATAACCTGGTCTCCTGCAGCTTTGTCTTTGCTAGATTTGCCTCTTTCATTTCCCAAGCTGGCATTTCAAGCAGGTTAAGCGCAGAAATCAAAAAGCAACTCGGACTCAATTCTCTAAATAAACACATTTCGTGGCTTAGCCTATTTATAGCCAGATGAGTGCAGGCAGCACTCAGTCCGAGAAACATTGGGAGGTTAATATGTGTACAGCTGGTTTGGCCAAGCGATTCCTCTGACCATTAAATTCCCTTTCTAAAAGCATTGCATGCCCATTTCAGTTGATGCATCTTGGATGGCAGCGCTCGAAGCTTTGCTTTGTCTCCTTTCGAGGCAATAAGATGGTGCTGGTGAAAGGTGCTGGAGCTAAACACGGCGGGGTTTGTTTTGTTGTTTCTTGTTGGGTTTGTGTTTTAATTGGCTGGCAACTCTCAGCATCCCTCCCTCCCTTAAACCCTGATTTAGTTGCGTGTGTAATTCCATACACAATACGCGCACGCTGAGGTGTGGTTTCAAGG
This sequence comes from Lathamus discolor, assembly GCF_037157495.1. Lineage (NCBI taxonomy): Eukaryota > Metazoa > Chordata > Aves > Psittaciformes > Psittacidae > Lathamus > Lathamus discolor. Next base: position 1,260,571 of record NC_088900.1, read on the forward strand.
TCTTAGCGTGTTTAGCAAATATTTCAGCCGAAACGATCTGTTCAGCTGTTACATTGATTGCCAAGATTACAGCACGACAACAAACAGTATTTGGGGGATCGGAGACGAAATTACAGCCCACTCTCGCCGGCGTCTGCAGCGAGGAGCAGATGCACCGTTAATTTTGTGCTGCAATGGCCATTACTCGGCGCGGCGGTATGGCCAGGCATTAGCATTGCAGCCAGCCGTGCTGATGGCTCCTCGCTGGAAGGAGCCAGGCAATTCCAGGGTGGTTGTTGGCTACCAAGGGCTGTGGTAGCCAAGGCCAGAGCAAGGGAAGTAGAACAGGTGGTAGAGGTTGGCAAAGTCATGGTGAACGGCTGGGACGCAAAAAGGAGCTCTTGAAATGGGGACAGAGCCGCGGTGCTGCTATGGAGTGAGGGATGCTGAGCACTGTGGCACTCTGGCCATGGTGCAGGCTGTTTTTTTCCGTAAGAGCAGCTGATGTTGGACCACAGAATCATAGAATCCCAGACTGGTTTGGGTTGGAAGGGACCTTAAAGCTCATCCAGTCCCAACCCCCTGCCATAGGCACAGACACCTCACATTAGATCAGGTTGCTCCAAACTCCATCCAACCTGGCCTTGAGCACTGCCAGGGATGGGGCAGCCACAGCTTCTCTGGGCACCCTGTGCCAGCGCCTCAGCACCCTCACAGGGAAGAGCTTTTGCCTTATATCCAACCTGAACTGCCCCTGTTTCAGTTTGAACCCATCACCCATTGTCCTGTTGCTACAGTCCCTGATGCACAGTCCCTCTCCAGCATCCTTGTAGCCCCCTTTGGATACTGGAGGCTGCTCTGAGGTCTCCATGCAGCTTCTCTTCTTCAGGCTGAACAGTCCCTGTTTTCTCAGCCTGTCCAATTGAACCAGTTGTACAACTGTGTGATGATAAACCTATTTGCTTTGGAAGGAATAGTGACGGGCAAACGGGGTGTCCTGTCATGGTGAGCTGCCATAGTGCTGGGGACATGGCACTGGGGCACAGTTGTGTTAGCTTAGGACTCGAGCTTCTGCTTGAATCCAAATCCATTGGCTCACAGGCTGTGTGTGACTGAAGTGGTGGAGCTGCAGAGGGTGGAGGTGTTGGGCTTTGGCTCCATCCCTGCAGGATGTGTGAATGCTGCTGACGCACACGATCCGACCTTGAGAGCTGAGCTGGAAACAAAGCGCAGTGACCAAAACTCAGCAGAAACCTGGCCAATGCGAGCCAGCCAGCCTCAGTTTCCCAATCTATGCAGCAGGGAGTGCCCTTCTGCACGCATGCAAGGGAGCCAGGTGCAGTGCTAGCACATCGTGACCTGTGATGCTTGCACGTCATGATGCATGACGTTAGGGCATAGTGATGTGCCTGGCACGGGGTTGGACTAGACTGCCTCTGAAGGTCCCTTACAACCCGAATGATTCTGTGATCCTACGTGCTGACACCCAGGGTGCCGGTGAAGCACCATTTGCAAGGGAGAGAGGGAAGCAGGGTTCTTCTTTCCTCCTCCCTGTGGAGGGGAGCAGGCTGTGGAGAAGGAAGATTCCATCCTTCCCGATGGAATTCACTGCTGTGCCCCTCCTAAATACAGGCTTTTCACCTCTCATCTTGAAAGAATAAAGTATCTCCTACACCACATGAAGCTGGTGCATGCAGAATGAGGTCACTGCGCTCGATCTCTTTATGAACTCCCTTTTTTTAATGGTTAGAAGTTGAATATCAACTGTGTAGTTAAAGAGGAGATAAAAGGAATACGGAGCCTAATGCACATTAGTGCCTTGAAGTTTGGGGTAGGGACTTTGCAGTCCCAAGGATGAGGCTGGATTCTCTGACCTTGAGCGTGCTGCTCTTATCCTGCCTGATGCTCTCCTGAGGTTTCTGGCAGGGAGAAGCAGCCCAGTTTGAGGAGTTCATTGGATGAGAGATTTCTGCTTCTGATGCTAGCAACGGGGTCACCCTCCTTATTAAAGTTACATTTATTGATAGCTCTTCAGGAGGCTGTATAGAGTTAATAAGTGGTTAGCAGATGTTAGAAACATATTGCCCATATTAGGAGGAGATTGGTATAAATCCATCAGTAGATGCTATTGGTGGCTACACACTATGGGTATAAGCTGAGCACTGACTCACTGGCTGAGTATTTGGCAGCCCATTAGCTATTTGCCTCTGTTATGCCTGGTTTAACTCCCTGTTAACCAACTGAAAGTCCTTCTCTGGGAAGTTTGGCTTGAAATAGCATCATGGCCCCTGATTTCTCAGCTTCTCTTCCAAAAGCCTGGGGAGCAAGTAATTTGTAAATCTGATTCACGCCTTTACCTTGGATCCTGCTTGGAGCTTCTTCCTCAGCCCATATCTCCCATTTATGAAGCATCTTTGTCCTGAGAGTGATAGAGGAACAAAAAAGAGGTGATCAAAGGGAAGGAGGAGGCTGGAAAGAGATCAAATATGCAATTTCTGACTGTTTTCTGCTAAGTGACAGCCAGGGAGCAGGAATGAATTGAGTGTCCAATATTGCTGCTTTCAACAGCTTTCTCTTCCAAATGCCACCGTGCAAAAATACAAGCGAAGGGAAAAGGGAGAAGCCAAACAGCGAGAGGGACACATCACGGCCCTGTTTCTTGCTAAATGACACTAGGATGGTTTCAGTACCTCTTATAGGAGCTGCTCCCATCTCGGCAAAGTTAATGAGTATCCAGTTTTCACTGCCTGCTGGGTAATGTCAAGGCTAAAATACAGCAAAGTCTGTCTGAGGCAGCCGCTCAAGGGAGCAACAACTACAGGTTGCTGGCAGAAATGGCTTGGAATTGCTCTCCGTGGCCCCAGTCTTCTGCTGTGCCCAAGGAGCTCGTCTGCTGGTGGCAAATGAGGAAAGCTGACAAAAGCAGTATGGAGCTGCAGCCTTCTGCCTCTCTCTGCTTGTCTCTTCCTCTTTGGTGGACCTTTTCCTCCACTCAAGTTGGAGGTCAGTGTAGCAGCATCCCTTGCTGGTTTCCTTCTGTGCTGCGGAAGGTCTTTAAGCATTCAAACATTGCAGTTTAGACTTGTCTTGGTGATTGCAACAGGGTAGGAAGCCAGGGAAAAACACCTACATAATAATGTTTTTATTATTACTATTATTACCTATAAAACTATTAATTGGATGGCTCACAAATGAATAGACCTTAGCCTGACATCTCTGTTCTTTACCTCCTCCCAAGCCTGCATGGCCCAGTCACCCTGGGAGTCTTGCACCTTGGGCACATCACAGGATCATTAGGGTTAGCACGGACCTTTGAAGTTCATCTAGTCCAAGACATGTTCTCTTTCACCTCCATGCAGGGCTTTTGGGTCCTAGCAGAGGAGCAGACCTGGAGGACAGCTCACACATGGCATTCAGTGATGTCTTCTGGTGGGGTGGCATGGGCTGGGGAATTGCCACTGAGGAGAAGTGCCTAGGAAGTGACTACTGACACACCAACACTCATAAGAGGGAGTTGGGAGGAGAACTGAGATTTGCCAAGGGCTGTTAGAAACATAGAATCCCAGATTGGTTTGGGTTGGAAGGGACCTTAAAGCTCATCCAGTTCCAACCCCTGCCACGGGCAGGGACCCCTTCCACTGGAGCAGCTTGCTCCAAGCCCCTGTGTCCAACCTGGCCTTGAGCACTGCCAGGGATGGGGCAGCCACAGCTTCTCTGGGCACCCTGTGCCAGCGCCTCAGCACCCTCACAGGGAAGAGCTTCTGCCTTATCTCCAACCTGAACTTCCCCTGTTTCAGTTTGAGCCCATCACTCCTTGTCCTATCAATACAGTCCCTGATGCAGAGCCCCTCTCCAGCATCCTTGTAGTTCTTCAGACACAGGGAGCTGCTGTGAGGTCTCCACATAGCTTCTTTCTCCAGACTGAACAGCTCCAGTGTTCTCAGCCTGTCTTCATATGAGAGTCGCTCCAGCCCCTGAGCATCCTTGTAGCCTCCTCTAGACTTGCTCCAACAGCTCCATGTCCTTCTTATGTTGACGACACCAGAACTGCACACAGTGCTGCAAGTGGGGTCTCATGAGAGCAGAAGTGTCATGTCGCGAGAGACGTTGCCCATCGTTCATCTGGTGTTTGAGAGGAGCTTTGCTCTGAGCTCTGTCTGCATTTCTGCTGAATAACGGAGGCATGGGGGAGTGTGGGTGGGTGTAATGTCTCCTGTTTCCATGGCATCTAAGTGCTTCTGCACCGCTCGTGTCTCCATGAAATGGGTCGGTGTTATTATTCCCATTAGACAGATGGGAAACCGAGGTGTGGAGAACTTGGGAACCAACTTGGGCTTAGTGATATTGTCACTACATTAGAGTGGTAGCCGAGATAGGACATGCTCTTCCCACCTGAAATAGCACCCTTCAAATAGGAACTATTGCTCTCCTTGGGAAGAATACTGTGGCCTTCTCGTGTTGTGCCTCTTGCCTTTACTTGGAGTTGTTTATTCAGTTACTTTGGTAAGTCCCCACTTCACAGAAGGGATCTGCACCTAAGGAATTAGTGGCCTGTCAAGGCAATTTCTCACCCTCTTCATCTGGGGCATCTGGTGAGTTGACGTTAGGGAATTGTTTGGAGCCCATAATTCGTGTATTCTTTACTTCAAACCAGTCATGTCTGACTTTGCCTCTTTGGAGTTTTCCCGAGTCTGAGGCAGTTGACATTTGCTGCAATTATTTTATCCCTAATTGCCTCCATTTTTGATGCAGCAGAATTAAGGCGTAATCAACATCCCCAAAGTATCTGAAGGCAGACAATTGCAGCCTGAGTTCATTCCCAGCAATGCTATATATCACTGGGACAGCTTCTTCTTCTTTTAATCTTCTTGTCTCTTCATTGCTTATTTATACAAAGCTCATTGTATCTATTTCTGTAGCATTTTGTAGCTCTCGCCTCTGTTTTTCAACCACTGGTGTCTGGGGTGAGTGGGGATGTTTATATTGAATTTCATGCTCACTTATACCCAGGCCTGGTTTTTGCTTTGCTGACTGACATCGCTTTAAAGAACCATGGATGGCTGCATATCGTGTTTCCTATTTCAGTTGGGTTTTGCTCCTTCTATGGAGCCGTTTTCAGGCACTGCAGCATGCCAGCAGTTTATTGCACAGGCACTTAAAATGCCCCTGTCTTGTTAAAAATAATAAAGGTTTAAAGTGTTATTCTTGGAGTATCTTTAGCTGGTAATGACCTTTCTACATGTGCCGAGCACTCAGGTGAAGGAAAGACGCGGTTGTTCTTTATTACTGGAGGAGCTTAACTAAGCTCCTTTTGCCAATGTCAAATTGCTCGCGGGCTGGTTGACCTCCTATTTACTTCTAATTCCTGCAAGCTGTTAGTAAGAGCTACACTAAATCAACCTGTCATTTGGGTTTGCCTTCTGCGACCATCGCTGAAAGATTTTTATACTTATGAGCATCAGAGAGGAACTGCATAAAACTCCTTAAGAGCATATTAGGGTTTACAAAGTGTGTAGGAAGTTGTTCGGGGCTATAAATGGTACAAATTACAGTGGGAGAGGAGAAAAGCTGGTGTCTAGCCTGTGCTCCTCTCGCAAGGGAAATGTAGGGAGCAGCAAGGGGAAACACAGACTTTGAAGCAAGATTTCACCTGGTGGGATTCAACCTTTATTCTTACTCCGCGGTTTCAACACCGATTATGGGTTTATAAGATTTATTCTTTTCCCTAACTGCTGGAGCTGCAAAATCAAGCTGCATTCACCCTGCTTCTTAGCTCATCACTACTAATAAAGATCCTTCAATGAGAGTCGAGTTGACAGTTGTGCTGAGGACAGTCATCGTGGGAGATGGCACCAAGAGCGAGAGCACGTTATTGTTTGGTGTGAACCGTTGTACCCACATCACACAGCTCGTTCAAAGGCTCTTAAAACGATGCTCAGTTGTTAAGCTTCTCAATATCTCTGTTAGGGAGCTGGTGCTGGAGATTCCCTGTGGTGAGGGAAACGGAGGCAAAGGGAGGATGAAAAGGGAGATGCAAACCTGAAACATCGATCCTCCTATATCTGCATCTGAGTGGGGCATGGGAGGTGTGGTCCACAGGAGTTGTGGTGCATGGGAGTCATAGTCCATAGTTCTGGCGTTTAAAGTGCTTTCATTTCTATCCTTTGAAGAACTGCTGCAGAAATATTAGTCTTGGAAGCGCTTGTGTATTATGGAATATGGGTGCTGTGATGGAAGCATGGTGGAGATGGTGTTTTTCATGCTGGCCAGGCTTGCTCTGCTGTTCTTCATCTGCTGGAAAGCAGCCTTTGACCAGCAACCAACTTTTTCAGAGTGTTTTTTAAAGCCTGATATTATAGTGATGTATCTGTGCTTGCAAAACAGTGGGTAAAAGGTGTTGTAAAGAAAACTCACTCTATTAAAGTATTTACAGATATATTTATACATAAAACCAGAAGACAAAGCCATAACAGGGCTCTTTCCTAGGTATTTATGGTCAGGTTCTGCTGTGTCATTGTTCCCACTCCTCTTTCTGTCCTTGCAGGAACAACCTGGGGAGCAGAATGTTTCATCTTATCATATAATCCCAGACTGGTTTGGGTTGAAGGGACCTTAAAGCTCATCCAGTTCCAACCGCTGCCACAGGCAGGGACCCCTTCCACTAGAGCAGGGTGCTCCAAGCCCCTGTGTCCAACCTGGCCTTGAGCACTGCCAGGGATGGGGCAGCCACAGCTTCTCTGGGCACCCTGTGCCAGCGCCTCAGCACCCTCACAGGGAAGAGCTTCTGCCTAAGAGCTCAGCTCAGTCTCCCCTCTGGCAGGTTAAAGCCATTCCCCTTTGTCTTATCCCTACGAGGCCTTGTAAAAATCATGGCCACTGATGCCATTTAGCTGGGCATCAGGTGCAGGGATGCTCATGATGGGTTTGCCTGAGGCCAGGGCTTGCCTGCTTACCTAGGAGAAAAAGAAATGCTTTTGAAGGCCTGTAGACCTCCATGGGCCACTTGTTTTTCAGTGTCAAGAGAAGGGGACCAGTAAAAGACAGAGTTACAAGCCAAGATAAGGCTGGGAAGGAAAAATCCTGACCTATTCCACTGTGGAGATAAGTGAGGTATAAAACTGGGTCCATATTGAAGTCCAAGGGAGAATTGCTTTCCATGGATAAGGGCATGCTCTGGCCAGCACCTAGTGAAGTGCTGCTCGGTCTCCTAATTGGGCTGTTACAGCATTAGGGAACAAAAATGTGGTAATAACCTTCCTTGAAACAAAGCTTGAGAGTAGAGAAAAGATGTCTTAGCAATCTGAGCCCGAGTGCTTAGCACCAGGTGCTTGGATATGGGGAAGATGAGGGTGATATCTGTCTCCAAAGAGATAGCGGCATTGTGAAAACACAGCAAAGTAAATCACTGCTCGTGAAGCAGAGCCAGCCCCTATAAATCAACAATAATATCTCAGTCCTTGCTGAGTGCACGTCTGAGGCACTGTACACAGCTCTAGCCACCGTGTTACCAAGAAGGAAATTACTGCATAAGAGAAGGTGAGAATTAGGGCAACGGGACCAGAGCTCTGTGAATATCAGAGAGGAGGGGGGTTTTCTCATAGCACTTCAGAACAATTGGGGTCAGGTTGGTTTTGATTTCTCCTATAGAATCAACATAACACCCAAAATGAAATATCAGACAGTGAAAAAAAAAAATACCCCAGAATGTACTGAAAAACATCACATCCTTCTCCAGGCATGGATTTTATTACTCTGGAAGCCAAAAAGCATCATTCACTGGGACTGGCATAAATGTAGTTGGAGTTCCAGGAGAGCCAGGTGCGAGCTCCTGGTGGAGCCAGTTCTCCAGACTCCAAAATCCATTGGGAAAAGGGTGATGGATGGAGGATCAAAGCAACCTAAACCTTATCTAAAGACCAAAGAGAGTGGAGTTGCTGGATGCTGGGCAGAGGAGAGCAGGACAGGTTGCAGTGTTGGTGGGAGCAAGGGCAAGGCTGGTTTGTGCCCTAAGGGGCTCAGATAAGGCAAGGGGAAGGAGAATATTAGAAGCTGGTTTGATGTGCGTAGCTGGTCAAGGCTTTTAAGTATGATTAGTGTTTCTTAGGAATACTAGCTTGCCCCTGGGGTTTTGCATTGAGCCAGCCTAGCTCTATTTAGCCTGGTTGGCTGCAGCACCAAAGCCCAAACCCTGTAGGTCTGGGATGCAAGACACTACCACTTTGATCATCTCTTAACAGGAAAGGTGTGCAATGCAGTATTGCTGAGTGATACGTTCATAATAGGACTCCTTTTTTAATGCTCTGCAATGACCTTGCTGGGGCACAGTTGAGTTCCTTGTCATCTGTTGGTGGGATGCAGTGTGGGGCCTGTGAGTTCCTCTATATCTTGGTTGCCATCAATATTGCGTGTTGGCATCACGTAGTCATGATGGGCTTGTTCCCAAGGGCCTGGAATATGTCTAAAACCCTCTTCGTGACTTGCTATTTTTAGAGTTGCATTTATAAAACAGAAAAAAAACCCCAGTCACAGCAGACCAACAGTGTCTTTCCTATCAACAGCAGATATATCAGAGAGAAAGTCTCCTTTCTCTTTCCATTTGCTGGTGCCACGCGAGGGAAGAAATCCTGTTGATTCATGGGCTGGGGGAGGCTCGTGTCTCCAAAGCCTACTAATCACTGGTATTAATGAAGCCAACTGGAGAAGTGGGTCAGGGCTTGGCCTGAGTTAGCAGGAGTGGGTGTCACTGGAAAGAAAAATAGGTGGAAAGCTGAGAGATGATGTTGGCAAACGGATTTCTGCTGGGAGAGAACCGAGAGGAGAAAGGCTCTGGTATCTCCATGAGCAAACATCTTGTGCTGTTGTGAAATTGAGTTGCTTGCTTGTAAATGTTAAAAGATAATGTGTTTCTATCAATAACTAGAGGCTTAAATAATAGTCTTTGGTCTGGCTACCCATCTCCTTTCCCCATTGAGGGAGAAAGTCTCTTAGAGCAGCAGGGAAAGTCTCCACGCAACAGCTTGTATCTCGCACTATCACACACAATATCAGTGAGTGTACTACAAGCTCTTGTACCGAGTCATCATCTTTTTGTTTGTCTCATCATTCTCTTCTGTGCTTTTATTTGTGGTTTTTCTAATGCTCCTTACAGGCAGATAACTGATGGCTTAGGTTGAATCTGTCCCTTGGATTCAGCCATTGCAGAGGAGCCAGAAGCTGAGTTACAGAAACCACATAGACAAGGCCCTCAGTGCCATGGGTTAGTGGTGCCCTTGGCAGTGTTGAGGTAAAGGTTGGACTTGATGATCCTAATGGTCTTTTCCAACCCAGCTGATTCTATGGTTCTATGATTCTAAACAAGGCATGAGTGTTTGTGCATGTGGAGAATGAAGAGGATCCATGACTGTGTGCATCCCAGCATAGCTATAGGAGTTTCTGGGGTCTAGAGAGCACCAAATTCTTCTCTTTTTAGATATTTCTGTGTCTAAAAGTGCTCAGTAGCATCCCTGATGTTTTACATGGCGGAATGTTTCATGTGCCATCATGTTTTGTTAGCTTTTTACCTGCTTTTCTGGAAGACTGAAATTGCAGTGCAAGAAACCCATGTGGTTTCTTGCAAAATGAAATTCCAACTGGGAACATTTGTATACAGTGCTGGTGTCCTCAAAATCAGAAGGACATGAAGCTGCTGGAGCATGTCTGGAGGAGGCCACAAGGATGCTCAGGGGCTAGAGCATCTCCTGTATGGAGACAGGCTGAGAACATTGAGGCTGTTCAGCCTGGAGAAGAGAAGCTGAGTGGAGACCTCAGAGCAGCTTCCAGTGTCTGAAGGGGGCTACAGGGATGCTGGAGAGGGGCTCTGCATCAGGGACTGCAGTGATAGGACAAGGGGTGATGGGTTCAAACTGAAACAGGGGAGATCTAGGTTGGAGATAAGGCAGAAGCTCTTCCCTGTGAGGGTGCAGAGGCGCTGGCACAGGGTGCCCAGAGAAGCTGTGGCTGCCCCATCCCTGGCAGTGCTCAAGGCCAGGTTGGACACAGGAGCTTGCAGCAACCTGCTCGAGTGGAAGATGTCCCTGTTCATGGCAGGGGTTGGAACTGGATGAGCTTTAAGGTCCCTTCCAATCCAAAACATTCTATGATTCCTTTTGCCTGTTTTGTGCCCCACTGTTCCCCTATTCAAATAAGCATGACTTGCGAATCAGTGCAGCGCAGTGGAAGGGACAAGGCAAAGCAAGTCCGAGGCGCCAAACAACAACTTCTTGAATCAAGCATCTCATTAATGGCTGCAGTGTCGCTGCTCTGCTCTGCATAATTAAGTTTCATGGGGCGTTACAATTAACAGTTGTGCCGCAACGTAGGTAGGAACAATCTCCCGTTTATTTACCCTGGCTCTATCTGAAAGTGCTGTGTGGTGAATAAGATGCATTTACAAGTAGATTAGGGTGCATTCTGGGTCATAAATTGAGTAAGGCTGTAATTGCTTCCCAACAAAGGAGAGCTGCAAATAAGACAGGCTGCCTCTTTTTTTGCCTTGCTTTCCTTTCCCCTCCTGAAACCCCTTTTTTCCTGTTGATGTGTGTCTGAAAATTCTCATCCCCAGCTAAATAACACAGTTACGGCATTGAAAACCTTGTAGAAGCTTTTTCAACTTGACAGCTCCTACTCTGTAATATTTCAAGGCATATTTTCCCCCTTCTTCTTCTTCTTCTTCCTTCTTCTTGAGACTCTGCTGCAGAGACTTGTTTTAAACCCGCATATTAGGGCTTTTTGTATAATATCAGTCAAATATCCGCATGTGCATCCATGATGGGGAGGGGGAGTTGGGTTTCAGGCACTTGGAATTAACTGGGAAAGAAGCCAAAATGTCATTAGAAGCACTCGGATACGGCAGAATGCAAACCACCTCCAGTCTATATTCAGCTACGAAGGCAGGCCCAGGAATTAAACATTTATCAAGGCAGGGGGATTAAAGCCTGACCACAAATACTCTTCTTCATGAAGGGCTTTCCCTGTGAGGAAGGAAGGATCTGGAGAGTTAGCACTACCGCTTGCATGCTGTTGAAGAGCAGGAGAAGCTCTCGCTGCCTGGAAACTCTCTAGGCCAAATGAGCTTTTCTTGCTTCAAATATTTCTTAATCGGAGTTTCTTATAGGATTATGAAGAGGCTGGTGGAGAATGTTAAAAAAAAAAATGGGTTTTTTCCATCCTCATGAGTAGTTCTCGGGTGGTTGGTAAGACTTGGAGCAGGAGTAGCTCGAAAAGGGGGAGATTCAGCTCTCGTCCAATTCTCCTCCTTGTTATACACTTAAAGAAAAGCTGCCATTTCCTGCTAAAGCCCCATTTGTCTTGCAAATTTCTCTAATGAGCAGATTTTGGAATAAATACCATGTAATCTGCAGTGACAGTTCTCTCATTTCTTTTTTATTAGCTCAATCTTCTCAGCATCTGAAACACGGAGCGGTGGAGTCTCGCAAGAGGCTTCGGCAGCTCTGTGGGAGTTGTTTTAACACCTTGGCACACAACTCTGCCACTCGCTTCCCCATTGCATCCCTCCCCTCTCTGCTACCTTCCATTTATTTATTCAATTGTATGCTTTAGCAGCATCTGGCCGTAGCCCCAGGCACCCTTTAAGTAATTTAGAGTACACACAGTCACTCATTAGCGAGACGTGCCCCGTCACGTCATCTTCGATTCCTACAACAGCCCATGGAGCAACAGCCAGATGGGTACAGGCGCTGTCTTGCTCTATTTTCCACATTCCCACATGCCTGGAGTGGGGGGGGAATGGAAGGGCTTCTCATGGATCTTGAAGGGTTGTCTTAAGATTCATTGTATTTAGGAAGTGGATTTTGTGATGGGGGATTTCTCTTTGTCCTAGAGAAGGTCAAACTGGTCTTTCTCCCAGCAAAGGATGAATAGCTGGTTGGGTTTGTCCCATGGCTGTGGTGTTGGATGGTGGGCTGGAGCATGGGTGTAGGACATCCCATGTGGAAGGATGAATTGCTGTAGCTTGGGTAGGACATCCTATGTGGAAGGATGAATAGCTACAGCTTGGATGGGACATCCTGTGTGGGAGGATGAATTGCTGCAGCTTGGGTAGGACATCCCTATCCGGAAGGATGAATTGCTGCAGCTTGGGTAGGACATCCCTATCCGGAAGGATGAATTGCTGCAGCTTGGGTAGGACATCCTGTGTGGAAGAATGAATTGCTGCAGCTTGGGTAGGACATCCTATGTGGAAGAATGAATTGCTGCAGCTTGGGTAGGACATCCTATGTGGAAGAATGAATTGCTGCAGCTTGGGTAGGACATCCCCATCTGGAAGGATGAATTGCTGCAGCTCGAGAAGGAGCGAGTCTCTGTTTTGATTTAAGTTTTGGGGTGAGAAGAGGCAGCTTTTGCCTCTGAAGCTGCATCCTCCTGTTCTGTAAGCCCGGATCACAGGGGGTGGAAAAAGCAACTAAATGAGACTGTGAGAAATAAATAAGAAAACAAACAGCCTGCAGGATGGCCTCTGTAACCATGTGCCATTCAAGCTGACCTTTACCAAAGTGTATTTAAAACTGTAGTTTTTCCCTCGTGTTTCCTCCAGTCTCCAAGTGAATTACAAATCCCATTGCTTTTAAAATACATAGTGTTGTAATGCTTGGTGAACTTTAATTTTTATTTCTTCTTTTTTTTTGTCTCCTAGGTAAGTGGCATTCGCTTAATGTTGGAGTACTTGAGGGTCCAGAGTGGGGATATAAAACATTCCTGCCTGGTTGGAGGTTCCGTGGTAGGCGAAAACCAAACCCTTTTATTTCTTCTCTTTCCCTTACATCCCCTCCAAGCTGTTTTCTCTCTCTTCTGATGGTACTGAAGTGCTGATACTGCAGGGGAAGGGTGTGAGGCTGTGTGAACTTCATTCACAGCTCACTGCTATGAGGAGTTGAGTTGCAATTTGGATTGGCAGAGCTGTCCGTCTTCTGTGTGGGGTTGAGCATCATGGTGTGGGAAAGCAGAGGTTCTAAATCCCATGGAATGGCGATGCTGAGACACACTGTGTTTGCCCCAGCTGCTTTTAGCCATGCTGCAGTAGCGTGGAGCCTGTTGCCATCATGTAAACGGGGGGGATTTGCCCCCATTGTGCAGTGAATTTCACAAGCAATAGCACTTCGAAGCAGTTTTCTCCCTCAAGCCTTTTTAGCCCCAAACCCCACATGAGGAGCTGGTTTCTTTGTTTGGAGTGCACCCCATGGTTGTGTGCAGAGCCCTAAAAAGCCTGGGTGAGATACCCAAATCCCAGGGCTGGGAGTGATGTGCTGAGCAAGGTTTCACCCTGTCACATAACTCCGGGTGGCTCATTCCCAGCATGTCACTTGTCTCTCAGGCTGGAGTATTATCTCTCCCTGGCACATGCAGCGAGGTAGAAATACAAAGCTATTTGCAATGCAGTTTATTAAGGCTGTGGTTTAGAGGTGGTTTGAGGGAGCACGGGCTGGAAATGTTAATCAGCATCTCTGACAATGTATTGACCTGCCTTCTGCCTTACCTCAGTGCCTTGAGGAGCTGGAGCGGGATGCCAGGTAGGATATCAGTGGTAGAAGGAGGGGAAACTTTTTGCCCGTGGAAAAGCAGCTTCTGGGTGGGGAATACAGAAGGAAAGAAGTTTTTATTTTAGTTATTTTAGATGGTTTTTAAGGGGTTTTCTGGGGACTTGTCTTGGGGGGAGAAGGGAGCAATCTGCCCGCATGGAAACAAATGATCCCGCACAACTACAGTGCTGCCTTCTCCTGCTCCACCTGAAAAGCTGTCATTAGTTTTCCCCTTTTGTTTTAGACTTCTGTGAACCAAAAGGGCTTGAGGATTTTAATGGTCTATCTCAAAGATTGAGAGGCCCTTTATATGTCAAGCCACAATCCCATCCTAGGCTGTACTGGCCTCTGTTTGATTTTATGAAGCTTATTTTGGATAGATGGTATTTTTATGGCTCTTGCCTTGCTTCACCGATGGCCATATTGATGTAGTGCTACAGGACAGGGCTAATAAATAGTTTATAAAACTGTAGGTTCATTCTCCCAAGTGATCTACAGCTGCTTCTGAGCTGACTACAAATCATCCCAGTGATGCTGAGCCTCCGTACCAGCACAGCCCTGGGCAGACCCATGGCACACCATGGGGAGAGAGGAATGAAAGCAAAGCAAAGCTTCCTCTTGATGAAACTCATGCTTGTGTCCCTTGCAGTGACGTTTTGCCCCAGCAGCAGAGCATGGAGCAGCCAAGTTGGTGTTGGGTTAGAGCAGGATGTCTTGGTCACTGTAGGAGCAAGCCTGTGTTTGGATGTCATTGCTTTGGAAAGCTACCTTATGCTACCTAAAGCCTGTCATGATATTAACAAAGCCAAATTGTCCAAGGTATGGACCTTCTCAAGCTGTAAAGATAGGGTCATAATGAGCTTGTTATTTGAGGTCCTGTGACATGACCACATTTTGGGTGTAAGGACATGGGAAGTGAAGGACAGATGACAGCTTGGATGTCATGAACTCTAGAGCAGGAGTTAATGGGCACCTATCCCTCTCACCATTGTTCCTGCTTTTCCTGGGCTGCACTGGTGCCTGTGCCATCCAACTAGTTGACTATGCTGTTATAATAGCAGTGATTATTTTTATGGCCTTTATTTTACACCAGGAAATTTTAGGCATGGCTGCCTGATTTTATGCATGGCTGAAAGGAGGTCAGTAGGCTGGAAGGGGACGTCTGTGGGCTAAGCCTGGCTTTCTGGCAGGAAATAAGCATGTCCTTTAGTGCAACCATCCGTTTCCTTTAACCTTGCATAACCCATGTCCTGGGAGATATTACCCACCTTTCAGAGTATCTCTTCCATGCTTTGCATGGGTGGATTACTTCCAACCTCTTCTTTAGGAGAGATGCGACCAGGGTGTCTGGTCCAGCCTGACCACAAGGATGTGGCTTCCATCCTTCTCTAGAGTCCATCTCTTTGGTGTATGTACATACCCATGGGTGGACGTTTCTATCATTTAGCTCTAAAAGCATCTTGGCTGTTTGATGCAGGTAGTGTTTGTGTGTAGATTTGGGTTTAGGGACTTTATGACCTAACAGGATCTGCAGAAGGGCTTCTTGGTGACCTGTCTCTGACCATGGTGTACGAGGTTGTCCCTTTAGGAGCTGGATCAGATCCAAGTAGAGCCATTTTGGAGATTTGGTTTGCTTCTAAATGCTTGTTCAGAGAGTTGCCTTTGAGTCTGTTTTAAGTGCTGAGGTCTGATATCTGCTTGGCTTGTTCTTCCTTCTCCATAGCTGTCTTTTTACTTTTCCCCTTGAGCTCTGTGTGTGCGAAAACCCACAGCTGTCTGCTTGGATCAAAGGCTTTAACATGTTGCTTCCTTTCAGATAGTAGAAATAGGAGCTTGCTCCATTCTCCCACTTTGCAATCTTAAAATGCTTGGGGTTGAAGAGTCAATGAGGCTTTCTCCTCATGGATGGTGGCATACTCTGTAATGTCATCCTGCAAGGGATATGAGGCATCTTTATTAGTCTGTGTGTTGAAGTAGGGTTTGGTTTAGATCCCAGAGCAGCCTTCCAGTATCTGAAGGGGGCTACAAGGATGCTGGAGAGGGACTCTTCCATCAGGGACTGCAGTGATAAGACAAGGAGTGATGGGTTCAAACCGAAAAAGGTCAAGTTCAAGTTACGTATAAGGCAGAAGCTCTTCCCTGTGAGGGTGCTGAGGCGCTGGCACAGGGTGCCCAGAGAAGCTGTGGCTGCCCCATCCCTGGCAGTGCTCAAGGCCAGGTTGGACACAGGGGCTTGGAGCAAGCTGCTCTAGTGGAAGTGGTCCCTGCCTGCACCAGGGGATTCGAACTGAATGAGCTTTAAGGCTTCTTCCAATCCAAACCAGGCTGTGCTTCTAGAAACACAGGGCTTGATTAAAGTGCATGTATGAAGAGGCAAGGGCAGTGTTGTCAGGGTGAGATATACCCAGGCACAAATATACATATTGACTTTTGCCATGTCAGAAGTGCCATGCATCCCCTTTACGGCCTGTGCTCACTTTAGAAGGATAGCAAAAAGAGTTCTCCTGGCGTGACTAAGGGCTTTATTCCTTTGCAGATAGCTCAGAAGAAGGAATAAAGCAAACGCATCCCATTGGCTTCCCTGCACCCACCGTCCTCTCCCCACTGGCATTTGGCAAATGATAAAATATTAAAGCCATATTTTCCTTTTACTGCTGTGCTCAGTTACCACGTTGTCCTTTTCTTTGGAAAGGAAATGCAGTTGGGGAGACATATGGAGGTGCTTGTTCTTCTTGTTGCCATGGGTATGTCTGCAGTGTCCTCAAATGCGCGGCTCTGGGTGCCCAGCTTTGGCTTGGGCTCGTCAGCTCCACCACTGCTACACACTCACCTGGGGTCTTAGGTCTCTGTTGCTGGTGCATTCCCTCTCTAAAAGGCTTCTTATCCTGTATTAAGGTATATTTCCCTGTCGGCTATACAATCCGAAGGCTAATTTGGCTATTACTACACTATTGCTATAGTGTTATCACAAGGGCTTACTACAGTAGCTGCAGTGATTGATATTTTTTTAGGTACATCTTTCTCATAGCCTGGCTTAGGGACAAGTAAGCTCTGTTCTATCCAGGGGGAGCTTGAAGCATCCACAACCTCCAAAAGGCTATGTGGGGTGTGTGGGGATGTTTAATCAAGAACCAGAGCAACTCTGATGTGTCCAAAACTGGGATGTCTGAAGGACTTCTTGAAGTGAGCCTTGGGCTCTTCAGGAATAACTGGCTATAAGGGATGGGTGGGTGATGCTGATAGAGCTGTGTTGCGAGCATCCATCATGTTTGATGCCAGCTTGCACAAGGAAAGGTGGGAAAAGACCCATGGGAGCTGTTGTGTCTTTTACTGTGTTACATGAACCAGCCTAGGACAAATTGGCGTGTTGGTGTAGGAAACCTTAGGCTGCCCCTGCTTGTTTTGTTCCTTGTTGTAACTGCCTTACAGTGAAATTTCAGAGACTTTGAGTCTCCAGATAGCTCAGGTGAATGGTTTTCTCTTTAGTGCTGTGCATAAAGGAGAAGTGCAGCCCTTCCTCCAGCTCCACAGTGGAGTTCAATGAGAGAGATTTGGAGTTGCTGCATTTATTAGTAACATTAGGGCAGAGAAATGTGCACAGATCCATCACCAGCTCCATGCTTTAAACTGGCATTTTTCCCCTTGATTTCGATTGCTCTCACTCTTTTCTGTGCTGATACAGGAAAGCCCCAGCATGGGATGATGAGATCAAGTGCACATTGGTGGCAAATGCAATTTGTAAAGCGCTGGTTGGGTAAATGACATTGTGTAGAAAAGAAATGTTGCAACACAACGGTACTAATGCAGCCATGTGACACCAATTTAATGCATTTTCCCCATTAAGCTGCTTGTTCAAGACATCTTTCGACCATTTTGAGTACAGCAGTGGTGTGTAAGGCCTCTATTTTCCGAGTATTACTCATTTTGCAGCTAACAGATGTCAGGGTCTATTTGTCCCTTATGGAAAAGTCCCTGTAAAGTTCAATAGGGATTAAATTTGTCAAGCTCTATAGAAACATAACAGGATTCTATGGAAATTACTCTGCAATCCTATAGAATGTAATGGATAATCTCCTCGTCTCGGGAGGAATTTTAACTCTTGCATAATTGTGGACCAGAATAGAAAATCTCCATTAAATTCCAACGCGATGGTTTGAAAAATCCTATAGGAAAATTATTGTTCCATGTTAAAATCAGGAGGTCTTTTTCATCACTAGGGGGTTTTATTCATTTGCCAATTCTCCTAAAAAGTGTTTTGTCAGGAGGCTTTGTTCTAGGGAACAGTGATTTGTACATAAACGATGCTTATGTCCAATGCTCGTATAATTTATGGCAAGGCACTAAATTCCCTTTTGGAATAACTGGAGCAGGAGGAGGCTTTAAACCCTGCAGGGGGAGTTGAAATTGGGATTTTGGAGAAGGGTTCTGCCTGTGAAAACACCTCGGAGCACTGTTATGATGTTATAGGGGTCGTCAGCAGCCCAACAGCAGAGCACAGGCAGGGTGTTGTGTGCAGTCACGGATGCGCCGCAGACACAAGCTTTTCTCTGTCATCTCCCTGGCTCCGATGCTGCTTATCTGAAGTGTTCAGCCCAGGATGCTGCAAATTAATGTTGGATTGAAGCTCTGTTTCTGTTAAACTGCCCGTGGCTGGTTTTGAATGGCTCTGCTGCCTCTTTCTGCCTTTTTTGATGGGGTGGCCTAGGTGATTTGGGGCACTGGATGCGCTGAAATCAGGGCTTTGCTCTTGGAGGTTGTTGTTGGTGGAGCTCAGCCAACACATGGGCTGGAGCAGTTAATTATGGAGAGGAAGCTCTGTGTGGTGCGTGTGTGTGTGAAAAGCCACCCCTGAAAGGCTCATCTTCCTTTTCCTCCAGCCTTGGAAGGTGCTGCTGTGCATTTTGATGAAGGCAAAGCACCCAAGTCGCGGCATGATCATCTGCCGTGGTCCGGGTGGCATCAGGGCACCGCTTGAGCCCTCGTGCTGTACAAAGGGGCAACCTCCTGAGGGAGCTTGCTGAAAAGTGGGGACACAAGCAGTGTGGGCATGGGCACGGTGGGTGGATGATGCTGGGGGGAGCAGGTAGAGCTGTGCCCATAACTGATTCAGAGAGGGGAACGGTTGTCTCTGCGGCAGACTGACACGGCAGCGTGATTGCTCTTTTCATGGTCCATTGTGTAGGAGGATGAGTCATTTTGGAGAAAGGAATTGCTAACTCCTCGGGGGTATTTACTAAGGATGATTTCAGCGAGGAAGGTTACTTTATTTTGGCAGGGAGAAGGACTTTCTTCAAAGGATGGCAAATCAACTTGTCAGCAGAACGCCGGCTGCGCTGGTGCTGTTGCAGGGGAAGGGGGACAGCATCCTGCACTCTGGTTGTGCTGGCATCTGTCCTTAGCAAAGCCCGTATAGCCCTGTGTTAAGTTTCATTCTGATGTGACCCAAATTGTGCCTCAGCAAAGGACTGCACCCAGTATACACATAGGGAAAGTTTGGGGCAGATTTTGTGCATGAAACACAGGGCACAGATGGTTTTTGGTTTGTCCATGGAACACAGGACACTGACGCATCCCTCCCTGTGGTGGGGAACAGGTCAGGGAGCAAGGTTTGCATAGCAGAGATGGGATCAGCTGATAAAGTTGAGAAGGTCCAAGGCTAGGAGAAATTTAATGCCACAAGATAAAGGTCAGGATATGCCTCTTGATAGGGTGAGGCATAGAGACTAGGAGCCAGGTCCAATTTTAAGTGCCTGAATTCCTTTGCACTTCCCAAAGCGAAGAGTCTAAAAATCAATTGACACAACATATGTAACGGGCTCATTTACTGGCGAATAGAAACGTGTGTAAATCTGGCATTAAACATGAGTTTACACTGCTCTCCTTCTTGGGAGAGCAGTGATTGACGGCGCTGTGTAAATGACATGAAGATGCTGGTAGAAGCTAGGAAACATTTACCCTTCCGAGATACATGTGTACATTGGAGAATTGCCTCACCTCACCGTGAGCCTTAAAGCATCTGGAGGGATATCTTTTTGCACAGGTCTTTGCTGTTGCTTACAATTAATACCTTTGTGTGTAAGAATGAGTACACAGAGAAGCAGCCCTGTCTTGAAGAAGTTATAACGGGTGTTTTCTTTCCCTCCTAGAAGGTGCTGGAGCAAAAGCTCCTGCAAAGCCATCAGCTTCCCAAGCTCCAGAAGCTGAGAGACTGCGCAGGTACGGAGGGCTGGCTCCTCTTGCTGTGCCTGTCAGGCAGCTAGTCCGTGTGAAAATCCAATAACAGCCATTTGAGATTAAATTCTGAGCACTTGAGTAATCTAAAGCCAGCGTGGAGTCAGTGTCTCAGCAGTCAGTCGAATGGTCGGGGCTGTCATCTTATTATAGAGGGAGAGAGAAACTTTGATTTAACCCAAGACCCTTAATTTTCCATCACGCTTCCTGACTCCCACCGGCTGTTGATGTTTCACAAAATCTTTTGGCTTCTCGAATTTGTGACTGTCTTCAGGGTTTCCACTTCTCAGGCAATTTCCTTTGGCAAGGGGATCCATCCAGATCAGTTAATGGAAGCAATAGGCTGCATGGGTGTTTGAGGTGGGGGGGGGGGAAAGTGCTAGAGCAAACACCCTGGGCTTAGAGACAAAGGAGCTGCCATTAGCAATGTTGGTGTATAACAGTATAGGAAGGGGGGAAAATAAAGCCCAGAACTGCATAGAAAACCCTGCTGAAGTTCCTCCCAGCCTTGCTGACCTGGGTTTCAGAGCTCTCTGCAGAGGTCTGGGTTTAACTCCATGTTCTGGGTGCACCTCGGTCCCTGCCTGGTCCTCAAGGCCTATGTTGTGTTAAATCACTGCCATCCGAATGTTAACTGATCACAGCTTCTGAAATGACTGGGAATTAATTGCAAGCTTAAATATTGCCTTGGCCTTTAACTCTGCTCCGTACTGAGTGAAGTAAAGGTTTTGTCTCATCAGAAAGACATCTTTCTGAAGAAGATGTTCTTTTTTTTCCCCCTGCTGAAATTCATTTTCCTTTTAATTGCTTTGTGCAATGCCAACCATGGGAATCAGCCCTGGGTCTTCTATTTATTTAACCATACATGATTTCATTGCAAATTCCCATTTTCTGGCTGAGGAGGATTTCTTTCACCCTCAGAGGTGTTCCTTAACAATAAGCCCCGTGTCCTCACCGTGTTTCTTCCCCGTGCTCATGAACCAGGAGGGCAGCCAGCAAAAAGGTGTGAATTAGATTTCAGTGTTGCAGCACAGAAGCTTCAGCTCAGTCCTTCCGGAGCCGCTTGCTAGAGCATCTCTCCACCTTCGCTGCTCTTCTTCTTGTGTGCGTTACCTTCATTTCCATAGCACATCCAGCACCCCGGCTGCATTCTCATACACAGCTCTCCCCTGTAATGAGTGACCTAGATAGAGCTTTCTTTTTGGACAAAGCAATAAACAATAGCTTCACTAACAATGTGCTTGGCTGCCACTTCACGCTGAGTAGGGCTTGGACTTAGCATTAGAGAAATAGTCCCTTGGAGCCACATTATCTAAGGTACTCGGATGCCCCCTATTACCATAGTATGTGAACGCCTTGCAGCTTTTGAAGATGCTTATTTTTGTGTTAACCCTGTGATGTTAGCCTTATTCTTTATTTAAAGACTGGGGACTGAAGCATCAGGAGTGCATCTGTGCACAAAGTGGCTTTTTTGGGGAGGAAGAGCATTGCGTTTCCTTCCAAATAGGCTGTGATGAAGTATGAAGGTGCCTGTGCTGAACGAGATGCCGTGGGGTATTAATGTCAGGACTATTTTGTGCTGTGCCCCTACCATTCAGACCCTGTCTGAATGATTTTCCCTTCTCCAGGAAAAGCTGATGTCCCCCTTTTCCAGCTGGCATAAATCAGAGGAGCCCAGCTCCATTGCCATCAATGCGATCACCCCGTGTCTCTGAAACTCTCTTAGATGTTTCAAAAGGCCCCAGGGTCTCTTAAGCCACATCCTGATGTGAAGCCACCAGCTTGTCGTCAGTCCCATCCACCTGGAGATGTGCTTCCCTCTCCTATGCCACATTGCAGGGATGATAATTTACTGTACCACGCTGCTTCCTTTATCTCCATTTATACTCTCTTAATGTGGTTGGGAATCCACAAATTCCCTTTTACGCTGCTCTGAATGTAACCTCCTAAACCTTAATCATGGTTTGGGGAGTAGTAATTCTTTCTGTTATATGACTCTCTTTTTCTTCTTTTCTTCTATAATTTTTCCTTTAAGAAAAGATCATTAATCCATGTTTCCGAGCCTTCCCATCAATCTATAATTGAATCGTATAAGAAAGGCTTGGTTTTACATCCCTATAAGAAAGAATCCAATTCTCCCTAATGCCTGCAGATTTATAAGCCTTAAATCTCCTCATTTCCCTTATTGTTTTTAATTTCCCTAATAACCCAGATTGTGTGGAGTTCTCAACACGAATTGTGAACCTGAATATACTGTGATCTGCGGAGATCAGTTATCTTTTTCAGTGGAGGAGATGCCAACAGCTTAACAGGCCCATCTCACAGGGAAAACAAAACCACTTCTAATAGCTCCCTAACCTTGGTGTGTTGGGAAACACCCCTCACAGGCATCTTCAAAAGATGCTCACTTCATTATCACATATTGCACTGCAGGGCTTTCCCCCTCTTTAAGTCGCAGCTCTGCTGTCACCTCCTCCTTTCAAAGTACAAAGGGAGCACATCCTGCCTTGCTAGCTTGGTGGCCTAGGAGGAGAAGCTGCCTTTCCAGCCCCAGCTCCGCCACCAGACGTGCTTTTAAGCCTAAGCTCAGTTATTGCTATTGCCTGGTTCAGGGCATCTTCTCTTTTTAACAGCAGGAGAGCAGAACCCATCCTTTGGCTTGTGTTGGTTGGGTTATACCTGCCTGGGTGGATAGCAAGCACTGCTCTGGGCCTTGATTTTGAATCCTGGAATGGATTGGGTTGGAAGGGACCTTAAAGCTCACCCAGTCCCAACCCCCAGCCCCCGTGTTCTCAGCCTGTTTTCCTATGGGAGGTGCTCCAGGCCATTTTTGGATGAATACAGCTTTCGCACAGCCCATCATCGGGGGTTGCCACGAGGCTGTGTAATGGGAAAGGGAGACAGTGACCAGCTCTTGCAGTTGAGTCTATCTGGAGCTCGAGTGGAGCGGGAGCATCTGCATGTATAAGACATGCAGGGAGGCAAATGGCTTTTCTAACCCCTTAAAAATAGGGGTTTTGGAGTGATGAGGAACTTCCAGCACTGCCAAGCTTGTGTATCCCATGATTTGGGTGGTCCATGTTTTCAAGCAGACAGCGTTGACTAAAGCAGCCTTTGGTGCCTGAGGGAGATGCTGCTTTGCCTTCTCCTTCATCCTCCTCCTCCCTGCAGCAGGGAGGAAGAGAGCAGCAGGTAATTGTGCTGTCTCCTGAGACATGAATCGCAGCCAGGGTGGCTGTTTTAAGCTGTTTGGAGCCTTGGCAATGGCATGTGAGTGGGAAATTGCTCTGAATTCCTGCTGCAGCCTCATCTACCCTGAACTCCTGGGCAAGGTATAGAGAAAAGCAATGCATCCAGGAGTGGTTCTAAGCTTCCTGTGCTGGAAGGAGAGTGAAAGGCAAGGTTCTGCTGTAGGTGCATTTACCAGCTTCCATCCCTGTCTTCTCCTGTAGCCTCATGGTCCCAGGTGATAGAGACGTTCTTTTACCCTGTTTTCGTGTCATGTCTACGCTGCAGATTCGTCCTCTTTAAATGAGATGCAGGGATCTGTTAGCAGGGTGCCTTCAAAACACATCCTTTCCCTTTTCCCCCCTTTCCCTTTTCCCTTCTTCCCCAGTAAGAGAGGGCTGGATTACAAGCAGGTCTGATGGAGCACTGGGGGTACAACTGTCGCCTGGAATGGCTGCAGGCAGTTCTGTGCTCCTTGTGATTCATTACTTTCCCTCCCTGCCTCCATTTTCCTAGTTGGCTTTCCGAGTTTCAGATGGATTCTCCAGATTGCACAGCCCAAACCCTCTCCTGCCTGCCAGGTCCTTCTGTTCCCTTCCAGTTCCTTCCTTAAAGCATTCCTTGCAGCCTTCTTTTCTCATGGAGCACGGCTTGCATGGGTGCAGAAACAGCTCTGTGCACCCAGGTAATGTGGGTATCAGGCAGAGAGATGCCATGCCTTTTCTGGGGTGGCTTTCTGCCTTGCTTCCTTCCCAGGAGGAATGCTTTGTGCTTCCTTCAGCACAAGCCTTCTCCATGAGGCATGCCCACCATTCATCCCAAACCAAGAAGGACAATTCCTTGCCTTCTCCAGGTTTACTTTCCCTATGCCCAGAGTCTCTTTGGAGAGCTTTAAGAAACAAACCAGTGTTTGTAAAGATGGAAAGGGAAGGAATGAAGGAGCAAAGGGATCTCCAAGTTGCTTTATGTCCCCTTGTCCACACTGGTGACGAATTGCCCCTACCCTGGCGCATGGGGTCCTGTCATGCCATTAGTGATTCCTCCTGGATGCTATGTGGGATATTGCAAGCTGGGAGACTGGAACTGCTGCTGTAGTGAGAGAAAAAGGGGAAAAAACCATTATTTTAATCCCTTTCTCCTTTATTTTGGAGGTAGACTCAGGAATTTGGAATTGTGGCTTTTCCCTTGAGGAGTTCACTCTCCAGGTCATTCCTTTGCTGCAGCAGACAAGGAGATGTTTTCCTCCCAGGGAAAAGAACAGACGTGGCCATCTTTCTGTATTGATTAAACACATCAGACACCCTCGAGTGCTCCTGGGCTCCGTGAGGTGCAGGGAGAGAACAAAACCCAGCTCTGACTTGGCTCACCAGCATCATGAGGCTTTGCTCCGTGCTGTCTGCAGCATCAGGAAGGAAGAGCCCCAGTGGGGTCCACCATAGAGGGTCTCTGCTGTTAAAACACCCTATAATGAACCTCCTGGCTAGGGTCAGAGGGGGAGAAAGCAGCTTGATCTACTGACAAGGTGGACATATTGTGGCTTTAAGACACAAGGGGCTTTGCTCTTAACCAGCCTCGGTTTCCCCATCAACAAAGATTGTTGTGTTCCTTATGGTGTGTGCAACGCTTTGTGCCTGGGGAGGAATCTATGTGTAGGAAAGCACCAGAAGTGCATGCCAGGTACATAGATGTGTGTGAGAGAATAGCATCTCTGCCTATTAAATGCAGGGGGATGTCCCTGGTGACATTACCACACAATGAGGCAGATTGGGGGCCCGCAAAACTGCCATTTAGGATGCTGTAGGGGTGCGAACCCAGATGTTAGATGCTTACTTGTGATGACACAGCCCTGCCTTGCTGGTGTTTTCAGTGGATGACGGATGACTGCAGAACAGCTGAGATACTTTGAAGTGTTCTGCTTGCTGTCAAGCCCTGTCTTTCTGCTTGTCTATCCATCTTCTCAGCATAGCTGTGTGCTGCAGTCCTCTTGCACACATGTTCAGCTCCACGGGGAGATCCTGGAGCGGGATAACCGAGGCACTGCAAGGATTAAATTATTCAGAGCAGCATTTGTGATGCTCTTCCCTCCTGAGGGTCTCAGAGCAATTTGCTGAGGTCTCTTATACACATGGGGGAAGCAAGACAGGGCCTGGAATAGTGCACTGGGTCGGGAGCCGTTCGGAAATGGAGCTCAGCAGTTCTCTACCTGGGACTGAGAAGAGCAAAGTGTGCTTCAGAGTAGGTAACAGAGGTGTGTGGTGGGCCCTGGAGGGAGGCTGCAAGATGGTAAAGTCGGTTGTGTGTAAGCAGTGATGCTGGCTCCATCCTCCTCCTCTTGCTGCTTTTCTCTTCTTTGTGCTACCCCTCTGGGAGTCCAGTTAAGGAGGGAAGAAATTGCCTGGAAAAGCCATCAGCCCACGTCTAATTCCCTTTGGAATTGCTGTTTCAGGCTCTGAGAGTTTGCATTAAGCTGGCAACTTTGGAATAACAACTCTGTTTTTCATCAGGAGTTGGTTCTTTCAGCTCCAATGGCTCTGGAGGCACCAACCCCCCAGGTTTGGGCTTGGTTTCCCACTCAGGTTACCTGGAGAAGCGTAAACCAGATGAGAGAAGCAATGCTCCTCAGCTGTGCTACACAGGAGCTCCTCAAGGCATTGAGATGCCCTGCAATTAGGTATTAAATCAAGTGGAAATGTTAATATTAAATAGCAGGAGGAAAGTACCAACCTTGGCTTTGCAGATCAAACACTCTGAATTACAGGCTTGGTGCTTTGGTTTGGTGGGGTTTTACCTGTATGAACCTGAGTTGAGGAAGTTCGCATGAGTAAAGCTGTGTAAAAGAGTGCCTGTGCTCTGGCTTGTTTACCCCAAGTTGTAAATACATGGAGCCTGGAGAAATCATTCTTCTCCCTTAGAAAGCCTGTTTTCAAGTGGATAGGAAGAGCTGGGGTTACAGCTAGGGACAGACAACTTGCTCCATCACTCTCCCCCTTCTTTGCTCTTTTAACTGGAGGGATTGAGCCTCACCTCCCTCAAGGTGGGGTCTGCAGTTTAGAATCACGGAGTCAATCAGGTTGGAAAAGCCCTTTAAGCTCATCCAGTCCAACTGTTCCCCAGCCCTGCCAAGGCCACCGCTAACCCATGGCACTGAGGGTGTGTGAGCACTTGCAGGGACGGTGCCTGCAGCCCTGCCCTGGGCAGCCTGTTCCAATGCCTGAGCACCCTCTGGGGCAGGAATTGTTCCTCAGCTCCATCTGAACCTGCCCTGGTGCAGCTTGAGGCTGTTTCCTCTTGTCCCATCCCTTGTTCCTTGGGAGCAGACCTGGCTCCATCCTCCTGTCAGGCAGTTGTAGGGAGCCATCAGGTCCCCCCTGAGCCTTCTCTTCTCCATCTGAACCCCCCAGGTCCCTCAGCCGTTCCCCATCACCCTTGTGCTCCAGGCCCTGCACCAGCTCCGTTCCCTTCTCTGGTCCCTGCTCCAGCCCCTCAATGTCTCTCTTGTAGTGAGGGGCCCAGAGCTGAACACAGGATACTTAAGCACAGTTTAATTAGCAACTGCCACTTCCCTTGCAGGAGAGTCCTGGAGAGTTCCATGGCAATGCTGCTAATGAACGTCTGTGGAAATCACTGCCGCAACATATGGTGATGAATATTTCCGTTGGGTTGGGTGCTGCTGTGACAGGAGCTGCTTCCCTGTTTTCCTTTGAAAGTCAAATGCTTGCACGGGCTCTAATGTGGCTCTAGGATTTTTCCATCGAGATGAAAGGGGTGAGAGAAAAGAAGGAGGATTGTTGATCCTTAATTACGGGCTTGCTTTAATGACAAGAAGCCTTGGTATCAAAGAACAAAGTTGTTACTTCCTGCTCCCCTCCCTACCCCTAAATACATGAATTTGGGCTCCTCTGTTATTTTCCCTCATCCTAGATTATCCAAGGTATGGATTTGGCCTGATTTTTGGCGTGGATCATTCCTATTTCCCTCTTCCCCTCCGAACGCCATCGCACCAGCACAGTAGGATTTGCTCTGTTGTGCCACTGTGGCACAGGGAAAGCTGTTTCCATGCAAACAGCCACCACCTCCTGTCATTGCAATCATGTTTTGGGGGGTTGATTGTCCAGAAGTTAGGCTGCAGAGTTTTGCTGCACCATAATCCGGGTCTGATCTGAATCTTTGGGAAATGGAGTTATCCTTCGAAGGCAAGAAGCAGTGAGAGCAGGAAGCTGCCTACCTTTGATGTGGTGCTCTTTTTTCTGTTATCCTGTTGGGAACTGTACTTGGGCCTGTTGAGAGAGCGACGCACAGGAACCAGGGCATGTCTCATGTTTTGCGCTATCCCAGGTCTTAATGTAGGTAGAGCAGCATCCCTGGTGATGCCAAAGCTTGGCAGCTTGGGTTGGGATTGCAAAGGAAAGGATTTCCTCTATCTTTTTGGGCTGGGAAGCTTGTTCCAGATGCTTGAGTTTCTGCTGAGCTGGTGTTGAACACTTGAGCCCCAGGAGCACCAAGTCTGCATGAGACACTACCCAAGCTGCTGGCTGCTATAATGCAAGTATTTCACTGTTCAACAGCCCCATATGACTTCCTTACAAGTCAAAACCTCCACCTACTTGTGTTAAAGGTCCATGATCCATTAGCTGATGACCCCTATGTTGATCAGGGAGTATGGTGGGCACAGTTGGACCTGTAATTGCAGCCGAAGGGGGTATCCTTTCTTTCTTTGGATCTCTCTGTTGAAGGGCCCAGCTTCCATAGCAGTGCTTTGCAGAGGAAAAGCTCTTCCTTGTGTGCCAAGCCCACTTCTGAAAGATGTTGTGTAAGCTTCTTGGCGAGCAAGTAACTTTTGTACTTAGGCTGTAATTGGCTTTAAATTCCAAAGGTCCATTGCTAATGATAATTCAGAGCAGTTTAATTAAAGGGGCACTGTCAAGTGCTTCCTTTATAGTTTGTCTTTCGTGTGCTTGTAATACCCTTTTTATTTTGGTATGAGCTTGAAGGTAATAATTAAAGTAATTCTCAGCTGATTTTGTCCTTTTCTCTTTGGCAAACTTTGATCCGTGCTTATTTTTCAATGGAGATGAGATTAATGTGGCCACTTTTGTTCCAACACATTTCGGTTCAATGCGGCACCTTATTGAGCTGGGATCTTGCTGTTCCCGTGCTGGTGGCATCACTTGGAGATGACATTGATGCAGCTTTGGGGAGGGTTGCTAAGGCAGCCACAGGGCTCATGCTCTACCTAAAGAGTCTCTGAGCTGCCTCATACAGAAAAAGAACCTGGAGCTTTGATGAAAGGTGAGGAGGCTTTAATTCCTTAAAGTGGGATGAAGACAAGCCTCTCCTTTCCCTTACTAGGAAAGCCCATCTTTGTAGATGTAATAGTGTTTTCCAAGGAAAAAAATGTATTTGAAAGGTGTCAGCTCATAAAAGAAGCAATCTCGTGATCTAAGTTATGAAACCATTCAGTTCAATCTGTCCCTTTGGAGTTTTCCATTCCAGACTTAAACTGGGGACAAATAATCCATCTAGGACTTCAAAACTCCATGTTTTCCCTGCTTATTAAAGGGGAATAAATCTGGCTGAAGGATCCCAGCTGATTGTCCTACAGCCAGGGCCTTTTGCAGCAGCTCAGCTTGCTCTGTGTAGTTCCCTTCCCACACATCTCTTCCGCAGGAATTGCTGAGGGATGCTTGTCCCATCCATAGCCTTTTCCCTGAAAGCACTGCCTGGAGGAAAGCTGTGCTGTGCAATGAACCCACTCAGGGAGTGGGTGGGATGGAGCAGGAATGTTTTGCCTGGGTTTCAGGCAGTGATATTCCTCCTTGGGAACCCGTGAGGTGGGTCAGGAGGGAAACAGCAACCAGCCAAAACTTCTCTGTGCTCATCAGCCCCTGCTCAAAGCTGCTCTGTCTTCCTTAGAGCAGCCAAGTGTGGAGAGCGCTATTTAGATCCGAGAGGATAAGGCAATAACCGTGGAAAGAAAGATACTCACAGTGGGTCAGGTTTGAAACAATGAGAGTGTTTCCACATGGCAGCCTCTGCCAAGAATTCCTTGTAATTCATTTCCTTTCAGTGCTGCCTTTGCCTTCTCTCCTTTACGGGAGATGCTGTCCCCCAGCCACCCTGCTCAGCTTTGTCCCCACCTCATGCTGGGCAGGAGCTTGTTTGCAATGGGGTTTGGATGGGGAGTATTTATGTATTAGGTACCATGAGTACCTAAGCTTGGCATCTGGCTGCAAATCCCCCCTCCGTGCCTGGGGTACAACACCCTGTCTGAATCCAGTGTTGAGGAATTTTGGGAATGCTTCAGGTTGGAGATGCTGCTGTGCTCCATGGGCCACAGCTTGGGAAATCACAGAATCCCACGGTGGTCTGGGTTGGAAGGGACCTTAAAGCTCACCCATTCCCAGCCCTCAGCCATGGGCAGGGACACCTTCCACTAGAGCAGGTTGCTCCAACCTGGCCTTGAACCAGGGACAGTCCCAGCGGGTGCATGCAGCAGGCTTGGTGGCACCATGGACATGTCCTCTGCTGAGCCACCCAGACCTTTAAGCCATGCACTCCTTTTGCCCATGAAAGTTGGCTTCCCCTTTCCCTGGTGAATCAATTTCTCAGTCTTTCAGTGGTACCTTCCTTGTGCTATAATCATACAATAGGACTCCTAATGAATGTCTCAATTATTTAATGTTTGAATCGAGTAATTATTTTCTTGAGGTAGCAAATTGAGGTTTTCAGGAGGAAAAATACCATCTCCCCCTTCCCCCCCTCATTCTTTTGCTGCTACATAATTAAGTAATTGTATAGCCAGTGATTTAATAGCTACAAGATCAGGAGTGACATATTTTATTCATTTGAAGCAGGAGCATTTCTCATTTCTCCTCTTTCTCTCCAGGAGAAACCCTGGCCACCCTCTGGGAAGGCAGGGAAAGCACTTGCAAAGCCTTCCCATTGCTTCTGTGGTGTTTCTATAGGCAGATAAAGAGCAGAGAAGAGCTTCTTCCTAAGAGCTCCCATCTGGCAGGTTAAAGCCATTCCCTTTGGCCTGTCCCTACAGGCCCTTGTCCAAAGCCCCTGTCCAGCTTTCCTGTAGGCTCTTGTACTTTTTGCTGTGCATTTGGAGGGAGGGGAAGAGCCCGGTCACTGCCTGGGAGCTGGTTCTGCAGTCAGACACCACCCGGATGAGGAGATACCTCCCTTTGGAGGAGACACCCACCGCTGGTGCAGAGCATTTGTCACACATCATCCCCGTCTTGCTGCCAGTGAGACGTGCGAAGTGACAGTTGTTCTGGTGAAAAACCTCTCCGCTCCTATTTAAATAAATAAGGAAGTTAATCACTAGGGAATTACCGTGCTCGGATGTTGAGACATCCCGGGGATGAAACAAAATGTCTAAGGAACAAGCACATTTAGTGTCGACTGAGTGTATGTCTGAATTACCTTTGTTCCCTTGCCTGTTAGCTGCATGTGAGTAAGAACATGAGAGAGCTTGGGTGGTCTTCAGTGCAAATAATTCATCTCCCCTCCTTGTTTTCCTTTTGCTCGTGCATGGAATGCGGTTCCTTCAAAGCTGGTTGCGGTAGCTGGGGACTCGATCTGGTTCTCTGTCGTTGCCGTGTGTGATGGAGATGCTGTCTCCTGTGACAGGGTTAAACTGCTGTGATGGTGAGTGATTGCTCACCAGATGACAAATGAGAAGAGGTTTTGGTGGCATTGCGACTAGTTCTTCAAGGGCTTACTCTGCTGATAAAGAAATAGTGACTTGCTTGTAATTCTTTAGTTGAAACTTTGTGCTCTAGTGGAAGGTGTCCCTGCGCATTGCAAGGGGTTGGAACTGGATGAGCTTTTTTCCAACCCAACCTATTCTATGATGACCAGACTCAGTGTATTAGATACAGCCCATGTGCATGCAA